>NC_050583.1:29699682-30015932 GCF_013368585.1 Megalops cyprinoides
AGTAATCCTCACTATTATAGCTTACATGTTCGTTACACATTGTTTTAAATATAATTCTTTTCAATACCATCAACATTATTTGTGTAAAATATAATTTGTCATTATAATATTATTTAGAGTGGTAAAAATGTTTTACATGCTGTTAAACAGCACAGCTCTAATGTAAATACCTTCTCGCCTTATACTAAAATGAAGTGACGTACAGAGAAGCACAATTTATTCCATATGTGCAGAAGGGGACATTAGTGATTTTGTTCCATCCTTTCTTTGTAGTCATGCTGAAGTTTTGTGGCAGTATTATAAGTTTTAACATACCAAATAGAAAAACCAGTGGGAGAAATCAGCATTTGCACAGCAATTTCCCCAACTCTGTCTTTGTGATAAAAGACACCAACAAATGTGTTTCACTGCATGTGACCATTGCCTTTTAACAGAAACCTGTAGAAAGGATGCTGGAACTCACCTGAGAACTTCACAAAACATTTCTAGGCTTATCTCAAGTCGGTCAAATCTTCCTTTCCAGCCACAGTTATTTGTGTTTTTTGAAATTTTTGAGATTGATTCAGTTTACATTTCTGAGTCTCAGCCCACATCTGTGAGTTCTTCACTGATATCCTGTAGTGTAGTGAGTAATGATTTCAGGCTCGTGTGTGCGTGTGTGTGTGTGTGTATTGCTCCCAGCGGGTTTGTATGCATGCAAGAATTTTTTCCCCATTAAACAGAAACCATAACTCCCTGGATCAGAGCAGCCTTGATGGTCTCTTTGATTTTAATAATGGTGATGATAATATTATAATGATAATGTTAATACAAAAAAAACAGTAATAGTAACAGTTAATTTGTCAGTCTGCATCATTTTAATTTAAGATTTCATTTAAGAGTAACTGTCACCCTGCCTCTCACCGTGTGTCAGATGACAGTGCAGGCTGGCGCTCTACCACATCTGAGTAATGTGAAAGACTCACATTGGTGACAAACTCCGGTTGTCTTGCCTTTGCTCTTCTTTTTCTGTTTCTCTTGTCAAAGATGTTTAGTGAGAGGTGGCAAGCAGGGGAGAACCTTAAGGGGGAAAGAGGAGAGGGAGGGACATTTGGCATGTCCTTAGGAGATTTTTTTTTTGCAAAGTCTTATGTTTCTAGTCACAGGGATGTTTTAAGGAGAAAAGAAATTGCCACAACGTTTTAGCACACATCAGTCATGAGCATGGTGGCTTGCACTTTCAATATCTGGAGAACTTCATTAATCTGCTGCGATCATATGGCTTTTTGCCCCTGAGAAAATTATTCACTAAATGCAGTTAGCCTGAACTTGCCGGTTAATGCTCTTTTCAGTCGTCTGTCGTCTGCCAGGGTTGAGTAGGTTTGCACAATCCCTGTTTGCTGTGTTAAGCTTCCATTGTTTGCAAAATTAATGCCTCATTAATTACATAGTTTGTTTGGTAAATGCGTTGGTTTTTAGCAGCGTTCTTGGAGGGGCAGCAAGGAGGAAAGGAAATTTGGTGCACACTCCACTGAATAAGGCAGGAAAATCGCTTGTTTTAAATGGCGATCTCAATCAAGCACAGAAATGACGCGATATTGGGGAAATGTTAATCCAGCCTTGGGTTATCTGTTTGAAGCAGAGTCCCCATGGGTGGGACCAATTGATCAGTTTTTATCAGAAGCTGCAAAGGTCTCTGAAGTCTTATCCCTGTCAGTGGTTTATTAGTTGTTTTTAATGCGATGACCCTGGTGTTTGGCCCACAGAAGGGGCGTGTCTGTGGAGAACCCTCTCTCTGCCATTTCATGAAGATACCGCTATTGATTCTTCAGCTCTTTTCTTTGTGGGCTGAATGGGTTATTTATTCATTAACTACCGCTGAATCCATTTCACTGTTACTCTAAATCACTGTTTTGATTTTATTGCTTTGTGACCTTTGGCTACCCGTGTTAGAAAAGATATGTTCGCTTTTACCGCTCTCGCCTTGTGACCAGCCACTGTTTTTTTTTTTTTTTTTTATATATAACCCAATTTTCAGCTCTGTTCATGGGAATAGTCCATATATGGACTGGGCATGGGAGGGTAGGGGGGTGGTGGAGAACAACACAGGGTGAAGTTAGCCATGATCAAGCACACATTAAGGCTGAAAAGGAAGTATCCACTCCCACTGAAAAGGCTCATTGATCCATGGTCAGTCTACCAGGAGGTCACATTGCACATCAGCCCCTAGACTGGCTCTCGACACTGGCCTTAGGCCAACAGTTTCTGGCAATGAGGGCCTGAAGCCCATGCTGTGAGGGACCAACCTCAAAGAACTCCCTTAAACCTAACTCCTAGTAACCAGCCTGCGACGTATGAGCGTTCTGGTCTGAGCTGCCCTAGTAGCATAGCATTGAGGCCCCTCAGAGTACGGCTTGTCTGCTCCTCTGTGCCTATTACCATATATTATGAGCTGCTGATATTCCTCCACTGGGTGCTGCAGTGAATACTAATGTGTCCAGTCACTTGGAGTGGAACTGAAGTGCACATGAAAGGGACGAAGGTTTGATAAGGTGGATTTTTGCTGTTTGAGGTTTTCCTTTTTATTTGGTTTCATTATGCCAGTCTTTGATGGCAGTCACAAGAAAGGCAGTTTGCTTGAATCGGCTGTACTTTGGAAATGGGGGGGGAGGGCGTGAAGCACATATAAAAAGGAGAAATTACTTGAGAAATTACTGCCTTCCTCAGTTGTCCACATGTGTACACCTTGCACAGTTATTTTAAAAATCCTCATTTTTTTTACCAGAATCGCGGTCATTTGCAGCTATCTCTACAGTTGTGCAAGTACATTGTAAGCCAATGTGTGGCTTATATCGGGGTGTGTGTGTGTGTGGGGGGGGAGTGCTGTAATTCTAGTGGTAAATCTTTGAATAGGAAATTAATTAAAGCTCTCACCATTGTAAGTCGCGGGCATGAAAACACTGTGGCAATGGTGGTTTGTTTGAGCCAGGCTCTCTCTTTCTCTCTGTCGAGCTTTGAGCAGGGACCCTGGCCCAGCAAACCCCCAGACCTGCCCCGTTGGCTGGACAAGCTTCAGAGCGTGAGAGCTGTCCGTCACAGTGATCCACTCTGACTGGGTGAGAAGACGGGGATAAAAGAGGGATGCAAAGAGGCAGATGTCTCCGAGAACCCCCATTGTATCCGTGAGCCGTGAACCACTGGTACACGACATAGGGCCTGCTTTGATGGAGCATTGGAGGCTGCAGGGAGGGGGGCATTGGTACACATGCCTGAATTGTCTTGACTACTCTCTTGAATATACAGTGCCTTCCACATGTATTAATACCCCTAACTAAACAGGAATGAGAAACATGCTATGAAAGAAAAAAATATACATATTTGTTCATCGTTTTATCTGCCTAAATGTATTTGTTAAACATTATACTTTAATTGCAGCAGCACTGCACAGAAATTATTTGCAAATAAATTTCAATTCAGAAAACACGTGGTTCATACTTATTCACATGTTTACGTGCATTTTGAAACAAAATCCTAAACATACATACATCAACATCCTGGTTATTCAAAGTTCAAATTAAGTATATGCATCTACATAAGCATAGACTTCCAAAGACTTCCTATTTACATGTGGGTTAAAATGAGGTGACACACAGAAGGTAGTCTTCAGAAGCATGCATTATCAGGTTTAAGGTCAGAGAGATTAGATTGCAGGTAAATTGTCATTGATCTTCACAAGTTGTAGTGTCCATCATTAAGGAATTTAAGGCTACTGTTATAGTTGAAACCCTTCACGAAAGTTTGGTGTGGGATATGGGTTTTTGGTTACCTCTTGCAAATTTCAATCAAAGGAGGGCAAAAAGGGAAAAAGGGAAAAAAAAAATTTTGTTTGATATACTTATATTAGACAGTTACAACTAAGACTTGTATTTTTATTTCTTTGCCCAATTTTCAGTGCTGTGAATGCTATTAATTAAAAATGAATGTGAATGTTTAACTGTACATTGTAAATTAGGTTTCAGTTGCAGTTTTACTTGCTAATTCCTTCAATCATTTTACACCTTGTTGTATGGTACAGTAGAATTATGCCCAATGCTTTGGAAAAATGCTCATTCTGAATGTTAAGCAGATTAAAATAGCACCTACATTTGATAAATTCTTCATTTACATCTGCTAAGAAATGGCAGCAGGAGAGTCTTATTAAATTGCAATTTGGCGATAAGTGATTTGAAAGCTGATGAGATCACGTTTCTGAGTTGTATTGCCCCGTGGCCTACAAAACCTGAACCAAGCTGCTGCTTAATTTCATCAGCCAGTTTGGATCTATAACCTGAGAAACCGGGGTGCTTCCTACTGCTGGATTCTCCCTGTTTTCACAGCTAATGTAGTCATCATTGCCTCTGGAAATTCTTGCTGGGCTTCATAGAATATTGGTAATCCCTATGACTTCAGGTCTCACAAGAGCATCATCTTCATCATTGTGCTTTGTCAGCGTGGCCTTTGCCACTCCTGTAAAATGCACACTAAGTGCATTGTTCTTGTTTTTTTTAGGTATTAATATTTAACTACATATTAACATAGTTCCTTTACTTCTTTGAAAGGCATCATGGACTGTTTTCTGAAAAAGAAAAAAAAAACTTTTTAACTTGTAGGTACAATTTAACACACTGGAACTGGAAATTAAGTTTTTCATCAAAAAGAATAGAACAAGTCAATTGCCTTTTTGTAAATGATTTATACATGCTTGGTTGGTCCATCCAGACTTTCCCTGGGTTTTAAATTCTCAGAGGTTCACAGATGGCTTTGTAACTTTCCTGGGTATAGGCCAAAGTTCTGGGTGTTTGTTTATTAGAGGGGTTGGATTACAGTAACCGTTAATCTGTTAATCTGGATGCAGTTCATTTGTGCCTTCCACCACCCCCCCTCCCCCCAGCACATTGTTCTTACCCAGTGAGTGGGGGTAAGGTGTGAGACTGTCCTGTCAACAAACACCCTTGGCTCTTCAAGACAAGGGCAGGAGAGGAACCAGAGCTGCCTCCTCTTGTTGCAGGGAGATTAAACAGAGGGTGGAGATGGGTATTAAAATGCCAAACCGTAAAAAACTGGTGGACTGGTTGGGAGAAAGTCTGGCTCATAAAACCGTTGTAAATAATATCTCAGATTAGGAAAGAGTTGGAGTCCTGGTTCTGTGTTTACTTTGGCTACTGTTTCATTTATTGAAAAATAGTATAATTTTTTGTTGTTAGATTCTCATAATGAAGTTGTGTTTTTTTAAAAATATATGTATTTTTGTTCTGTTTTCTCTATTCAAGCTTAATTTTACAGCGTTAGTTTTATCAGATATGCATATTCTTTAAGTGTGAGAGTGAACATATTCTGATGTTTCAAAATTTATCAAGCTGTACTAAGTTTAGCAGGAATTGGTTTTGGTCTGTGTTGGCCTGAACAGAGAGCACTTTAATGATGCCTTTACTAATTACTTGTTAGCTGTAGCAATGATTATTTTAACTGACCTCATCCTTAGGTGTTGATTGTGTAATTAGTCATTTTATTGGAAATTATGCTGCAAGGGCAGCAATTAAAAGGAGAATTTAAAGAAGCATCTTGTGGAAAAATCCCTGGGAGTATTAATCAGTTTCTGGTGTGTAAAGGGCTACTTGTGCAGTTTTTAAAAAGTAGACTGTTAGAGATTTTTTCAGTTCTGTTTAATAAGTAGTGTGGACGTGGTGGTCACGATTATTATGATTATGAAAATGACATCTTCTCTCTGTTTTCATAGCAAAACAGTCTTGTGAAAATGTCTTTACTGCTTCAGAGTACTACCAATAACATTCCATGTGATAATGGATTTTTTTTGTCCAAGATGAATATGTATGCTGTTCTTTTTACAATGATTTTATTATGATATTGGGGCATAGATTTTGTAAACAATAGCCTGTACATAAATAATGGAAATCTTACCCAAGGAAGTGGCATATAGCTGCCTAAAATGCCTTAGACCTGATCAATATGTCTGAGGGCATTTGTTGGAGAATGTAAAAGGTGCAAACCGCAGTTATCTACACTAAACAATCACAATTCCAGGCCGTAGATATTTACACACTGAGTCTTGCAGTTTGCACAAAATTGGCTGAGATTTAAATCGTGGAAATGTGTTTTCACAGCCTTTCCAAAACACATAAAGGTCAAGATTGGAGTTAATGTGATCATGTGTGCGCATTTTCAACTCCTCTGTGTTACAAGCTCAGCCACTTTGCCAGACTTGAGAAATAAAACTGTATAGCTCAGTTATGGCGTCATGTCAGAAGCGTTTACACCTTATCAAAACCAGGATCCTATTATGAGGCTTACTGCTTGGTTTTTTTCTGCCCTTTTGAAAATGAAACAATACCACAGGACACAAAAGGCTTAGTGTACCCCGGCGAACACACTTCTCCATTGAGCCTGCGTGCTGACGATGATAGAGATTTAATTTGCTGAAACAGTTCTTAGTCCCTGTTGAAAATAGTTTATGTGCGCATATAAATTCCTTAACCACAAAATAAAGCAAAATCAAGCCGCAGTCAGTCATTTTAAATTTGCATGACTGGAAAAAGAAACCCAATGGATGCATCTGAGGTACAATTGTATTTACATGGCAACAGGAAGGAATGAGGTATAAGGTTGTACTTGTCATCTTAATCAGCTCAGTCATGTTCACTAAGGTCGTGTGGTTCCCTGGGTCCTTGCTCAAGTTGTATTGCATAAAGGCATGAAGAAACTGTTGTTTACACCCATATACAGTTTCATTTAGCGTCTGGATTGAAGTTGCCATAAGCGTTCATGAATGATTCATATTTTTGCTAAGCTTCCATGAAACTTTGTTCTGGGTAAACATGTTGTAGGGCTTGTTAAGTCACCTGATCCACATATGTTTGGGACAGAGAATTAAAGGGGGGATGTTGCTTCCCTCTGACAAACCCAGGAGTCAGCCTTTGCTGCATTTACTTACTTACTGAAATGGAAAATTGTTTGGATTCAACACGGTAATGTTAAAAAAAGGCATGTCCTTTAGCTCCAGCGAGGAGAGACAAGCACAAGCTGTTGCACAGTGTCCTGTTAGCCGTCACGCATGTAGCGCGGGGCTGATTTCGGCAGCACCTCACCTCTGAGGCTGCAGAAATGGGTTTGAATGTACAGCGTGTTTGCGTGCCTCTGTCAGTGGAGAGGAGAGGGACTGAGCTTCGTGCAGGCATGAGCACGGTTCATGTCTTGCTATGGGGATGACGGTGCAGCTCCGGCTCCGTGCATTACAGCTCTCGCTAGAAACGTTTGTCTGCACGATTGAAACAAATTCATTAATAATGGAACTGTTGTGCCATATAAATCCTGTCAGCTTTAGTCCCCTCTCCTCCCTCCGAACCATGTGTGTGTGTGCGTGCGTGTGTGTGTGTGTGTCTCTGGAGCCCTGTGCTGCACATCATTAGGCTTGGTCACGTAATTGCAATCCAGTGCAGAAAATTGCAGCGGTGCCCCCTCCGCACTCCGTGGGTCAGTCGCATTATTTAAACAGAGCCAGGCGGCCCATAAAACACCAGCCCCAACATAAATACATCAGCTGGGATTCGAAGAGGCGAAGGCATGTAACAAATGTTACTTGTTTAATGTACACCGAGGCATTGTGCCTTCGCAGGAGAGGTTTATGCTGATGTCTGCAGATGTGTTTGACCTTTTAAGTGAGCTTTCTTATTCTCTCTCTCTTGCTCTCTCCGCCCTTCTCTTTGCACCCCCCTCCTTTGCACTTTCTCCCACTCACCCTTGTTCCCTATGCAACACACCAGCTGCTGGGTGGAGCTAAAAATATGAAATCCCAGAATAAAACAATGAAGCCCCTTACTAAGAAACGGCTGACTTGATGAAAACCGAGCGGAGAAAAGGGAAGCGTGAACACACTTCTCCTTAATACGATATGGAAAGCAAGCATTGCTGCCTCTGGGATGTGTCTGTGGTCACTACAAACAAGGCAGACGTGCTTACGGCAGGAGGCCTAGCTACTGCGAGGTCATACACCAGAGTGGTATTTACGTTAGTTTGGTGTATTTGGGTGACAATATATTGAGACATTTAAATTGCATCCCAGAAATATTTACACAGGGAGAGTTTATTCATATTTCTCTTTTTTGTCAGCCAGTGAGTTCTAGCACCAGGAAAGCACTGTAAAGGACTTGATTTTGTCCAGAAGAGAAAATATTGCATGTGTAGGTGCACATCTTTGAAGCAGAGGTCACACCCACACAGGACTTACACTCTGCAATTACCTTACTCCCACCTGTCGAATTTACTGAAGGACAAACAGGATTTGTGAGCTTCATGCCTTCCCTGCTCTGAGCCCTGCAGTGTGCGGGAATTCTGCTTTCTCCACAGCACCCAGGCCTACTTGTCAGAACAAGCAATTTGGCCATTGTGTGCAATTTCAACTGTATTAAAGGCTCTGTATCAGTATTTCAGATGCCCCGTTTTTTTTCCTCTTCCTTTCAATCAGCTGAACACCTTTGAGATGTTCATCTCTAGTAGTGGAAGAAACCAAATCTGTGCATTATACAGATTCAGATAGATTTATTTGCTGTTTGACATCTGCAAATTTACCAGATCCTCTAAAATAGCATTCTGTTTCTAATCGGAGGTTTGCTGGTCAGCACTGGTGGTGACAAATTAATAGGCCAGCAGCCTCTGGTGTTGATTTTGTAAATATTTTTTTTTTTCTGGGCAGCGTTACTCACACAGGCCTGCTGCTTGCAGCCCTTTCCGGCCAGTGTCATGTGGTCAGAAACGGAGGGAATCCTCCTTCAGCAAGCCGAAATTCTCAACTAATAAAATCATAAACCAGCCACAACGCCAGAGGAGAGCAGTTAAGATAACTACCACAGTAAGCAGATGGAAACTCTTTACTCCTACAAAATTGAGACCCAACATGAACAGACTGGGCGAAAGGGAAGTGAATAAGCACTTGCTGGCCTGTAGCAGACGTCAGCACTGTTTTTCAGACTGTTTTTTTTCTGTTTGAAAGGGGAACTCTGAGAAAAAGTATGGCATAGTGCCATTGTGAAGAATGGAAAATGATCCTAATGCAAAGGAAAGCTCATTAACAGTGTAATTTTAGGTTATTTCTGACTTTGCCTACAGTGACCTGAAAACTCGTATGTCATGTTTTCATTGCTCTTCAGCATGCGTGTGTATGCATTTCTCACACGATAGTTCTGAGGCATTAAGTCTAATTATCAAATTACAGCCTTGAAGTTGTATTCACAGTGCAGTTTGTTGAGGCCCTGTCAAGCAATCTTATGTAGCCTGGCTTGGTCGGCAGATGTAATTCAAAGTAAATGAGGATCTTATGTATGATGCACCATTTTGGAAATTAGGTTTGGTTCTCAAAGTCCTAGTATTTTTTACTGTTTGGATAAGTCATTTATGCTCAGGTCATTATTCCACCCATTCTGAGTACATGTAGATGGACTTCATCTGTGTATTAACCAGATTTTAAAAAATCTTTTCACAAACTGTGTATAGTTAATGGATTTGCAGGAAACTGGATTAAGTTATGCATGCTTGAATAAAGATTACATACTGTATTGTAAAAGCTCTCTTGTTCGGTGTAAGATGTAAGAGGACTTTTATATTTTGGGGAGCAGAAGGGGTGCTTTGTGGGATAGGTGCAGACAGGGTCCTTGAGTGTTTTAATGGCCTCATTTTTCTTTGGTTTAGTTGAAGGCCTTGAATCCTAATTAGCGTCTCTTTTTTCCCCATCTAATTTACAACTGCTCTTTCTGAAGTGTGTTCTGTAGTGGTCTGTGTTTAATTATGGGGGTGTTAAGGGGTATTGGGAAAGCTCAATTCTGGGCCCCTGGATTGCTGTCGAGCCGAGCAGTGTTAGTAATTAGGAAATTCTTTACTTCCTTGCCATCCAGTTTGTCTGTGATTGTGCCCTGTGGCCAGATTGGGAAGGAACCTCAAGAAAGACCACGTTCAGCACTAAACTGTATGTGACCTGCTGAACTCCACAATTTTCGCATTGGCTGTAGAAAAAACGTGTGTGTGTTAAATTAGAATGATTGGAAACATTTGCATTTCGCTGGAGTTTGCCATTCTCAATAGGTTCACATTTATAAGGATTATCAAACTGCACTAAACCTTTGCAGATGGGATAGTTTGTATTTAAGAGAAAATGTGAAACTGATTTCTTTAAAGTTACATAGAGCTAGAACGCATTTTACCATTCTGAAAAGTCACTAGTGACATAACATATGTTATGATCAGGCCATTGCAGAATCACGGAAGTTCGAAAGACGGCAGAATCGCCACACAAATTTTGAAATTGGGGAAATTGCAATGTATGACACCGCCACAGACAACAATTCTGAAGCTGTGTGGTGTCACCCTCTGGTCATCCATGCTGGGTCCATGTAAAGTTCTAAAGCACTTCTGCACATACAGTCAACTCCAAGTGTTTTTTTTTTTCTTTCAGCTTGCCGATTGTATCTTCTACAGTTGGTCATTCTTATTCCAAAGTCCTCTTGCTGCGTTCTGCTACTGTGATAAAACTCCCTTGACATCTGATATTCTCTTTTTAAATTTTAATAACTTTTGAATAAACGTCTAATTATGTTCAGACCTTTTGCATCATGACCAGATAAGAATGCCAGATGTTTTACAAATTTGTTGTAGCTCTACAGGAAATGCTAAGAACTGACAGAAAATGGCTGTGGGTTTTTTAGACACAATTATTGAATGGATATTTTACATAAGCTGTTGGCAGTCTCTGTACTCTGAACAGGAAACTGAAAATATCAAAACTGTCTGGTATCCATGGATAGCTTGTAAGGTACTTGAAAGAGCAATTATGGCTACTTGTGAGACCTGACACGCGACACGATCTAAGGTGTTAAGCCGCAGCATGCACGCATTGAGTTTCACCAAAAATTGTGGTAGTGTCTTGGCTACTTCAGAATGGCAGTTAACACAGCTATATTGGGACTGCAGTTGTAAAATATGTACTTGGCTTTACTGTTTAGACCCTGCCAGTTTTTATTCAGTTTATTCATATCACCATAGTCCAAATTTCAGATGATTTTAGAAGGCTGCATATTTGTCACATACATGAAGTGCCAGCAGACATATGTGATAATGTCTGCTTTGAGATTCTTTGTGGTTGGAACACAGAACCTTTGCTTGGAGAGTTTAAAAGAAACACATTAAACATTATTACCTTAGACCCTTAGATCATCTGTGTTACTTTACTACAGGAATGAGTGGAACATTTGAAAATGTGTGAGAAAAAGTGAGAAAGTGTGCTGCATGCACCCTAGGGGACCTGCATTTGTGATGTGAGATTCTGCTGCTCCACATTACAACAGCACTGCATTCATCTTGCACTGTGACATGAGGGTATTACAACACAAAGGTTGTTGGGTGAAGCTGACAGGTTTAAGCTTCTACACAGGGGTGGGAGTGCATTGTGGGATCGCAGCTCTCAGAGCCCACAGCAGCTAAAGGACAGGGGCATGCTTTGCTATGCTGGCCCTGTGCTGACCCACAGAGGGCTCTAAGAGCACCCTTGGCATAGGAAAAGACTGCACAGGTCCTAGAACTATAGCTTGGGGTTTAGACAACCAATGTTTTGTAAGGCATTTGCTGCCTTATTGAATGTTTTCCTACTCTCACCTAGAAGGCCTGAGACTTGCAGTTACCCCTATAAAACTGCTTTAAATGTCTCTACCCCAGTAAGAGAGGGAAATAAAGCTGGCCTGCATAATGTACAGAAACGGCAACAGCAAATTAGCGGTTAGCAGTGAAGCTATGAATATGAATGATGTGTTCTTCTATTTATCCATCTCCATCTCCTGTTGTTATTAATCTTATATAATGTGCTCTTGGGTAAATGTTTAGGCCTGGCCCTGCATACCCCCCCCCCCCCCCAATCTGTAAATGTTTGCTATCTATAACTTCAATCTCAATGGCTCAACCCATTCTGCTTCACAGATGGGCACACCCCACTAGGTTAACTGTTGTGTTAACCTGGCACACAAAGGCTCGTTGTTCTTCGTCCCCTTGACGTGCAAATGCTTTGTTTGCATTTGCAAAGTTGGGCTGATGGATTAAGAAGGCAGCGATGGACACTCAGGAAATATGGCTAAAAGGTGTGAAAAACAGGGTTTATTAAGGATAGCTGGGACCGCTCTCCTGCTCCACAGGGTGAGGGACACCACAGCAGGCACAATGGTTTTGGAAAGAACGCATTTGTTTGGGAAGGAAATCATGTTTACAAGATGCTGGTAGCAGACAAAGGGGTGGCCTGGATGATGGATCAGTGTGTTTACTGTCTTTGATGAAAGGATTGAGGGATTCCTCCGAGTTCGCGGACAGGTTCTTTCAGGGATCGGGGATGTGTGCTTATTTGGTGGGCCTTCAGAAACGGAGGGGAATGTTCATCAAAGGATTCCCATTCTCACACCTACCACCATATGCCTGTAGCATTCAAGCATGTTTAAATGGTCCACCTCATCTCTGTAACGTAGCGTTGTTGCCACAGTCGCTGCAGGTTTTTAACGAGGGCACTCTGGAAACCGTTGAGAGGAATTCCATGCCATGCATTCCCTTCCTCCCCTCGGCGGACGTCAAGTTTGGTAAATGAGGGGGCTCTTTTGTTTACAGACATCTCTGCTCTCGAACTGCACACATCTGGTTGCTGTTTTAAGAATGGTTAAGAACATTTAGCCTGATAAATAATGACTCATGACATTTGTTTACAAGCGTGAGCACTGACTGTGCATAAGCAGTCTTCTCTTTGCTTTTTCATAAGTGTTTGAATTGAAGAAAATGATTGGGAGGGGGCAGTGCAGCACCATTGTAAAGGCCTAAAACAAACAATGCAGACGTGTCGAGTGTTTTGCACAGCAGTAATTCATTTGAAAAATAAACGTAGGGTTTAGGAATGACGTGTTGCGTTTGCCGTCCAGTTTGCACAGGCGTTGCACAACCGCTGACATTTCTCTTCCTGTCGTCCGCAGGTGATGCCTTCACAGGTGGCTCCACCCCCTTCCTGAGCGGGTATGTGAGCGGCGGGCTTGGCGGCTCCTCCGCCCCTCACGGGACCCCTGCCCCCATGGCCTCCGACCCCTCCTTTAGAGCCCCCACCCCCTCCAACCTACAGATGGCACAGCTCTGGGCGTCCCATCCCCACGAGGGTAATGTGTCCCGCTTCCAGCTTATCTCCATCCGCATTTCTCGCAGGGCAAACGTTGGGAGAGGTGTCAGCTCGAAACAAAGCAGAGCCTTCCCAGATGTAAGCGTGCTCAAACATATTGGATTTAACAGTCAGGTTTATTGTTTGCAGAATGTTGGGCCAAGACAAAGGAAGGATGTGGTGGCTCGTGAAATAGGAGACTGGTTTGGATTTGAGCGGTGTAATGAATAACAGCTCCCAGTGATGAGGGGGGAGAGGTCTGGGGTTTCCTGAAAAAAAAGCTGTGAGTAAATAAGCCATTAGAATTACATTAGAATCTACAAGAAGATGCACAGTATCCATACAGGCTGTTTCTTCACAGTGCATCTTGTCAATATCCCTTCATGTATGAAAAACGGTTTAGTGTGATTTATCTGAGTTATTTTAGTCTCTCCTTTAAAATAAAAATGTCTAGATAGTAGCAGCTTGCAAGGATGTCAAACGTGTTATTGCTGGTATCACTAAATTTATTTGTCATGGGAGAAAAACAACATACACTAGGTAAGAGCAGCTGTTATACGTACCTTTAGATTAGATCATTGTAAAATTTATTTTTCAAATTTAGTCTATTACGAGCATATTTTACAGAATAGCCGCCACAAGCCTATCAATAGATTAATAAAAAATACCCATCAATTATTGCAAAAGATATTTGTAAATAAATTTTGTGCTGTTTCATGGTCAAGCTATTACTATCACAAGCTCCTGTTTGAAGTGATCAATGCTCCAAAAACAGTTTTTATATCTTGCTGCAATGGATATGATTAATGCCATCACAATTGTTGTGTTTCTAGATAGCTAGCCTCTCTTGTTTGTTGTACATTTTATACTACAGTTAACCCCAACTACAAAAAGCAGAAGGGATTTATTCAGAGCAGTGTTCATTAAATGTCCTTTCAAATTTAGTTATTTCCACAGTATATTGTGTCTGAGCCAGCCTATCCTTTCCTGGTCTTCTAGTTCTGTCTCACTGACTTTGTGTGAGGTCTCTCTCGTTTAACTATGCTTACCTTTGTCTGGTGACATCAGACATAAGTGTGCACGGACCCCAGAGAGGAGCCTTGCTTAGTCCGTATGAGACTCGTTTACAGACCACTTCTTTTGATTGCTTGGCTTCAATGCTTACATTATCTCAGTTTAGAGAACAGTTATCACCAGATATGTTGTTGGACCTAACGCACAGCAGGTAAGCGAAGTGGCCAAGAAGGTGGAACATTATGCTGAACCACCGTTTTTTGCTCTAAACCAGTGTATGGTCAATCTGGAACTTGCAGTCTCACCAACATAATGATATGTAATCTGTAGTCTTGCTGACATAATGGTGTGTACTCAACTATGATATTGTAAACAGTTTGGGTAAGTTGAGTAATGTCTGTCACTTTCTCATATTGACTTTGCAAGTTGGTAACATCAGCATTTTATCATGCCTAAGGTATGGATATTTGCTGTTTTTTTAAATGTAAATTTGATACAATAAATTCTCTAAAATATGGCTTGCATTTACAAATATCACAACCTTAGCTGTAGGCTTCTGTCACTCCTGAAATGTTTTCCCACATAAAAAACAGCCCATTGTGTTTCCAGGGCCACAGGGGGCAGTGCACATTTGATTTCCATCAAAGTTTGATGAAAAGGGCATTGGTTAAGAATAGTTCCCCCAAAAAGCGTACCAGGCAGCCAAGCATGCCTTTGTGCATGGAAAAAAAGAAGCCCTTCTTAGTAGATACAGCCTCAATGCTATACCACATAGCTAATAAAGGAGGTTTCTCATCCTGTGGGGCGAAAGGTTTTGGTTTTGTGGTCCTCCTTTACGCGCTGTTATACAACCAGCGGTCAGCGACACCGATATGACGAGCAGTTCCTGGGGCCCACCTATCTCTCGCTGTCTCTCTCCCCCAGTAACTCAGCAGTGCCGTAATTATAGAGTGGCAGATCTCTTGGCATGTTCTTGTAAAGGGGCTTGTGCCGCTGCTGACGGATGATCCGGTGGGGTGGATGGTTGGGAGGGGGGTTGTGGGGTTTGGCGATGACAGCTGCAGGCTCTCTTGAGGCGGGGCACTCCCTACAGCCTGTAATCTGCCTCCGAACGCTTTTCTTTTAGAAGACTACTTCAAAAAAAACACACAAAAAAGAAGTCTTGGCAATTTGTTCAGCTTCGTATGCCATCAATTAGATCCCTCAAAAATGCTTCGGTGCGAAAAAACTAAAACGATACCCTCTCCTCAGACTCAAAACTCTACATGCATGTATTATTCATCAGGTCGGCTCCTGGGAGGGCCTGGTACACACAAGGCCTTTGTTGCAGTTGCTAAAGAGAAAGATTGGGGTGAATTCCTGACAAATCTCTCTGTCATAGTTTTCAAAGCTGTTTTCCAACTCTACCGGTATAGAAGTGGGATGAATCACTGGCATTGAGGTGTACTCTGTCTGTGCTGCCTGTAAAAATATTTGAACACGTATGTTTGTTCTGAAGGACGCACCTGGTTCCGATAAAAAAATAAGGAAGAGCACCAAGTGGAGTTTCGCTATTTTTAAAACCAAAATAAGAAACAATGGAATCTGTAGTTCAACTGCTTCACTTGAGCGGCTGGTGTCTTCTTATTGTGAAAAATAGAGCGTAGTCCCATTTTTCACATATTACTTTGTTTTTTAAATTGTTAATCCAACATCCTATAGAGTTGGAAATAACTTTGCTGAATGTGATCACTGATTCTCTTTTATATGTCTGCAACAATACCTGTCCAGGGTTTAAAATAGCCTGTTTCTGTGTGCATGTTCCTGAAAACAGCTTTTAACTCCGACCATCGCAGACCTCACCACAGTCTCACATTGCTTGTTATTCAAACACTATCAGTGTAGCAGCTGTATATTCTGTAAGAATATAAAGGGGACCCCCCCCCCCCGCTTCCCTCTCTCCAAGAGTTCACGTTTCTCATGTCTTTGCATTGAATAGAGTGAAAAGCTTCTATTGGTCGGCTGAAAGTCCTTTCAGGTCTATTAATGGTCTGTGACACTCACCTTTGGCCCCTGCCGTTTGGCAGCGAGTGGAGTATGCTCCCTCTGCCTGCACACCCCCAGGCGTGTGATTGATGTGGATTTGCACGTTACCGTCCACACTTCTGCACGCTCCTCTGCCAGCTACTCTTGTTACACATGTGTTTCCAATCTGAGGGGAAAGTTCAGCCTCACATTTTAAAGGCTTTGTTGATAGGTTGGAAGGCATGCAGCCGGGGGCGTCGTTAAAAGTGCAAGGGGGAGGAGTAAAGATGTAGGATAGCATTCATTGCATCTGTGTAGCTGTGGAAATACCGTAATGGTAAAAATAGAAGTGCAGCGTTTTTCTTTGTTCTGACATACAGTAGAGGAGAGCAGAATGTTAGGCAGTCCTCTGTGAGGTTTGCCAGCTGGGTGCTTACTCCCCCTGGCTGTGTGTTCAGAGGCTATAGTGAGGGAGATGGGGCAGGATGGGTCTGTGTGGTCTCTGGGGTGGTGCCATTTTCCTCCCGTATTTTGGTACGGCAAGGGCCGAAGCTAATGACCTGTGACATGTCAAGCTTGGAGCCCTGCCCTCTTACCAGGGGCCTTCCCAAGAACCCAGCCAGCTCCACGTGTGACCTTTCCCTGCAACGACAGCAGAGAGGTCCCTGCGACACTGATGTCAGAGTTCTGATGTCCTCAACCTTGGGGAAGGAGAAGGTGAGGTCGCAAGGGGTGGTGTTCATAAATCAGTCACGGCTCTCTACAGTTTCCAGCATGCTCAGTGACGGTATATAAAATACCTTTCAAACATTCTCCTCTGTGAATGTTAATTGCCCCATTCAGATAGTTCCACTTGGAAAAGTTAACTGTGAAATTACCCTTTTCAAAGCACAAATTTCTATACTATCTGCATCACTTTACTGTAACCTTATCCCATTCTCCGTAATGGCTCCCTGGAGAATTGGTAGGTTAAATCATTCTTGTATGCACTGAGAGGCAAGCCTGTATATCTTCTCAATTCACAGTCACACTGGCTTAAACCCTTAATCTGTTTGGTGGATTATATTCTTTCTTTTTTCTGTCGACTTTTTCCACCCCATCATAGTCTTGAGATGGTCTTTATCAGCTGCCAGGAATGGGCTTGAATGTTTCTCCACACAGAGGCTATCTCAAAGGGTTTGAGTGCTGGAAAGGCCAATGGGCAGCTAAAACTAATTATCCTCCAGAAATTGCTGAAGTTGACATTTGCTTACATTATTGCACAAGAGAAACTGAGATTAGCTGGTGATTAGTTGTTCTTCTCATTTAGAAAGCAGCTCTCACACACATACAAATTTTCTGAAGTTATTGTAGAGGTGTCATGATATAGTGACTGATGTTCAGTGTTTAAAAATACATTTATAATTTTAGTTTGAATCAAATAAGGTCTAATGTTACGGTAGTGTTCAGGTTGGCTTTTTATAGTCTGCTAATGCAAAGGAACAGTGATAAACAGAAAATGGTTGCACTGATAACTTGCCGTTGGACATGCTTTTTATGTTTGCTGTAAATATGTGGGGATAAGAAGTTCTTGTGTGTTAGCCAATCACAAATTGTAGGCATGTGATTTGGGTACAAAATCTTTTCAGCAAAGTAATGCTGATTGCATGATAGCGATCACCTTTTAAATCATGCTCTCGGTTGTTTGGGTTTCTATCACTTCAAATGCAAATTTGCTAAATTGCCCTGAGGAAAAGAGATTTGAGTTTCTGTTTAACCGCCATGCTAATTCCATTCTGCACATACAACAACAGCAGCAAACTGGATGGTGGATGTTGTAAATGGCAGAAGTGCTTTTTGAAAGACATTTCACTCCACATTTATGTTTTTTGTAGTTTCAGATGGTTTTTATAATTTGTGTAAAAGTAAAAAGGTATAAATTATCTTAAAAGCGGGAAGCCTTAGCTATGTTTATCCTTACCGCTATCCTTATCTAACTGGGATAAGTGTATAGTATTTAGGATCTGTTGATCAGGTAGACTAGAGTAAGCAATTAATGACTAGAATTCATGTAATAATACTTGAATACAAGAATACTTGCTAGTTATTTGAATAACTGATCTAGACCATTTCTAAGGGCGTGATGGTTTGGGTGGTCTTGGATGAGAACCATTCATGTTAATACGCTAATTCTGCCTAGTCACAACATAAACAGTGCTCCTCCCTTCCAGCCTAAGAACCAAATTTCATTTAATTGCTATGATATTTTTCATATTCATTCTGGTTGTATGCTTTCTGAGGAAGAATTATGGTGGGTATGATAATGCAGTGCAGAGACTGAGCTTCTGTATGGTGCTTTCACGGCACTCTTTGATAACTCCTCTGCTACAGCTCACATTTTTGAGATGAAGTGTCTCCTCTAAGCATTTCATTTCTATGGTCTGTGGCCTCAGACCTCGTTCACAGCTGCACAGTTGCTTTCATCTCCGCCATCCACCTGTGCGGTGTCTCTGTGTTTGTTTCTTCCAGTGTTTCCTGGCAGTGTAGCCGAGTAGCTTCCCTGCCATATAAATACCTCTGGATGCTGTGAATATCGTGAGCGGTTCTCTCATTCCTGAGAGATGAGTCCTGAGGGATTGACGGCAGTTACGGAGAGTTCCGGGGAATCGAATGTCCCAGCACCGTCAATAATGCAGCACTCAGATTTCATGTGGCATATGCGTCCAAATGCAAGGCCGCACATGGTTTTCGGCGGTGAGGCATTAAATGCTGTGCTGTCTAGAAAATCCCATGCCACATCTGAATCCATCCGTAATGCAGGGAAGTCAAGAGGTTATGAAGTGGTTCTTTTTCATTGGGGATATTGATTTTCAGTAGAGAATTTTATGTACAAAATTCAGTTTGTTTCATGACACACAAGGCAGAAATGCCCTTATGTGTTGGTAAATATTAATGAGACTGACAGTTGAAGTAAACCATAAACTGGACCCGCCTGAATGATAGTAGTAGTCGTCCCCGTGAGTGATAAAGATTATTTTCCAGAAACATGCTAATGGCTGGCTTGGGACTCAAAGCGTTAAAGCATTTATCCATTTCTTTTTCTGTTAAGCACTGTGTTTGCTTTTTGCACGAGTGTTAGAAGAGTGATAGGCATGAGCCTCTTTGAAGAATATGCCTCAGGAGATTTTGAAGCAACTGAAGGGACTGTGTGTTTGAAATGTGGCAGACATCCAGCAGAAAACTTCGACAAATTGTCTCAATGTGTATTCTTTGTCGTTGCATTTTTGTTTTGCTTTTCTTGGTCAGCAATAAACTGCTCCACTGACCTCTGGTAACACTCATTAAAATTTCCTAACCTCTGACCTTTTGTCCTTCCATGACCTTCCCACTAACACTTTGTCAAGATGCCTCTCATTTGTGCCTCTTGACAGACGGTTTAATTTGCCTTGTGGGGAGCAACATTAATATGTATATGAGTGTAAACAAGGAGAATTTGGCATCAGTGCAGTTTGAGAGATATTCACTCTATTGACTCCATCAGCCCTTATCCTCAGTCCCACCTCTGCCACAACACTCTCCATTGTGTCTCTCTAAATCCTCTTGTGCTGTGTTACAGCTAGATATTTCCCGCTAGAAGAACCATCTGGAAAGTGTGCGCGGCTAGTGACTCTTTGCAAGAATCCATTGCTTCTCTGGAAGCATATGTTGAAAAGATGAGTAAAAACCATCTCTAAATCGATGTGAAGAGCCTGCGCAGTGACTGAAGCATTAATGGAAAATGTGAGGAAGGACAGGAGACACAGACTGTGTGTCACACCATGGTTTGTGTGCTGTATGGTACCCCAGCAGCAGCCCAGTCAGAGCGCTGTACAGAAATATGAAACTCAAACACTGATTAATGTTAAAATGCAGCCTTGAAATGAGGTGATTTACATAATGAAATTGTGCAATAACATGTTGTGACTGAATTACATCTCGACCCTGCTTTGATGTGTCTATATTTGACATGATGACTGAATGCCTAAATTACAGCCGATGATCACAGCGACTGTTACGTGATCTGCGCGTTCCTGCTCCTTCATGTATGCAAGCTAACTCCAGCTTAATGAGAGTGGAACCTAATGGTCAGGGTACATATACATATGTATCAAAGTTGGTATGATTATATATTTTACTTGAAATGGCATGAGAAATTCAAATATTTGAGAAGAGTATTTGGAACATTGGCAAGTGGTTCAGAGGTTCAAAAATCTGAGTAACCCTTGTTTCAGCAGCAAGATTCCTTAGGCCTTTCTTTGCATAAGAAATCTCGTGAAACTCTTAAGGGCATTGAGTCACAATGCCCCTCTTCTTTTGACTGGTATGTTTTCAGGGAAACTGATGTGAGGAGTGCTTGACCTTTTCCTGTTTAAGCCTCTCTTTGATCCTGCTGCTCTCACTGCTCTCAGGTTAGGATATCCACTAACACTGAGATCTCAGTACAGCATAGCAGCACATTCACAGGACAGAGCTGCCATCAGAATAAAACCAGGTGTGTGTGTGTGTGTGTGTGTGTGCACGTGTGTGTGTGTGTGGGTGTGTGTATGTGATCGTTTCATGGCTGTCGAAGAGGTTTGTTTTATGGACAGGGTTTCCAATGTCTGTTTGTCACTCATCTTTTAATGTGGCTGTTTTATTAGTTGTCATGACAGCACTGTGACCTTCTCGAAACTGCTGAGCCTGTCTGATGTGCACGCAAGTGTTATTATTGCCTGTTCAAAACACAGTGGCTTTGAAAACAAATATTCCATGTGTCAATCTTAGCATTGGCACAAGGGCAGGCCCATTCTCTGTTCTTGTGTTTGAACGGTTGATGGCCAGTGTACCCTTTTGTTTGGGTGTCCGTAAATCGATCCAAGTCACTTCACCCCATCTTTGCTTTATGACTCCCACTCTGTACTGCAGTACTTCTGTACTGATTATAAGTGTTTAGGCTGCATTCCCTATGCAGACACATTCATGCCTCTTTAGCATAAAACTAAATATCTCCCAAATCAGTCTTTGTTGTTTAAAAGAGGACGTAACCCTTTTGTCAGTGTAAAGGATGCAACCTCTCTTTATATTTCAGATGAAAGACTTCGTGTCTACTTTGATGTACAAATTGTACTTTTAATTTAGCTGTGTTTCAAGGAAGAATAGAAACAATTTTCTCCATTGGAGTGTCATATTCCTGTCCCTGTAAAACTGAGGCTGAAAATGATCAGTTGTCAGCAGATTGGTTTTCAATCATCACTATGTATTAGAACTAAACCTTTCCAACCCTCTGAAATTCAGTCCATAGTGCACTAATGTACACACCTGGTGTCAGTGTTTAATCCCAGGTACCAGATGGACTCATTATCAAGTAAGCTGTAAAGTCCAAAGACCAAAACTGTAATCAAATATTGCACAGTGATAATAAAGAGAAGGGCATGGCATTAAAACTATGGCGGTGGGTTAGACACGAGCCCTGTCCCACAAGCTCAGGAGTTAAATGCAGTTTAGGGCAGGAGAGGGTTAAATAAGGATCTTTCAGTGAAACACACAGAGACGTTTGAATATTCATCCATAACTGGCTCAAGAAATTAGACATTTGGCTATGTGCAGGTGGTGCTAACTAAACAAATGAACGTAGCTTTTAGCATTTACCATGACAAAAGCATGAGGCCTAAAGCATAAAGGCAAGCTATCTTCATAGAGAATTTTGAGCCTGCTTAGGAGTTGCGCACACATCCTCCTACTCATTGTGCCATGTGTGACCACCCAGGGCCAGACTGAGAGAGGTGACTGCCGGTGACCTCCCTCCCATGGTCTGCCCACACGGTCCTGTTGCCTTTAGGAAATTTGGAAACGAACTGTTTCACAGAAATACAGGGTATGCAGAGAAACAATAACACAGGGAATATTTTCATTGAAAAATGACTAATCTTTCTTCTGGAAGCTGACAGCTGAGTTTCATTTGGTCTGGTGTGGAGAGTAGGAGAAAGACTGGGAATCAATATCCTATATGTAACTGGTATATTCTGTCCTGCTAATTCATTGTTGTTATTAAGCTATAATGTCCACCTAGGTAGCTGAATGGCTGTTTTGGGGAATCTTGCACAATATGCCTCTTGTCTTTCCAGGGTACTCCCACTTGCCCAGCAGTTTGTACCCCAGTCCTTACATTCCACTGGGGCACATGGAGCACTCAAGCAGCAGCAGCCCCCTCCTCACCCAGCTGAGCCAGCACGCGCTCTTTGACTCCCAGAAAGGTCAGTTCCCCTCCGCCCGCCTTTCGCACACACCATCGCATGCCATGTCCTGAGTTTTTTTCATTTGCACAGGCCTCTCAAACCATAAACCACTCCCACTAAGGGCAGAGGGAAAGAGGTATGAAACTGCCCCTAAGTGACACTTGCAAGGAGTGGAGTTCAACTGTGGTCGATTTACACCTCGACTTACTGAGAGATGTGAAATTCACCACGTTGCCTTGCACCGGAGGGCGTTTTCAGTAATGTCTGTAAATCCTACCAACGCTCTGACATTTCTGGCTGTTTCTGTTTGCTTTATTTGTGCCTCAAAAATGACGTTTTAATTACCAAAACGGTAAAATTGACTGCAGATGGTAGCCCCTCCATCGGGAGCAGCGCTGTTGATCCTCTGGCTGGCAGAGTGAAGACTGCATTGCAGCCCATGTGGTACGGACAGTGACTGCACCTCCCGCAGCTCAGCTAATGAAGAGGGGAGAAAGGCTGAGAAAAAGGGCTCTCATTGAAAAGAACTGGAGCGTGTGATGTTGCTCAAACATGTTTTCACTGGTCAACAGAACAGATGGAAGTCCGCCACTATCTTTTTGATTAGTATTATCTTATTGATTTTTCTGTCCACCCTCTCAGCTTTTAATTACTTTGCTTTTTATTAGGCCTATATCTTATGAACAGACAACTGCTGAGTCGTAGGGAGAGAGTGGGAGAAAGAGAATGTGTCTGCGCACGTGTGTGTCTGACTGTTCATGTTGCATGTGCAAGGGATGTATTATTTTACTGGGTCATTGCAAGGTAAAAATTTTGTCATAGTCTGTGGTTTGTCGATAACTTTATGCCAAGCGCCCAAGGGAGGACTGCCATTTAGTGCAGAAGTACAATGAATCACTGCTGCAGGTTGCTATAACAGTTATAACTTAATTTCACCCAACAACAATGCATAACGCTTCAAGCTCATGGATATTAGCTGTTATCAGATGGGCCTGCTGTGGTAATACAGGAGGGCCTTTGGGAGTGGAGGCTTAAGAGTGCAGGTATAGGGATGAATGCATAATGCATGTAACGTCCCATGGAGTCTGGGAGCAATAAGCTGCCTGGCTGTCCATATTAATGCTTCCCCTGGTTGTGTTTTGCAGATGGGTTTTACCTCCCCGGCCATGCTGGGCAGTCAGCCTTGCACTCCCAGTCCTCCATCTCCAGGACTCCAGCCGCCCACGTGCCCACTGTCCTCCCAAGAGAGAAGGAGGCCCTACCACCACCTCCCAGGGTATCCAAGGATTCCAGCAGGGAGGCCAGCAAGGAGAAACCTTACAAGAGTGAACTCGGCCAGCCTCTTCCACGCAAGGATAGGGACAGGCCCAAAGAGGAGTCCAGGCCCCACAGTGTGGTGGACCTCACCCAGGACGTGAAGCTGGAGGGTGAGCGGAAGGCTGGGGGCTCAGACAGGCCTCTGAAGAGCGGAGAGCGCACGCCGCCTTTCTTCCACGAGCATTCCCCGGGTCTGAGCGCCACGGAGCCAAAGTCTAAGAACCCTCTTCAGACCTCCTTGCTGAGTAACTGCAACAGCGGTGGCAGCGGCACTGCGCTCAGGTACCAGGGCGCCGAGCAGGAGAGGTGCTCCAGGGACCTTGGCCACCACGATGAGAACGTGCGGCCGGGGGTCTACAGCCAGGCGGACAAGCTAAAGAAATGCGACTCGGTGGTGACGTCGGTCGGCACTTTGCACGTGTCCTGTAGTTGTCCCTCCCCTCACAGTAGCTCCTCACAGCCCCCTCCCAGGCTGGTCTCCTCTGGCATGTACAATCCCTCCCACCACATGCCACCCAGCCTGTACCCTCTCTATTCCGCAGCGAAAGAGCCTGGAAGAGAACACAAAGTGATCGCGCCCACATTCGTGCCTTCTGTTGAGGTTTATGATGAGAGAAACGGGCCAATCCAAATAGCTTCACAGGCTCGAGATAACAAAAGCGACAAAAACAGGGAAAAAGATGGTAACAGATCTGGG
The DNA here is from genome assembly GCF_013368585.1 of Megalops cyprinoides. Classification (NCBI taxonomy): domain Eukaryota; kingdom Metazoa; phylum Chordata; class Actinopteri; order Elopiformes; family Megalopidae; genus Megalops; species Megalops cyprinoides. The sequence continues at coordinate 29,724,143 of NC_050583.1, forward strand.
GGCCTGCAGGCTGGTGGTGAGAGGACTCTGTTGGACCCCACATGGCCGCCTCATGCACGTCCTTCTTCTCCTTCCCATAACGACATCAAGAGAGCAGAAATGCTGAGAGAAGAGGGCTCTGTTATTAGGTCGAACTCTTTGGCCACGAAAAGGCCTCCACCCTCTGAAATGTACGTGAGCAAATCCAGCCACAGCCCAGATTCGCGGGACTACGTCTTAACCAGCACCACATCCAAAGAAGTGATCAAAATGGCGCTGGAGGCTGAGTCTCGTAGCCAAGAACGGGACAGGATTCAAAGGGCATCTGTGAGAGACACTGGCAAAATGTACAATGGTGTAGACCCTGCCAGGATGCACATGGAGCAGCACGTGATGAAGAGCCCCACCTCTGCAGAACCCAAATGGAAGCCTTTTGAAATCGGAAACTACGCCACCAGCCACATGGCGGCACTTGTAGCCCAACACGGACACGGAAGCCGGGGGGACGAGGAAGGCAAGGGCCTTTTCCTGGAGTCCCCCGGGCTCCACAAGCCTTCGGGAAGTGGGAGCTCCAGGGGCACTTCTGAGGGCCTGCACTCAGGAGCCCACGGGGAAGTGTCTCCCATGCAGAGCCTCATTAAGTACAGCGGCAACTTTACTAAGGACTCCGCCTCCAGGCACGGCTCTGGCATCAGGAGCCCCTTCGGTGGCCTGGGCAATATGAAGCTGGAGGCGGGTCAGCCTGGTGTGTCCAAAGTCCAGCACCTCCCGCCCCAGCAGCCTGGGAAGCAGCTGAAGAGGGACCCTGAGCGACCTGAGAGTGCAAAGTCCTTCGGCCGAGAAAGCATTGGCTCGCAGGGAGAAGTGGAGGTCAGACACCCACCGGTGGGGATTGCAGTGGCGGTTGCCCGCCAGAGGGACAGTAGCAGCAAGCCTAGCTCTAGCCTTGGGGACAGGGACAGACCCCTCCCTCTGGGCAGCATCAAAGGTGAGGGACTCAACCCTGTGCATCAACAGTGACAGGAAGTTCTCACCCTACATGGATGGTATCCTCTTAAGTGATACTGATTTTTCTTTTGTTAAATTTTCACAAAAGGTAAAATAAGGCTGCTGTTTTGGAGAGTATACAGGCAGAAGACACCAGTGGCATTTTGTCATTTTTTGGTTGGTTGAACACAGAGCTACAGAAGTCTGTGGAGTGCCTGGCTAGGCCTGGTACACCACGGTTTAGGGATTGCAGAGGCCAAGTCATGTGACTGCTCTAGTTTCTCACTCGATGTGCCTTCAGTGTTGACAAAAAAGGGTGATTGGCAACACCATGGGAGTAGAAAAATGGTTACACATTCCTTTTCTTCCCTCCGAGCAGCTGTGTGGTCATTCATCAGCCCGGGCTTCATGTAGGACGCACAGTCCGGAACCTTTGTCTGTGAAGTTAGTTGTTGCTAGGGCCTCCCTGGCCCACAGTCGTCCCTGCCAGTGTAGGGGAACAGTTTGTTAAGCCTTTCACTAAGACACTGCCTGCCTGCATTAAATGTAATTTACTGAGCAGAACTAAAAGCTGCAAAACAAGGACAGAATTCTAATAGGCCTTTGGGTTTGTTGCTAAGCAATAGAATCAGCCTTGGGAGAGAGTGAGAAAAGTATTCATTTATTTCCTTCTGTGTGCCAGGGGATTGTAGTAATAACATTAGCCCGCCTGCGCTGAGAGGAGAATGTTTACATTTACAGAGTATTTAAAAAATAGAAAGCAAGCTTTAGATGACTAATCTGTAGTGTTTGTGGAGTAAAAGGCTGGTATTTAGCAGTGGGTTTCGGTAACCTTGGAAACAGGACTGAAACCTTTCCTCTGAGCATTGGTGATTGAGATCTGTATGCTCTCTCATCCCCTACTATAAGATATACAGAAAACAGAATCTCTTCACCAAGAAAAGACAACCCTCCATATGTGCCAATGCTTAAAGGTCAGATATACTTGTAGAAAACAGCTTTCTATCCCCATAATACCTGTAACTTTTGTTGGTTTGGACACCTTCAAGCCAGTAATCACTTAGTGAGCAAATGCTCAGGTTGTGGCCATTAGCATTTTGTGGTATTTTAAGTGCAAGAAGACATGCATACGTAGTATGCCTTGGAGCAGATGGACCATGTTTCTTCTGTCAGGTTCTCCTTCCTCCCCCCTCAAAAGAGGCACAGTTTATTGTGATTGGGTCCACGGTCACAATTTTCCAAAGAAGTGGATCTTCTCTGCAAAGCATCCTCACACCTCATGTGGTTGCAAATGTCGCTGGTGACACCGCCCTCAACTCCATTCAAAACCTGATAACCAAATTTTCTCGCATGCTGATGGGAGGGTTATTATCATGTCTGATGCAGAGGGATGGTTGTTAACAGTGCGCATGCCTGCCTGAGTCCCCTGTGTCTCTGGTGCTGCGGTAATCTGCACCTTGATTTAACACATCCCACTTGACTTGTGTGGAGCACAGTGACAGATGAGTAGAACAATTGCGGACTAGTGAAGGGCCTATTTTTACACCCGATGTTCACCAAGCTGTTTAGATGGAGGCACTAGCTCAGGCTTTACCATCAGCAACATTGGTTTAACATGTAATTACGAAAATGGATGGGAGTGAATCATATCCCGAGGAAGTGGTGGAGCGACAATAATCTGAGAGATGGTGTCTGTGGATTTACAGAGGATATGGTCAGGGAGGGTGTCAGTTGATTGAGGGCCACACGCCTGTGTCCTGTTGCCATGATGGGTGACAGCTAGATGGGGCTGAGGTGCCGGAAATTAAGGGAATGTGGTGTCCAGACTTTTCCAGGCTTTGTGCAGAATGGCGTGATGAATGTTATTCCTCAGAGGCAATTCTGTTGTTCAGAGCAGCACATGCTTCATTAAAGTGATGTTTTCCCTCTGTAATGTAGCTAAAATAAGGACACCATTGTGTCAGTGGCGGATGGGGGAAAAATGTGCACGGTTATCACATCGAATAGAAGGTAGTCGATGAGTTTGGCAGTGGTACGGTTTTAAGATTTTCAATTAAAATTTCTTTATTTTGCCATTGTTTTTGTTTTGGTTCTTGGTTCACAAACTCTTAATGCTCACCTCCCCCTGCGTCCCCCGTCCACCGCCTACCCTTTTTCTTCAGGTCGTCCAGAGGAGGATGGCGGGGAGGAGCGCCTCCGTCACCGCGGGGACCGTCTCCTGGCAGGCCGACTGGAACGTGAGCAGGAGAAGCTTCTGCGGTAAGAGGAGTAGAAGGGAGGCCATTAGCTGGCGTTAATTACCACCGCGCTGTCCGCGATGAGACCGGCACATTGCATAACGATGAGCTCGTCTACCGGCCAGTGAGCACCACCAGCGCTCGGCAGCAGAGAGGACATCCAGAAAAAATGTGTAACAGGCTGGAAAATCTGGACTCCTTGAGCTTTGTTTTTTCTAAATATACATGGCTCTTTTCAGGCCACACCCTAACATCATGCAAGTGTCTTGTGATGGAGTCTCTGGAAGGCCAGCTACCCCAAGGGACTGTTCATAGTCTTCGCCCTGCTGGTTCTGTTTATTTTGTATAGTTGCTGTAAAAAAAAAAAAAAAACACAGGGTTGTTTGTTTTGGTGAAATGTCAGCCTCTAAATTTGTTTCATAAACCGTGGATTTAAGAATTTGTCACAATTCTTCCTGTTTTTCCTCAAAGAGATGTAGGGTTAAAATCACATTGGCCTAGTTAATAGAATCATATGCATCAATAATGTTCTGCCAGACACAAATAAAAGCATAAAGGGCAGATCTTAAAGAAAAAAAGAGGAATAAAAATAGGATATTAAATTAATGTTGCCTTGTATATTCCATTAGAGGAAAAACAAAGTATCTAGTAATAGTCTCTTCACTTTGATGTTGAGAGTCTTACAAAATTTAAGGGAACACTGCCTGCTCTGGCTTGAAGGGCGAGTAAAAGTTGTTTTGGCATTACTTTGTGTCATTGCTCTTATGGTCCTGGTGTGTTTTCATATTCTTGGGGATCCAAGCAGTGCCTTTTGTGTGTGTTCACAATGAAGCCTGGAGGGTTTGATTTTGTGCCCTTTGGCCCCGGAGCCTGCATTGCAGCTCACATGAGGCGGAAGAACAATAAAGCCTGAACAAAACGCCTATTCCCAATTTTCTCCAAAAGGTGTGCGACTAGGATGCCATTGAGAGATTTATTTTTCCTTCCGTTGTGTGGAGAGTGGAGATAAGGGCTGATAAAGGGCAAGGATGTTTGTCCTTTGAAGGTTACTCGTTAGAAGTTCTCGCGGTTCCCATAAGTAATGCAGTGCTCGCTTCAGTGTAGGCGGGCCTTCACAGTGCATAAACAAATCCCAAAATGCCTGTGGTGAGACTGGCTATTGTGAGCAGCTTGGAGGGGAATGTCAAGGCTTGCCAGAGGGAGGAGGAATGGGGGGCAGGCCTTGAATCTCAAATGAGGGGAGAGAAAAGTGTTGAAAATGCTATAGGAAAACTTATAATGAACAAGATCGCATTATGAAAACGATTCAGCTCACTGGAAATGCCCGAGAAGAAATCTCGGTCGTATGCAATTGCAGCCCTGCGGTTTACTTTGCAGTTTGTCTCAGTGTATATGTCTCTTAAATGGGGATGGATTTATAAGTACTTCCCAAGCTCATGTGAACCTTTTTTTTTCCCCGAAGTGCTGCACTCATTGAAAGTGGCAGAGAAACCCAAACTCCCCTACTGTGGAAATTGGCATCTAATAAAAGGACTGGCTCTCTCTCAGCAGGGCCCTGCTTTTAACGTTGCTTTCTGAGCGTACCGCGAGACGGGATTCAGAGAGAGGCCAACACGTGTTGTTGGTTCCCAGATAATAAGGATGATTCTTTGTCAGAGCGCTGCAGCATTTTCTTGTGTAGATGAATAGGTCACCCGTTCACCTCAGTCCAGCCCTTGTCCTGCTCTGAGGAGACTGATTACACACCAAAGTTGAGTAAACACACAGATCTCTTTTTGTGATATCGGTATTGGAGGACACAACTATGTATTACATGGGTGTGAGAGCTGGAGCACTAGCCTAGGGAAGGTGCATTGGTTTGCCAAGTCGCTTTGGAAAATGTCAATATCAGCCACTGGAGAATCAATAATGCCTACGCCCTCAGATCTGTGTAGCATTTCAACTTAATTCTGGGTGCACAAGATTGCACCTACACAGATTTTTTTTGTTCAATTTTGCCATCCATTTTAAAGTAGTAGACTCTCACAGCAAGGTACCGGATAATTTATCTTTAGCTTTGTTGTGTTCAGGGCACTGTGAGTAATCATTTGGTCAAGAGATTTCTGGATGAAAATCCAATTAGATAGCAGCTTTGATTTAATTATAAATTGTCAGAAATGGATAGGTCTTGTTTCCATTCAGTCATTATCGTTGTGGTCCTGAAAGAGCAGATGTGTTGTATTTGAGACTTTGTGTGTGATCTTTGCACCTGTTGGGTGTTGTTACTGTTGCAGGGAGAATAAAGAGCTGGCAGAGTACACACAGATGCATCCGCCTGTGGTGTCCACCAGTGGGCTGAACCCCAATCTCATGGTAACGGGTGGATCTGCACTCGCCGGTTCTGGGCGGTGGCCCACTGACCCAGCCTCCCAGCTGGCCTCGCACCCGTGGATGCCTCGCACAGGCAGCCCTTCCATGTGGCTCCCAGGATCCCCCTACGGTACACCTCAGAGAACCTCCTCACCACCATCAAACAAACCTGAACACCCAGCTGCAGAATCTGTTTCCCTCCGACTTGACCATGTAAGGTCATGATGTGCCGTTGATGGACTGTTTAATCAGCAGAGGTTGCCACTTCTCCCAGTATAGCCATAAGTCAAGCAGCAACTCATCACTGCAAGGGCAATGGAACTGGGCATCACAGAAAAAAAGACATCTCTCTGGTTTTATTAACATTTACTTATGGAGTGGAATTAGGCTAAGGCAAGAATTTTTGATTGTTTAGCCAGTTTTTTTCCTAAATTTCTGAATGACCCTTTCCTTCTTAGTACAGATGATTTAATAAAAGTCCTGGTTGTGATGGGCACCATTAATAGCCGTCTTCAACAGATTGATGCTCTTAGTCATGACCCTCTTGGTCTGCTGATTTGTGGCACTCCTTCATCTGGGAAAGCAGAGGAGACATATTAGGAAGCGTTCATGGTTTGCCCTCCTCGTCCTGCGGCGCGCACATATTCCCCCGACCCAAAAATAACAGCAAACAAACGGTCACATCAGAATTCCTGCATGTTCTAATTTCTGTCTAGACAGAAAACAAAACAGAGCTCAAAAATAGTCAAACATCAGATGAGGAGAAAGCTCACATTCCTGACTTGTGTGTTGTGAATCATGTATTTGAATAAACGACGGCAATGTTGAACAGCGGAGTCATGGCTGTCTGGGGATCTGGTCCGCTGCACGCAAGAAACCACTGGAATGGCAGCAGAAATAGTTCCATCAGCTGGAGGGCACTGGAAAGGAGGGGAGGACGCCTGAGTGTGTGTGTTCTTGTGCCTTTTAGCAGGGCTGGGTCACTCGTCCCTCCACCAGGGCCTGTCCCCGGGGTACGCCCCTCCCCTTCCCGGCTCCATACCCTCGCCGTACCACTTCGCTCGGGACCCCCAGTCGGGACAGCTGCTGGTCATCCCTACAGAGCACCTCCCGCACTTCGGTACGTGCTTCCTCTCCGGGCCCTTGTTCTCACCTCCCGTTTCCTGTAACACAAATGCTCTGGCCAGGCCCGTCGCCTCAACGTGTGTTGATGTCTATGGGTGTCACTTTCTTTGCAGCCGCTGATCTGATGGAGAGGGGCCCCCCGATGTGGCCGGGAATGTACCCGCCAACGGGCGCCTCCCTCCAGCATGCCCACCAGCTGCAGCTCCTCTCCCACCAGCAGCTTCTGCGCCAGCAGGAGCTCTACATGATCCAGCAGCAGGCCGCCCAGGTCATGGAGCTGCAGAGGAGCGCCCAGCTAGTGGTGAGACCCTTCTGTGGTTCCGTCACTCCATACACTTTGGGAGGGAGAGGTTCTCATGAAAAGGGTCTGATGATTGGATGCTCACCACTTGACTGATGAGAAGCTTGAGTCCATTTTGCTGTGTCTGAGATTTTAGACATAGCTGCCTGTAGAAAATCATTCACAGATGGGAATGTCTGAAAATTCATTTTTTTTGATCACTCCATCAGTATAATGCTGCTGTTGGTGTGATGTTATAACGTAAGTGACAGTGCAGCCATATGTTCTGTGTTTATGAGGTGTCATTGTAGATCCAGTGTCACAGTTTTGAAACAATGTTCAGTTCTCAAGCGATGTTCAGTGTCGAGCGCCTAAAGAAAGATAGACATCGTCTGTGTCTAGCACTGCTAAGGACAGATGCTGAAGCATTTGCTGCAGCAAATTGTAGGGTTTCTGGATTAAATGAGTGTTATTAAAATTAGACCACCATATGAAGCCACCAGAGAAGAGCTTTCCAGGCTGTTCTTTTTTACGAAGGGATCCGTTTCCATGTTGAAGAAAGTGTCCTAATTGTGTGCCACAACTGTCCCCCCACAGGAGCGGTTAAAAGCAAGCGAACAGAGAGCGGAGCTGGAGGACAAAGCTGCCAAGAGAGGCGGCGAAGGTGCCAAGCAGGGTCTCTTGGCTGCCTCCGCTCCAGCTCTGCACTCCCGAAAAGCGCTCTCTAGGTCCCCGACGCCCTCCACCTCCTACGCCAAGGCCCTGACGCCGCTGCCCTCCCCGGGAGCCACCCTCAAGGCTGAGAGCCAGCAGAAGGTGGAGTCTCCGCTGCCCCGGCCGCCTTACTCCCACCCCTCCACTCCGGTCCCGCACCCGCTCAGCCCCGCCTCACCCCCGCCACCTCCATCCATCCCTCCCAAGGAGGAATCCGTGGAGGATGCGGAGAAGAAAGAGCTGGATCTGCAGAAGCAAGCGTCCGCATCCTTCCGAACGTTATATCCTGGTATGGGGGAACGCTGCTCCTTAGTCTCTGACACATGCTGTTGTTCCATTTGCAATGCAAACAGTGATACTTTCTGAGGACGGACTGAAGAATCCGTTTGGGCCATTTAGCAAGGCATGAGCAGCGTGTTTAATGTTCAGATCTACTGCAGAGGGAAGCTGTAATGAATAGTTTGTGAATATCACTACAGAGGGTCCTTTCATATGGTGCCAACTGCCCCTACAGAGTGATATCCACAGTTATCCATTCCTCTGTGTGTTTTGCATGGTTCCTTTGACATTTCCTCTGAATTCAGGAAAAAGATCTAAGCAAAGAGGCCCATTTTTATACATGTTGGATGTTCAGTATAAATAGAATTTCATGCTTGCAGTAATATGCTTGTGTGTGTACGTGGGAGTACTTGTGCAGCTTTGCTCTGGAGCTGTTTGGCTCATGAAACTTTCATAAAGCTGCGGTTCTGAAGTGTAAGCCCGTGATTAATCGTTTTGTCACTCTGTCACAGGGAGATTTAGCCCATTGAAAACCCTCTGCTTTATTCATAAACGCTCCAAGCCTCACAAACTGCTCTCTCCCCTTTTTTGGCAGAAATTCCTCCCGGCTACCCCTACCAATCGATAACCGCTCCGTTCGGCAGCCACTACCCCTACCTCCTCCAGCCGGCTGCCGCGGCCGATGCCGACGGGCTGGCACCAGATGTGCCGCTGTCGGCGGGGACCTCGGAACACTTGGCTACCTCAGCAGATGTCAAAACAGCACGGCTGCACTCCCCTGCCGTGCCGGAGCTTCTGCACGCCCCCGAGGACGAGCGGCCGACGGAAGATGGTGCAGCGCTCAAGGAGGAGCCGGGCCTGGAGGACAGCAAGGAGGGCCTGAGCCGTGCCGGTCAGGAGCCCCGCCATTGCTCCGTGGCCCTGCCAGCGATCGCCAGGCAGGACCGCAGCGCAAGCCCCGAGCAGGAGGGCCACTGTGCAGGCATGACAGTGGATGACGAGGCGGCGGAGGAGGAAGCGGTGGCCGCGGGGAAGGTGAAACTGGAGGAGACATCCGTCCAAAGCTGCCAGGCTCCGCACCCGGCGACCCAGTACGTGTCGGAGACAGAGGCTAATGCAGAGGGGCAGGAGGGGGAGTCTTGCACTGTGGGGGAGAACGCTGATGCCCCTGCGCAGCACAGTGAAGCCCCAGGTCACACGGAGGACCTGCAGCGGCCAGATGAGGCCCCGTCCCCAGTGGAGGAGTTGGACGTTGAGGGCGCCGTGGCGGAGCCGGCGGTTCAAGCATCGCACGCGACTGAACTGTCCTGCGAGTCTCCAGCGCCCACACCGGACAGCCCGCCCCCCGCCAGCGCGTTGGACATCCGGCCCGAGGACCCCATGGCGGGAATGCTCGCGCTGGTGACGGCCAGCGAGCTGCCCCAGGCCTGCTCCCTGCCCTCCCTCAGTGACACCCGCTGCACAGCCCCGCAGAGCTCCACCGGCCCCCTCCCCCCGGAGTCCCCAGCCCTTGATGGGATCGCCCTGCTGAGCGAAATCGCCGAGCTCGAATTGGAGAGGCGTCGCAACGAGATTCAGAGTATGTCCATGCAAGAAGGTTCAGATCCCTGTGTTCCACCCAACAGTTCATCAGCAGATCTATATGGACCTTTGTATTCTTGTATGGTCCAATATGATGAAATTCCTACCATCAGTAATGTGAAAATGAATATTGATAGCTTTTGAGATTAATATTTTCTTAAGCAAAGTGCAATGATTATCTTGCATGTTGTAATAATATTTAATGTTTTGTTTATTTTAAGCCCTGTCACAAGAGCATGTGTTGCAGGACCCTGATGGATGTCCTCTGTCTACGCAGGTGTGGTGCACTGTGGTCTGGAGAGCCTCCTGCTGGCTGGCAGACAGGTGTTATTGGAGGCGCTGGACTGCGCACCCGCGGTCCCCTTCCGTCTCCCACGCGAACTCAACCCCAACAAGAAGTACAGCTGGATGCAGAAGAAGGATGAGTCTGTAAGCATGACTGGGAGAGGACACCTCTCTCAAGCACTTTCTTCACATACATTTTTTTAGAGTACATTACATCATTTAGCAGATGTTCATATTCCACATGTTCAGGTTGCTGGAAAGAGTGATTACCCCCCTCTTCCCTCTTGCCCCCACTCCCCTCACTACACTGGCACAGTATCTTGTGTATTTTGTTATATTAATGTGTTTTTGCTGTTTAATTGGCTCCTCGAAAAAATACACATTCTCAAGGGAGTTACCCGCAGTGCACTGGAATTGAAATGTTACTGCTCTGACTTCTCATTAGAGAGATAAAATACTTGTGGAGATTTTAATTAAGGTTAAACAGGTGATAGGTAGCATCTTTGTTTTGGTCAACTACTGTAAAATAGGTCTTTGCTGTACAGATCAGACAGCAGTGCAGAGTGGAAGGTTATAAGTCATATGGGAAGCAAAACTCCAGCGTTCCAAGACCAGTGTGTGAGTGTGGGTGTATCAAATCCTTACTCCCAGATCATTTTCCAAAATGTATTCCAGGTTTTCGGTGCAATATGTCCTTGGAACCCACAGAGTTTTAGTTCATAATTAAGGATGTTCCACTCCTCATGATAATTCTGTGAGTGGCACTAAAGCTGCACATAGTTTGTATAATGCATAAACTTCACAGAAAAGCCACTGCAATGGGTATACTAGATTCAGCCAGGGGCACGATGGTGGGTTTTTTTTTTTTTGACAATGGGTACAATGATGTCAGGGAGAGTCTACGATACTCCTTCAGTCAGTGCCGAGCATCACCGACTTTTTTTGGACTGTTCCTTGAATGCACTGGAAAAGTGTTAGAGATGTATCGCCTCTAAAGCACACAGATCCCTCTCTTAGTTAGTGCTGCTCTGGGCTGGGCCCCCTTGACACAGTGACTCTCCCTTGTCTGTCATGCTCAGCTGTACTCCATGAAGTCCCCCATGGATGGGATGGACACCCTGGAGGTCGACTACCGCCTGAGGTTGGCCGAGCTGCAGAAGAGGTACAAGGACAAGCAGAGGGAGCTGATGAAGCTGCAGAGACGCAGGGACTCTGAGTGAGTTTACACATGTGAAACATACACACAACGCGCATGCATGCCCACATTTTAATATATGTTCTAATAATTTGTCTCTCCATCCACCCTAGTAAATGCAAGGCTTTTCATTCATTTACTGCATTATCATCTTTATTGTCAAGTCTTGCATAGATAATTGGGAAGTGTCAAGGAAAGAAAAGGTATTTCAAAAAGGTGCACTATATATGGAGTATACAGAGTACACTAACTAGATCAGAATAAAACAAATAAGAAATTTGCAAACATGACATGCACTGAAAATGGCATAGTTCTATCTGGGCAGTGTGTGGGTATGAAGGCCCTGGTTTTGGTATATTGGCGAGGCTATAATGGTTTCAGTGGAGATCGTGTAGTTCTGAAGGCCCTGCTTTTGGCACATTATGCAGGGAGAAGCAAGAGGAGAAGAGTAGGAGTTTGGCGAGGAGAGGACCAGGACGGCCCAGGAAGAGGAAGCACGGTGTCTCCGCTCTCTCACCGCCTGCTGGCAAACTGGACCCCAAGTGCGGAAAGTGAGTGTGCCGCCGGGGCTCATCTGGTCTGTGTGCCATTGCCAAACTCCAGTGTCCTGTTTAACTCCAGTTTCCATGCCCTACGTTGTCTTAGATTTGGCAGGAGTCTGCTCCTGTCCGAAGACTCAGAGACCGGAGAAGGGCTGAGAAAGCGCTTTCGGGGACCCAACCTGGATGAGGAGGAGGGCATGGACAGCGGAGTTGTGAAAGTGAAGAGGAGAAATAAGGGCTGGAACGAACACGAAGCGTCCTCCAGTTACTCTCAGCAAGTTAGTGTGATTCATTGCTAATGCATGCCGTCCTGTATTTCATCAAACTTTAGCACTTCGGCTCAGGGAGGTGTTGTTTAATCAAACAAGAGTCATTTTCCATAACAGCAGTGTCATTTCATCAAGCTACAAGCTGCACTGAGTGCAGTGTCTTCTGCTGCTGCCTGGGATTCGGTAATTTCAAAGAGCTGGGCTGTAATTACTCCACTGCTCCTGTTCTTCCACAGATGCAGATGAAAAGCAGCAAAAGGAAAAAAGTGAGTGAGCAGGAGCAGTTGGCGAGCAAGCTGGACAAGGCCTTGTCCCTCACCAAACTGGGTAAACTCCACAAGTCCCCTTTTCAGTTTGTAGACGGGCCCTCAGGGAAAGCCAAAGCCAGCTCTGGGAGCTGCAACAAGCTCCTCATGCTCCATGAAATGGGGGTGAAGGGAAAGGAGGGCAGGAAGAGCCACTCCAAGGGCTTTGGCATCTTCCAGAAGCCTTCCAAAGAAGGCAAAAACAAGATGGCAGCTAAAACGAAGAATATGGACCCCTGCCTAAAGGGGAAAGGTCAGCTGAAAGCATCGTACTCTCCTGCACGGTCCGAAGTGAGCAGCTACTCATACAGTAAGTAAGACCATTGCCTGCTGAGTTGAAGGTTGAAGGTTTCAGAGGATTCTCTGTGCAGGCCTCTGCCTATTTAGTTTATGAAGCACATAACCTTCGTCCTGTTTAACATAATGCAAATAATCATAAATTATGAATGTTGCTAGAAAATAGCCTTCCGTATTCAAACATTCCCTCTCCAGTCAGTCAAGCTTCAGTTGTGAATGAAGGATTAAAACAAGTTCTGAAATGTGTGGCATTAGCACAAGTGTGTTTGCAGAATAAGTGAAGCCTTAATTGAAAAGGCCGATCGGTTAATGTGGCAAACCCAATGTTTGTGCTGTGAAGCATTACGCATTCCTGCTGATCCTGCACACTGAGATGCTTTATGGAGCGCCCCATGTATTGTGGGGGTGTTTTATTCCTACAGGTTTGTTGCTTTTGTTTATTAGGAATGTGCTCGATGTTTTGTGGTGGTATGCTGTGGGCTAATGAAGTAATGGCATTCATAGTTGTAATTCATCACTACGGAAGAAGGAGGGAAACTAGGTGCATGTATTTTTTTTCTTTCCTCTCCCTGGAGTCAGACTGACTCAGTAGAGCTGATATTGTTCCAAAAGGAATGAAGTGGAGTTCTAACCTATTGATATGGCCCCCCCTGGTTTGAAAACAGATACAGACTCGGAGGAGGAAGATGGATCGATGAAGGCAGGGTGGCCCCCTCACTCTATTCTGGGCAGACCCAGTATGCACACGCGGGGGGCCGGCCTGGGTGGGACAGCGTCCAAGAGGAGCCGCCCGTCATCGACGAGGGGTGTGGCATCAGGAACACTGGCATCCAAACAGGCGCTCAGCAAGACAAAACACAAGCACTTTGCTTTACTGCTGCAGGAAGCAGAAGCCCACTCGTCCTTCAGTGACTCCACGGAGGACTCATTCGATCAAGGTTACTAGACCGAAACCTCACTATGTACAGAATTAATGAAAGATGGTAGCCCCCTCCCCCCACCTCCCTCCTGCCCGCTCACCCCTTCCCCCCACCAAATAAAGATGATGGTAGCCATCATTGATGGTGAACTTACTGTGAAGCTGCTGTCTTTGATTCTGGCAGCGTAGCCTGCCACCTCTTCTCTTGTGTGATTGTGTATTATATTATTGGCTCTTTTTAGAGTCCAGTTTTAATTTGTTACCTTTATTATGTTGCTCGCCTCTGTTGAGAGGCATCAGTGGAATTGTAAATGAGAAGATGTGTGGGTGTGTGCAACGCTTGTGATTTGTATTCTAGTTTGGTACCCAAGCTTTATTAAACGTGTTGATTTCATTTTTCACTAAAAACAACAGTGTGCTTTGTCTCTCTTGCTGTGTCTCCTATTATGTTTATAGGTTGCTTCACTTCATTCCCAGATGCAGTCCACTGCTCTGTTATTCAAATATCCCTTTTGACAGTCCCTCTTGGTCATTTCAGTTGAAGATTAATGCTTGAAATTTACTGTTTTTCATATTGGACAACCCAAATGAGTTTTGTTTTTGTATTCAATTTGGAAGCTGGCACTTTTGAATTTGTCCTGAGTATATTTACCAGGAGGGTTTTAAGCCTATGCTCAACTGAAAGCTCATGGCAATGATTATTATCTAGTTAGATAATGGCCATAAGGACAGTGATGGAAGCGGTTTTTGGAATTAATTTCTCCCAGTTTTAAAGACTATACATTATTATAACCCATGAGAGATTTTAATAAAAATGCTGTATTTAGAATGTGAAAGTAAACTTTAGGGGCACCTGATTTCCTAAGCAAAAGATTGAAAAAAACTGAAGCCAATGTGTTTGTTTGGTCTTACCAAGTAAATAATCATAAGGTTAATTTCCAAATTGCATTTACTTTTATTTCTGTGAAAATGTCAAATTAATTCAAGATCTACTGAGGTATACATGTCAGATGATATGGTAACTGTAGGGTGAACCGCTGATGATATTCCAAAGAATAACCCATAGGTATCATTTGAAAAGAGTTAAACAGAACCGAACATGATAATGGGTGATTTATTTTTAATCTGAAAATTACATTGAAAGATTCTGAGACTAGATTAATTTTGCAGCATGCCCTTATAATGTGAGCCAATATTGAGAGGATATTACCAAGTAATGACAACCCAGCAAGAAGTGAGGTCCATGAAATGAGCATGATAAATAATGCAGATGGATTTAGAGCCAAGGTGCAACAGAGACAATGGGAGGTAGATCAGCATTTTTATGGAAGTATAACGCAAAGGGCTTCCTCATGCCGTGGCTAGTGCAATGTTTTCAGAAAAGTGCTCTTTGCCATGAAGTGACAAACTGTGTCCAGAAGTCCTCCTTGGTTTGCAATATGCCTGTGATGATTTTTTTGTTCTTGTTTTGTGCATAGTCAATCAGCCACTCTGTGGTTATATTTAAGGGATATTTGGACAATAGGGCAATCAATGGCTTTCCCTGTTTACTAAACAATGAATAACCTGCTTCTCTAGATTGCTTGCTTTCTCCCTGCAGCTGCTTGGCCACCCTTCCACCTCTGACTCCCCTCTCCTACCCATGATGCTTTTGAATGTCTGTATCGGTCTGTGCATTCGCTCATCCTGCTGCAAAAAAAGAAGCAAAGTGATTGGCTGGGAGTAGGGCAGACAGCTGCGCAGCACGAGGTCACTTTCCATGTCACCTGAGGCATGAACATTGTTCTGTAGGTAGGACGATCACCCTTTCTTAATGTGACATTTCTTAACATCTCTACTAATGGTTTGTCCCTCTAGAACAAACAAAATAAGGTGATTTGTGACATTTCATTTTTGGCAGACAGAGGCCTTTGAGTGTTGTGTTGTTTAAGATATTTTACAAATATGGTCTTGCCAAATTTTGTGCCCAAAGCCATGGTTACATCTTCAAATCTGTCAAGAGCATCAGTCAAGGGCAGGCTTATTATACACGAAATCAAGAATTTTGTTAAAAATATCACTGGACATTTTAAGGCAGAGTGTGCATTGTGTCCTCCTTGAATATGCAGTTAAATTTTGAGTTTACAGTTTACCTTGTTTTTTTGTACTGTAATAGCCTTCCCTATTCACTATGATTATTGGTAGTCATTTCATTCAATGGCTTATCTCTCCAAAGCAGTAATACCCTGTTCTGACTCAGTTCTCCTATTGAATTTATGTTTTTTGGATCTCAAAAAGGATGTGAAAACAGCATAAGGAAATGAAACTTGCATTTGGTTTGAATAAATGCTGAAAGTCTGCAACATTTCATTGCAACATCAGGGCAAATGTCATTCTCCAAACAAAATGTGTTGAGTAATATAATTTATGGTCTGCAAGAACTGGGTTGCCTCATACATTTGATCCTTTTATTGTCCATGAAACAAGCTTATATTTAAAAAATGCATTTGCACGTCACTGCCTACACAGATTTATCTGTAGACAGGCCATTTATTTGAATAAGTTTAAATACATACCATAAATTGTAGGTGTACTAAAATAGCCACATTTTTTCTGTTCAGCTCTTCATACGTAGCTGTGGATTGCCAGTCAAAATAGCTCTGCCACGAGGGGAAGCAATTGAGCCTAACAAAACATATTTTTCTAAGTTTGATCCTAAAAATGTATGATGTAAAATAAGACTGAACTCAGCCCTGAAAACAATACAAACAGTCTGTCTTTTTTCATAGAATCTACATTTAGAGGAGGATGTCTAATCTTCTGTTACAACATTAGGGTTTTAAAGCTTGTTGCATTTAGAGGGAGAGTAAGAGAGTCTGAAATAAGGTACAGGATTAGATTAAAGATTGAACCATGGCTGAAGAAGGCCTAATCCTCCAAAAGCCCTTCCAGACAGCATGGGTTACCCTTGTGCTTCTAAGACTGAGCACCTGAGAAACCCCAGGAGCTGTGCAGACCTGCTCACGCGTAGCCTGCTTTGTCCCGTCTCGGGCCTTGCTTCTGTCTCCGTCCGCATCTTGTATCTTTGACTGCTTTTGTTGGATGTTGCTAATTAACATACTCTGTGGCCAAGCCTGTGCTGTCTCAACCTAACTATGTGCACAGAACTGTGTCCTTGTCTGCTTTTCAACCTCTTGCACTTCTCATACATCAAACCAGCATATCCCCTGCTTTTATAAGTTGTTTACTGCACCGGGCTGCGGTATCTTTGTGTTTTTGAGATGTGCCTCTGTCTTTGTCTATTAACGTGTCCCTCCTCTGCTAATGAAGGTAAATGTGTGGGGTGGAGGGAGTGGGTACCTACTGTTTTTTTTTTGTTTTTTTTTTTCTTTTCCCCCAGTCAGTCCTGGAAGGTGCTTGACAGATTTTTTTTTTCTTGGTCCCCCATTTTCTCCCATTTGACAAGCTCCTCTCAGAATTAACTGTTAATAATTTATGTCTTCTTTAGTCAGGATTTCTGCTTGCAGCAGATGTTTTTTTTTTTCCGTCCTCTTTTTTTTTCCATTATTGTGCTCATTCAGCTGTATCGCCAGGGGAACGCTGCCAGCCTTTCTCGTTAGGCCGGGCTGTATCTGCGGCCCTGCATCCCCAGCCCTTCATTTTGAGGAAGATGCTAAACAGCACGCTGAATAAAAATCCAGCTTTAATTCTTCTTAATTCTGCCGTATCAGTGAGATGCTGCCCACCCTGCTTGTCACACAGTTCCCGCATTAAATCAAGCTCAGTTCTCGTTCTTTAATCGTTTTTTTATTATTAGTGGCGAGCAGACTTCTGCGTAAATGCGGAAGCATTTTATCCTGGCTAAATGCAGCATCTACTGTGACATATGAGAGCCACAGTGACACATGCAGTGAGCAAGTTTACTTAAATGACCCTCTCTGGTAGTGTGGTAGAAAATGCATGTCAGGATTTATTGTAGGTGACATAGTGTTTCAGTGTACATGTGTTATGCATGACTATGCAGACTTGCATGTTTTTTTTTTGTTCCTATGATTACTTTTAAAATACATCTAGCAAAGCCCCCCCAGCAAATTGTGATCACATCAGCCAAACCCAGTTATGAACTGGCTATAGTGAAACATTTATTTATTTCAAACTAGCATTGCAGTAATCGGTTATCAGTTTGAATTTGTCAATTTTTGAATAAAGGAAATGACAGAGCATGCATGCATTTTAAACAGCTATATTTGCTGAGAGGTTTAGCCTTTATATTATAATTTAGGATGAAAGGATTCAGTCTAATTGAATGCTACATATTAAAAAAGTAAAACTTTTTTTTGCTTGATGTAACTCCATTTCTCGTTCCAGTTAGGGCAATGAGATGGGTGCTCCCATCCCATGCTTTTGGCTGACACCCTTCTCTTTCCCCATCCACAGACTACTCCACAGAAAAAGATGATGATGAAGAGGAGGATGAGGAAGAGGAGTATGACTGTGAGCTGGACGGGAGTGATGGACTGAGCTCCCCCTCACTGGAGGAAAGCGGGCTGGGCCTCCTGGCCCGATTTGCGGCCAGGGCGGCGCCGAGCCCTGTCATAACCGCCCCTCTTCCCATCATGCAGCAGAAGCCCAAGAAGAAGGAAGAGAGGCAGAGCCTTCTGGGTAAGGACTGTGCTGATCCACCTGATCATTCCCTGCTGCCTTTGTCTAACATGCTTGTATTGCTCTGTCAGTTGAGTATGGCCTTAACCCACACCTCGTGTCCATGTTACACTTCCCAATTGCCCTTTTGATGAAACTTGGTTCCATTTTCAATATGAATTCCATTGGGAATGAGCTATTTCTGTCCAGCGCTGCTTCTTCACTTAAAATGAATCATCAGATACAGGCAGTGGCATCGCTTGGTACATACCATTGTGTTTCTTATGAATATCATCTGCATCTGACCCCCACCACCGCCGCCGCCACCACCACCACCCCCCAACGCATGGAACCGGAGCAGATTGACTCAGACTAGGTGCAACAGACTAAACGAGCGCGGCAAACACAAAGCGATCGCTCTGCTGCCGCGCGACTTTAAAAATAGACATGCGTCAGTTCCTGGCTTCGCGGAGACGCCTGTTCAATTTTCTGCTCTGTACATCTCTGCCGCGGACCCCCCCCCCCCTCCCCCGTGAGTGGTTTCCGTGTGTAGAATTGAAACGTGCCACCGTGGGGGAGGTTCTTCAAGCCAAGGCCGACGCTCACAAGCGGTGGATCGCGCCCAAGAGAGGAGAGATGCAGTCTTCGTAATTAATACCCCTGACAATGTTTATAAGTGCACACATAGTGCTGGTCCCCCCCCCCCCCCCCCCCCTCACATCTGGTTTTGGTGCTGAAGTCTTAATTCCGTGCAGACAGTGGAGCTGTTGTTGTTGTTAGGATAAGCAAGGCTGGGGGGTAGCCTGGGCCGAACTGCACATCTGGCTGAGGAAACTGTAGGATCAGCCTCTGACAGGGAGGGGACATGCAGAGCTGACAGACAGGCTGAAGAGGGAGAGAGAGAGAGAGAGAGAGAGAGATGACATCTCTGTGGTCTTGGGGCAGCACACTGGGGACACTAAATGGCATCCTATAAATACAGATGGGCTATCAGTGAGGTGTCTCTTTTGGCCTCATGGTTTTGTTAGCACTGTAGCAGACTGATCAGTCAGTGGAATAAAGGGGAATGAAAAATCCCAGTGTATTTTCTTTGCGACGACGAAATGGAAGTGGAGGTCGCCCCTGAACTGAAACGGACTATGGCAGTAATGGCAGGAGTGACTGAGGAGACCACTGCTTCTGTAGCAATAATACAGGAAGGTGCTGTGCTGTGGATATGATCTAAATGCTAGATTTTCTGTTAGATAATTACCTTACATTGTTGTCATTTTAGCAGATGCTCTTACCCAGAGCAACTTATGTAGGTTACAACTTTTACGTTATCCATTTATACAGCTGGATATTTACTGAGGCAGCTTTTTTGGTTAAGTACCTTGCCAAAGGGTACAACAGCAGTGCCCAAGCAAGGAATTGAACTGGCAACCTTTCAGTTATAAGCTTACTGCTGCGCCACACCGCCACCCTACTATGTCACACTGTCACCCCAATATGCTACACTGCCTCCCCAGTATTGGGCTGTTTCACATACAAGGCAATGCCACAGAGTTAGCTGGCTGTGGTGTCAACATTATGAATGTCCAGAGGGATGCAAGTTATCCCTCCACACAACTGAAGCCAACATAAGACACAACCTTATAGCATCAGTTTCTTTAATCTCAGTCCCACAAGGTGCTGCTGATACTGTTATTAAATGAGCATTTTTCACTTGCAAAACATGTACTTAAAGTACTCTTTTGTATTTAGTATTTCACTCTCAAATCACAATTGTAGGCTGATGGTGTGATATGTGATTTAATTTTGCAGTTTGCATATGCAGTTTATGATCTGCTCTTCTTTTGTGACAGTGTGGACCGCTTTAATGCGGCTGTATGTTGGCAGTTAATCTGTTTTTGTTTAACTCATGAAACCTGAGTCCGACACTTGACGAGGGGGATTTCTGAAGTGGGTGTTAAAAACCATCAGGTGAAACAAGCCGCGTCTGCTATTGTCTCAGTAGCAGATGTGTGCGCTTGCATGTGAGAGGATCACTCATCACTGTGGGGGCCCTGTTGTCATTTGCCATTCTAATATTCTGGAAAGGAACCGAAGGAAATGGTGGCCGGATGCTGATGGCAGCCGCTGTGCTGAAAGGGGGCTCTGCGTGTTGATATTTTGCCAGCGTTTATAAAACGGCCTTTTCTTAGGCACACACCTGACAAGCCGTCCCTCGGCTCCTCTCTTCCAGGCATGGAGTTTGAGTTCACCGATTCGGAGAGTGATGTCAAGATCAGGAAGAAGTTCCCCTCCCTGCTGCAGGGGAAGCGGGCGGCTCCGGAGCTCCCCCTGCTGCCCCCGGTGAGCTCGCTGCGCGAGGACTCCAGCCCCGGCAAGCTGAAGGCGCCGGAGCGGGGCCGGAAGCCCAGGAAGCCCCGTTCGCCCCGCGAGCTTTGCTTCGACTTTGGCGCGGAGGCCAGCGACGAGGACCGCTGGACGCGCAGGAGGAGTGAGCGCATCTTCCTCCACGACGCCGCTGCCGCCGCCACCACCACCACACCGGTGTCCCCCGTGCCCAAGAGCCCCCCGGCCCTCGCGCCCAAACCCACGCGCTGCGCTAAGGCCGCACCCCACAGCCCCAAGAAGGAGGTCGCCAAGGCCAAGGAGGTGAAGGACGTCGCCAAGGTGCCATTTGTTTCTTGCTTGTGATAACTTAGCCCTGTTTGCCACACAGCGCACACCCCGTGTGTCTCCTCTGCTCCCCCCACCCACAGCACAAGCGCTCAGCATCAGCTTAGAGCACATATTTCACAGCAGGTGTCCTGGAACATTTGTAGTACAAGCTCACCTCCCGCTGAGTGTGGCATGTCATGGGACACTAATGGATGGCTAGTGCTGCCCTACCTACAGTTGCCAGTGATCTGTGTTTATTCTTTCCCCGGCCTTTTATATGGCAGAATTAGAGCTTCCCTCTGTGTGTCATACTGCCACATTAAGAGCGCTATTCCACCTCACATAAACACCTGTCTATTGACAGAGCTGTTTGAAACCAGATAAAAACAAGAATTCAATTTTAAATGCCTCTGTAAATATGCAGGTTTTGTTCCTGTGGAGCTGTTGTAACAGGCGGATGCGATAACAGCTGTACTTGGTAGCGCATGCCCTGGTACAATGACATTTGCTCCTCTGGTGTTTTTCAGAAGAAGAAGGGTAAGGAGATGCCCCTGTGTCTACCTTCCCCCCAGCTTGCCAGCCCCCCTGCGGAGAGCCGCCTGTCCCTGCCTTGTTCGCCGGTCAGCCCTGCACGGAGGATCAAGGCCAAGCCCAAACCCAGAGAGGTGAAAAAAGAGGTACACACACACACACACACACAGCAGTAGCAGCAAGAGGCTAGGAAGCATAAGCAGACCTGCAGATTTGAGTGCCTTTCAAGCTCATTCTTTAAGACATTACAGTATGTCCACAGCATAGATTCTTTCTTTTTTGATATAATGATAGTCTTAACAGTTCTTTATTCCAGTGAATTCCCACTAGACAGCTTGATTCTTTGCTCCAGGTGAAGGGATTTGTGCATGATGCAGCCATATTGGGAGTGAGTGAGTGGTGTGGGGAAGTGGACTTATTCACAGCACAATCATCAGATTGAAAGGGATTTTGTGTGAATTGTGGAAAAAAAGGCAGTTCAGATGGGAGTTCATGCTGGATTCACCTGGTCGTCCAGAAGCCCTCCCCATCCCCCCATTGGGAAAAGCAATGCATTTAAATGACCTGTCCATCACCAGTCTCCTTCCCGCACAGTGCAACTCTGGTGCTGAATACCAGCAGCTCTTTAACAAGGAGCAGGAGCTGCGCGAGAATGCTAATTAGTCCACAGACACCACTTTGGAATTCGGCTGATTGAGAAAAAATAAACTGTGGGTTTTTTTGTGCATCCTTTCTGTCCACCTTCAGTGTTGCTTTGTAAACATATGGTGCATCTCATTATCTAAATGTGGGATCGCATTGACCACATGGGACAATGCATTTAGATCTAATCACAGGTTTTTCTCCATTTTAGAAGGAGAGTGAGAAACGCATTGTGTTCGGCTTCTAAAGTCACTTTGAAATGGGTGTGGGGGGTGTGCTGGAATAAACAGACTGCAGTCCTCGAAACGTGCTCAGACATGGTTCACTGAATACATTCCTGATTTGTATATTTGTGTTTGTCTGTGTGTGTCTGTGTGTGTGTGTGTATGTGTGTGTATGTTGTGTATGTGGGTTCTGTTTCTTACCCAGCAGGCTCGGGGGAAGGGAGGGGCTGTCAGTAAGCTCATGGAGAGCATGGCTGCCGATGAGGACTTTGAGCCCAGTCAGGACAGCAGCTTCTCAGAGGATGAGAACCTCCCCCTGAGCACACCCCCAGACAGGCCCTGCACACCAGGTGAGCCAACACCCTAAGCCATACCTCCAATCCACACACCCAACCACATTGCTGTTTATGGCTTTACACAGATTCGCTTTGCTCTGGTTTCCCCCCTTTTTGCAGAGTCATTACCGTATTGTACCCAATTTAAATGGTGTTAACATAAACAACACCATAAAATATGTGAACATTCATTAGCTGCCTTTTCAGTCAGACTGGCCAGACGGTTTGTCATGCATACCAATACCACAACGCTCTGCCTAATCAGTCAGTATTGTCTCCTGCAGCGTTCTAAAGCAACTCAGAAGAAAAGTGCTGTGCCTGGATATTAACTCCTTTGTTCCAGTTTATTTTACTACGCTAATGTAGGGGCAGGCATGAAATTTCAGAAATGACCGTCTAAGGAATTGTTGCAATTTAGAAAGAACAGTAGGTAAAAATACACAACAAACGTGATGGAGGAAAAGGCGCCCGAACAGAAGGCTTGTGATGAGACTACTTTATCAAGAAGCTGTCCCCAGGGGACGCTTATGTAAAATGATAAAAATGCGACACGCACTGCTGCGGTATAATTTAGCAGTGCTGTTGGGCTAACGGGCTTAAAGAACGCTCTCGGTGTCTCGGTACTTCCTCCTAAGCTGTGAATGCGCTCTTCTGTCGCAGCCCCACGGAACTGCGTAATTGACGAGGACGAGCTGAAGGACGGCCTGCGAGTCCTCATCCCCATGGACGACAAGCTGCTGTATGCGGGCCACGTCAACACCGTCCACTCGCCAGACATGTAAGAAATCTCCCCCGAAGTCTTCGTTGCGCTGTGAGGGAAAGGCGACACTGTAATACACTCCCTTAGGGTTTGGTACACTAAGATGGGATGAGGCTCTGCTCTTTGATATGGTGCCACTGACAGACTAAAGGGACTCTAGGTTAATTAGCCATTCATGGGGAAATTCAGAAATTGGACCGCTTGTGAAGGAACCTTGTCGCAGGACAGAAACGCACCCGTTCCCAGTCCACAGGGAAACCTGATAGTCTTGTGTTTTGGTTTTTGGTTAACGACCTCCGAGCTACTGCCTTTGTCGTCTTATTAATTTGCTTTAATCAAGACCCACATGCAGCCTCTTTCTGAGAGAGAGGGAAATAATTGTCCTGTGAAAAAGGCTGTGGAAAGCATCTGCTGAGCACATCTCGTCTCCCTTCCCCTTGGACACATCTCCTGTCCTCTATAAAACACCACGTCCTCCGTGTGAACCGTACAATAGTTTCCACTGTCCTCCAGGCAGCTCCATTAAAAACACATCTCCCAGTGGCCTCCTGCCTGCATTTCAGCTCTCCTCTTGGCTTGTGTTGGAAACGCGAGTTGGGATGGATTCAACATCCTTGAGCCACTGAGTGAGTGCTGGTGCTGGTTTTAAATGCAGTCGTTTCTCTCTTTTTTGAAATGCAGAAATCCAAATGTGTTTTGAGGCAATTGAAAGTACGGAGCTATATGGACAATACCTCCCACTGAGCTGTTGACATTGAACCATATCCATTTTATTTTTTTTAACCCGGAGTTTGGGGCATTGATGACATATGCAACTGAATGTGTTTATAGTGGCATTTGAGCACAGCTTAATGTGATTTGCCGTGATGTGGGTGAAGCTGTCTGCAGTTCAGACTGGCCCCTCTAAGACATACTCCCTTAATGTGCAATGTTACTGTAGAGTCCAGGAAACCAGACTCATAGTCACTCATATAATCACTCATATAGTGGTTGCTGTTATATTTTGTTCACTTTATCATTTAGGTGTTTGAACCTCCCCCCTCCTTTTGTGGAGGATTAATATGGCATCTGCTCCTCATCCTTTACTGGCTTAGTTTCCCCCTCCTCTCCGCAGACTGTATTACAGTAAAAATACCCCCCTTTGTTCGAGGCTGGTCGATTCTCAGTCCCTAACCCCAGCGCTTCAGGGTGGAAGGTTTAGTGTGACAGTGAAAACCGGTTCTGTAAAGATTAAATATCCCTGCTGAGAAGAGAGAGACAGGTGCTAGCTGAAAATGAAGGTTGCATCGAGCGGGCCACTAGTTTGTCTGCACTGCATTCCAGGAAACATGTTAAAGCTACACAGCACCCAAAATCCCTCTTGGTGGCACTCTCTGGTGTAATAGGATGATGCTCTGACAATGTATATGTGTGTGCTGGTCTTCATTAGCGAATGCTGTCCTCTGTGGATGACTGAATTATCTATCTGTCTGGGCGAGAAGATCAATAAACCTGCGAGCATCAAAAAGTAAATATCTACGAACTGTTGTCCCCTTTTGGAGTTAGTAATGAGCCAGCATTAAAGAGATCAATAGTGAATTGAAACTCCAAACTCCAGGGGGCCAAAGCATTTCCTTATCTTTTTGCAGTTGCAGTTGTTGCATTTCAAGTTGGGAATGGCGGGTCTTTGTCATGTGCTGTGGATGACGGTCATACAGTCAGTGCTGGACCTTTATTCATGCTTAATGGGCTGTTCTTTTGAGCCTTTCTTTCCGTTTCTTGTTCCTGTAATATTTGTTTTATTCAGTTGCAGATCTCGATTTTAACGGTTTACAAAAGTGATTATTTTTCGCAACTTCAGTCAGAATCCACGATCAGAATCATTTAAGTGCTGTATCTAATAGTCTGTGTTTCTATACCTACAATGGTCAACATATCACATATGTATTATGCATTTTGCCACATCACTTTAAAGTGTGGGTAAAATGTACTTCACAATTGAAACAAGTAAAGAGTACAGTCTGTTTCAATGCTATGGGCAGTGAACTATGCAAGATCCAAGGTGTTGGCCAGCCCCTGTAGGGTTGCTGGTACAGTACCTCAGTGATTGTGTGGAAGACCATAGACCGTCTTTTGGTGCCGTGGTGCATGGGTCGGTGCTGTGGTGTCTTGAATGACGTGAGCGAAGGTGGCCTACTTCCTCATGGTATGGAGGCCGTTATGCATTAATAACCATCTCAAGTGTGCCTGCTTTTCTCTGGCCGCCTGTGATATTATTTTAGCCAAAGTCCTTGCTGCTGCTCTTTAAAATTCTAAAGATGTGCCAGTCTTTGGAGATTTTCTTTTTAAATGTTTTTCCCATTCTTTGCTGTTGCCCTTAAGCTACATTTAACTTTCCATTGCAGTAGATGTAAGGGCTGATCTAAAACTGGCTTGTCAGCATGTGTAAGTTAACTGCTCCTGACCAGATTTTTTTTTTTCACCACCTTTTTGTTTTCTTATTTTTTGGTAAGATGCTTGTTCAAGTCACATTACTGTACGGTGGACCCCCCTTGACCGTTTCTGGTGTCAATAAACTGACAAACATGATTAGCTGTGAACACACATTGACTGTTATGCATAGAAATACTCATCTGTGAACTACTGAAAAGAGCTCTTTTTTTGCTGTAGTCTCAAAGTAATTGTTATAACATCAGTTGTGTCTTGCTGTGGACATAATCAGTCAAAGGAATGAGTGTGAGTGGGAACTAGATGCTCTTTATAGAGATAAATCCCAGCGTCTGTCTCTATAGAGCTGTTTTCTCACTCAATTAAAGCATGATAAAATCCTGCAAATCAAGCTGCCGTGTGAACACAGAGCTGAATGCCACCAGACAGAAAACTGTAACCCACACACTGGCACGTTGTGGATAAGCAACACAAAACCCAGCGTGCTGATGCAATGCTTTTCCTAAAAAAAAAAAAAAAAAAAAAAAAGGATTTGAGAAAGTATTTCTTTCTTTCAAAGAGTAAAGTATCGTCTCTAAAAAGCAGCTGGAAATGAGCCTTCCAGGTCTCATCAATGTCTCTCTGTGGACCGGAAGGGCAGACGGCCTTATCGAGTGTCTAGCGGTAGAACTCCAGAGACCCTGTGCGGATGGAGAGAACTGCATCCCCGTCTCCCCAAAAAGATGTGTTAAACAGTGCTGGTGCCCCATGGTGAGCGAGGGCCTGTGGAAACACGACTCTGCGGAGTATTCCTCCGCTCTGATTAGCTGCTCTACAGACTGACCCTGCCTCTTACCAGGCAGAGGCCACACCCCCAGAGAACAGCAAAACATCAGATAGCCCATTTGGTCTGGGCTGGGGGCTCTGAAATGATCCAGAGCCTGTAGACATGACCAGCACTCAATCCCCAGCAGACCCCTCCAGCCTACCATGCCAGCCATGTGGAGAACCAGCAGTCTGAGGAGACCTGCTGCTGTAGGGAGTTTTTAGAGAGGGGGGGGGCTGGATAAACACAGAGGCCTTAATCAAAGTAACTGGACTGCTGCTTAATGCCACATGTCCTGTCTGAGTCCTTGACAGCTGGTGCAATGCTGTTCCCCTGCTATAACATGCCCATGAAGCCAGCTGAAAACAGTCAAAGGCTGACCCATGAACATGCCAGTAAAGGTAGTACTAGTCCCACAAAAACCTTACAGGTCAGAATAGTTCATTTGAGGGTCCAGAAAAAGCACAATTGATAAGGATAAGGATAAGGATGTTTTATTGTCATTCCTCGACATGTTGTGCCTGACAGGGAACGAAATGAGGTACTCAGAAAAATCTGTGGTGATTCAAAATATATATATTTTTTCTTTTTCCCCCTCCTATTTTGGAAAAGAAAATGGCCATTCTTATTGGCTTGGTTTGTTTTTAATGGGTATTATATAATAAGTCAGCATAGTAATATCCAGGAGATCTAATATGGTTCCATGAGAATTCACTAGAGGCTTGTGAATTCTCACCCTGACAATTCCAACTTCATTCATGTCTCCAGAGAAAATCATTTCAGAGAAAAAGTCTTCACTGCCATGCTACCAGAGCTCTTTATTTTAGGGTCTTTCCAACACCCACTGAAATATGTTCTACTATGACTAGATGATGTAAAAAAAGAACATATTCTGTTTATTCCAATGACCCCGTCTTCTGGAAAACAAAAAAGTTATTCAAAAGGACAGATTTACCAGGCAACTCAGTTTTTTTGTAAATCACCCTAAAGCTCAATCTTTGCACCCTTGTAAGTCCCAGTTCTCCAAGGAGAATGCACAAGCAAGGCTACCAGCTGAAGTCAGATGCTTGTGGGTTTTGTGTCTCAAAGACTGTTCAAAGCTCTGTTTGTTCCTCAAAGGACTCCTGACTTAACATAAAAGCTGCCTGAGCTCTCAGCTTATTTAAATTCTCCCAGCTTTACCCTTTCCATCAATAAAATCAAATAAAAAGAGAGTGTATCTCCTAACCAAAAAAAAAAAGTTCAATTATGACCTTTTTGCTGCGATTGCTTCTCATCTCGCAGCGGAGGGTTTGCATTTGGGGAGCTGTGAAGCTGTACGGAAGGGGGAGTTTGTCCACAGGGAACTGTCCACCCCCCCCCGTACCCTGCATGGTGGGGCTGCTGTGTGCTGATGACTGGGTCATGCCTTGCAGATACAGAGTGGTGGTCGAGGGGGAGCGAGGAAACAGGCCTCACATCTACTGCTTGGAGCAGCTGCTGCAGGAAGCGGTGAGCACCCATGTCTGCTGAGGTGATCAGGGAGGGCAGAGGAAGGGGATGGGGGTGGGGGGAGGGGGGGGGGGTTTGTGCTGGGCTTTCCTTTGCCAAAACCTGGCAAGGCTACACAAGGCACTCTGGGACAGCTTTTTAGAAGTTGTTTTCCCTCAAAGCGATCGCATGCAGAGCTCCCTCTGATTTCATAATGCACACTGTATGCTTTGTGAAGACAAACCTAACCACTGCTAACCATCTCTCATGTGTCAGATGTTTTCATAAGTGGTATACATCCATTTTGAGAAAGAGTTTCTTGTTTTGGAGCACTTTACGATCTTTGTTTGTTGGTAAGCCTCCCTGCCTGAGAGTGTGTGCTTATTTCAGATCTCTGATGCTCTGCTGCTCTTCCCTAGATTATCGACGTGAAGCCTCCCTCTGTCAGGTACCTCCCTGAGGGGACCAGGATTGCCGCCTACTGGAGCCAGCAGTACCGCTGTCTGTATCCGGGGACAGTCGTCAGAGGTAATGTCACCTGTCTTTCACAACCCCCCTTATCCCTGTGTGTCACACACAGTGCAGAGCATTCCCCTGCTCATTATGTTACCTTACATTATTCATTTGCTGGGCTACTGCCTAAATGCAGCATGCTTTACAATATTATGCTGCCTTACCATTTAGGGTGACTTCCAGAGTGTGTAAGATTGCAGCCTAGAGTTTTGCTGGAGTTGATCCGATGAAGAGGGGTGTAGTGGCAGCCTGAGTTCGGACTCAGATGGAAACACCAGTGCTACAGCCACTGCACAACATTCTGTCCCTCATCACAAACCCCTAAACTATCTTGTTCAGCATGCCTTTGTCTTCCTGTGTAACAAAGCTCTGTCTGTAATCAAACTGCTCCTTCCATCCCAAAGCGTCTGCATCATTATATAAAATGTACTAAGAAATTGAAATAAAACACTCTGATTTCATCTAGTTGTAAATGATTGGGGACCCCTTTTGTATTACCACATGTTGAATCAGCATGGATCCAGAACAGGGCCTTCAATACACAGCAGCCAAATGCAAAGGCACCTCTCCACCAGTTTAGCAGAAGCAGAGGTACGTTAATGGACTGATTAGAAGCCCAGCAAGCCTGGGGCATAGTGACACCGGGGTGAAGGACGATGTGGTTAGCTTGGTGTGGGGCTCTCCCTGTGGAGACGTTATTGCACGTAAGGAGATAGTTATTTGGAAAACGGTCCAAAAAACCTCTTAGACCGGAGGCCATGGATGGTAATCTGTCAGGTCGGAGAGAAAAATAAGACTCATTTAGTTCCTCTCTTAATACAACGGCCACTGTATTACACTTGTGTGGTTGTGTGTGCTCTGGACCTATGGGGGAGAGAGGGAGGCCGAGATTGTGCCTCACAAAGAGAGCCCATTCATCGCGGTGTACCTGGGGCAGGAATACAGAGCCCATGCTAAAGTTCTGATTGCACACATACTGCTTGGGATTTGGGGGGAGCTGGAAGGTAGAACAGCCCTATGTATTTGAGTGTGGTGAGGTAATTTTCCCTCTGGAGGAGTGGCAGACACAGGCTGGGCTTTGTGGAGATCCCCCGCTCTCTGTGTGTCTGTGTGCTCCCGTCCGATAGGAGGGGACTCGGACCACATGCATTCACATTTGTTCTCTGTGTTCTACATTTACCGGCCGGGATCACAGCTTCGTCTCTCCCCTGCAGACCCCACAGACACACAGACCCATTTCAGCCAGGCTGCTTGTTTACTCTGCATTCACCCGTCGCGTTCGCATTTAATCACGGCCGCTCGTTTCGTGGTTTCGCGGGAAGGTTTTTCGGAATCCAGGTGCAGCGGGAGGCGTTCAAATAACCATCGAGCCATTGAAGGAAAAGCTAATTTCCCCCTTTCAAAAGCTGCCCCCTCCCTGTGATTGCAGGAAATCCTGATGTGGACGTGGATGATGACTTAATAGCTGTGGAGTTTGACGACGGAGACACGGGAAGAATTCCCCTGTCGCACATTCGGCTGCTACCCCCCGACTACAAGATTCAGTGTGGGTATTTCATAAAGTGGGCGCAAGCAAATATTTGAGAGAAAAACACACAAACTGAAGGCAATTCCCTTAAAAGAAATTCATTTAACTTCACTGAAACATTCAAATAATTTTTAAGTAATGTAAACTCAGCATACACGCAGCTGTTTGAATTGGATCCAGTTCAGCTGCTGATCTGTTTGCTTTGGCTTTTGAAGCCTGGTGATGAATACTGCAAACAAAATGTGTTTTTATAAATCCAGCAGTGAAGTACCTTTGATGGCATTTACTATAATTTATCAGCTTGTCAAACTTCTAATGCTTGTGATTAAAATTCTCTCACAGGTAGTGCTTTTAATGATTGACTAAAGAAAACATAGGTATCAGTAGACCTGCTGTGAAGATAGTAAGGTATTCCAAGTGTTAATGGTTATTTGGTTGGGTGAGAAAATGTCTATGAAACTTTCAAGGAAAACCATTAGCCATGTACTTTGTAGTCCAGGCATACAGTTCTTGATTAGACAGTGTGAGATTTATTTTTCATTCTGGTTTTATGGTTGACATTTGCAGACCGAAAGTCATTTTTAGCAGTTTTTGAGTGCACATTTTGAAGTCCTGAATCCGAGAAGTTTCAGCGTTCCGGTGTTGGTCTACATTTCCACTGAGGTCATTTTAATCTGAGTTTATGAATAAATAATACGCTCATTCATTCGTTAAATACTGGGCCCTGCAAATGCACAAGCACCCAGTTAATTTGGTAATTATGTGAAGGCCCCCTCTGAACGTGCTCTGCGGGTGCCTTTGTACAGGTGCTGAGCCGTCTCCAGCTCTACTCGTGCCCAGCACAAAGAGACGTGGCAGGAAGTCCAGTAAGGATGTGCCTGAAAACAGGGAAGCAGTCTCACAGACCCCAAAAGAACCTGTTCAAAAGAGCAAGGGAAGAGGCAGAAAACCAAAGCCCAAACCTGGTAAGACATGCATGAGAAACACTGTCAGTGTTACGCTAGGGCACTGCTGTTGTACCCTTGTGCAAGGTACTTAACCCTCAGCTGCCTCAGTAAATATCTAGCTGTATAAATGGATGAAATTGTAACCTACTGTAAGTCGATCAGCGTCTGCTAAATGACAATGTAATGTAATGTAGAATCCAGTCTTAAGTTACCATGTCTTAAACTGAAATCACAATCCAGGGGTGTAAGGATTAACTTTAAAAAGCTTGTTCATATTCAGGAATGAAAAAAATTGCGATTTTACTTCACCTTTCATTTTTATGTTTAAATAGCTTGTGAGAATAGAGGTCATTCTTCCTGAACAAGGACAGTGATTTATCATAACGCCCCATACTGAAGTTAATGCCAGTCTGTGTTGGGTTTTAAAAAGCCTCTTGCTTTCTCACAGCCCCTGAATCTGTTCCAGAGCATCATGAGCAAGCAGAAATGCCTGCCTTCTCTGAGACCCCAGAGCGGCCTCTGTCATCTAGGAGACCAGGCCGAAAATGCCAACAGGCTAACACCGCTGGCCTGTCCATGCCAATGCCTAACGAACCACAGAAGAAAGCTGCCAAGGCTCCAGCCAAAGTCAGCTCCCAGCCACAGGCATCCTACACAACCCCCCTCTATGGAAAAGTCCTTTCAGTAGACATCTACAAAGACCTGTCGTGTTCACTAGGCTCATTTCTTCCCGGTGACAGCAGCAACCCGGGAAAAGTCAAATCAGTCAAGAAGGGAAGGAAGAGTGAGGAGCTCCAGGAGACAGGTCCTGGAACAAAGACACAAAGAAAGCAGCCTGAGGCGGAGGTGCTCATCAAACTGGACCATGAAGGTGTGATGTCCCCTAAAACCAAGAAGACAAAAGCCCTGATGATGATGGAGGATCAGAGTCTCTCCCAAAGGGAAAACAAGTCGGTGATGGGCATAACGTACAGCAGCTTTCCATCAGGGGAGACCAAACAGAAGTCAACCAAGACCAAAGCTCCAGAGAAGGAGAAGGAGAGTCCAAAGGTTGGCGCTGTGTCCACCTACAGCATTGGTATGCTGGGGAGCAGTGGAGATGGCCTGGTAAAGGTTAAGGACCCTGAGGCGAATGAGGAAGAGGAGTCTAACTGCAACAGCAGCAGCAGCAGCAGCTGCAGCTCAGATTCTGAAGGGGAGGAAGAGGAGCAGGTGCAGGAAAAGGCGAAACAGGAGGGAACCAGGTCCGCCAGCTCCAGGGCTTCCAGCCCCGTCTCCTCCAACTCCTCCAGCTCCTCCACCAGCAGCTCCTCATCGTCGTCATCTTCCTCCTCCTCTGGCTCCAGCTCCTCTTCCTCTTCCTCTTCCTCCTCTTCCACCACGACAGACGAGGACTCTTCGTGCAGCTCAGACGAAGATGCCACAGCTGCTCCCCAGTCCTCTTCTGTAGCCCAACAGGGTCCCCAGCAGGCTGAGGGAAAAGAGCCTGGCCAGCCCCAGGCCTCTGCTCCATCTCCCTGTTCATCTCCTTCTCCAGCCAAGAGCCAAAAGGCACCACAGCAACAGCAGAAGCAGCAGAAACAGCAGCAAGGCAAGAGCCGCCCGAAAAAACGAGAGGGCATCCACCTCCCCACCACTAAGGAGCTGGCCAAGCGTCAGAGGCTGCCCTCAGTGGAGAACAGGCCCAAGATCGCGGCCTTTCTCCCAGCCAGGCAGCTGTGGAAATGGTTTGGGAAGCCCACACAGGTGAGGTTCAGTTTTTGAAACATATTTGTTTTTCATCCTGCTTTTTAGGCTGCCAGTATGTTTAATCCCCATGATCTTTATGATCTTTACAAATCTTTATCCCCATGAAAAGTTAAAATTCAAAATGGTGGCACTGATACTGTTAAAAAACATTTTACTTTGTTTCCTCTGTAACTGAAGTTATTCAGCAGGTTCGATTCTTGAAATCGGCTCCTTTGAGCTCATTAAAAAGTTTAATAGAGAGGCTGACTGTGGCTTTGCAGAGGCGAGGAATGAAAGGAAAGGCGAAGAAGCTGTTCTACAAGGCGATCATGAGGGGGAAGGAAATGATCCGCATTGGAGACTGCGCAGTGTTCCTGTCCGCTGGGAGACCCAACCTGCCCTACATCGGCCGCATCCAGAGCATGTGGGAGTCCTGGGGGAACAACATGGTGGTCCGGGTCAAGTGGTTCTACCACCCAGAGGAAACCAACCCCGGGAAGAAGCTTCATGACAGAAAGGTTGGTCTCTCATTAAACATGACAACCAAATTTGTATTCTCTCATACTCTCTCATTTCTTAAAACTGGAACCTAATCTCAAAGACAGAGAGGGAACGCCGTAAGAGAGGTGTACATTTCATGTGTGTAATGTCTGTTGTTTAATTTTGAGGTAGTAGATATTTGTACAAGGGGGTCTGTTAGGCTGTTACCCGCTGCCTCTGTCTTTACTCCAACCTCACCACCACTAGAGACGCTTGCTCTCTAACTGATATCAATGACTTTTGGCAGATCTGGGATCAGAAATCTGCAAGGGGGCTCCCAGCAGCTCTGCAGCCCTCCAACCAAAGGAAGGACTTTATGGAGGTGAGAAGTGTGTGTGTGTCTACCTCTCATCTCAGTATAATTATGCACATGGACAACCCTGTATGAGGAAGATCTCACACTGTCTTTCTCTGCCACGCAGCGTGCCCTGTACCAGTCCTCCCACATTGATGAGAATGACGTGCAGACAGTCTCGCACAAGTGTCTGGTGGTCAGTCTGGAACAGTACGAACAGATGATTAAAACCAAGAAGTACCAGGACAGCGAGGACCTTTACTACCTGGCCGGAACCTATGAGCCTACCACAGGGATGATCTTCAACACAGACGGAGTTCCGGTCATCTGCTGAAGGTCCTCTTAGAGTTCCCCCAGCCTTCATTTTCCACCACAGCCGAGGGGCAAACAATCCTCAAGAAATAAAGAATGCAATACGGGCAACCGGGAGGAGCGGAGCTTTGGGTTGTAATGAGTGAATCCACTTGCTGTTGAAGGACACAGCTGACTTTGAAGCCTTCCTGAGGTTCGTAGGGCGCTGTGGTGAAGGGAAGCGTCTTTAGGGATGTGGAGGTGTTATATGCGACCCCATCAGAGACAGAGAATCCTCATCCACTTCTGTTCTGGGTGAGAATCTAAATGTGCCTCTGGAACCATTAGTACCCAGGGCATAACGACATATCACCTTGAGATTTGGAATTTATTTGACTGAGTGAAAATGAAGTCAATGGCAGCTCACTATATATATATAATCTCAAATAGAAACGTCCTTGGAGGTATGGTAACATTCATCTGGCAAATAGCCGCCCTCGGGAAGGCAAATCAGTAGACTTGTCGAGGAGAATGTTTTAAGCAGTTGGTGGAGTGAAGAAGACTTTGATCATTAGTATCGATCAAGCTGAAAGTAAGTAGGAGGTGGTGAGACTGACACCACGTTCATTCCTTCACTCCCCGGTGAGCCGTAACTTAAGTCGACATCGTGAGGAGAACGTCCCGGACATCCGTGAGGCAGAGCACATGTGCGCAGCTGAGACCCTGTTTGGTCTGGAGATGTGGAGCAGCACCCGCCACTGACACCACCACCACCACCACCACCACCACCACCACCAGCAAAACCTAAATCCGACATGACACTACTCAGAAGGGACCGTGCATCTCAAAGGCCAGAGGGCCCGCACACAGCGATCCTCCGGCTTTTCCGGGGCCCGACATCTGGCCTACAAAGCAATTAATCAGAGGTGACAACGCACGTTAAACTGAGAAAACAAACCCACCAGGAAAGATGACATCATCGTCCTCATCACCATCATCATCGTTGCTGTCATCTTGCATCCTTCTGGGGGAAAAAAAATATCATGGTGCTTTAAAGAAGAAAGGTTTCTAATAAGCACTGACAGATGTGTCCCGGTCCTGTCTCACCCTGACTTTCTGCCATTGACCAGACTACAGCATCAGCAATGCCTATCAAGACACTAATCCCAGATTTGAGGACAGAGTCAGAGACTCGATTCAAGCACTTTGAAAGGAACAGATAAAGACATTTCTTTCCACTTCCATCCAATATGAGCTCTGGAGCAAACCTATGTTTTTGGACTGTGCAAAAGCTCGGCCTGCTCTTTATTTTCTTTGGTTTGTTGTTTTTTTTTTGCATTAAAGGTAACACTAGCTCTCCAATTTACAACCCTGGAAAAAAGGGGGGGTGGGATTTACCAGGACATTCAATTTCATGATTTATGATCCTTAAGACTTGGAGCTAAAAAATTACCTTTGCAAGACTCAAGTTGAACTGGAGTTGAAGGGAGCCCATTATTTTGTGTATAGAACATATAAGGATATAAATTGCATTGTTTTACTTCTGTGTACTATATCTTTACGAAACATTTTTAAAAGAAAAGCTTTATAAAACTGTGAATAATATCTGAAGAAAAAAAAAATCAGGAAACCTAAAGTTGAGGATGTTGCGTAATCATGTTGCTGGATCTTAACTCGACAGCACACAATATGTATGACTAATTGTATTACACAACAGAATACAGGGAAAATGTGTTCTAGTGTTCTTAACAGTATTTAGTAGCTACTTTTGAGAGACAAGAATGTACAACAGAGAGCACTTATCCACTGCCCATGGCCTTGAGTAGAAGACAATTCCTTAGACAATCCAGAGTGTAGGTTATCTAGATGTGATTTGCAGGTATTTTACCTTTTCCTTTGTGGTAGCAGGTCTGTGTGATGGGATTCATACTTCAAGTGCCGTCTTTCCCATCTTCAACGCCATGCCATGTATGGGTCACCACAGTAGTACAAAAGGTCAAGAGGCTTTTGTGAATGCTAACTCTGTCATGTACAGTTTTGCTTTACTTCTGTGTGACTTCTGTACCTCCCACACTAGAAATCCCTGGAGGTGCAACCACATGTATTCATCTCTGGTGTAAAAGCACTTTCCTAAAACAACCCTAGAACAAGAGCAGTGAAAAAACATTGAACCCATGTATGAAGAATTGTAAACATTGATGCATGAAATATCATCATGAAATATGATCATATTAAAAATTCATATTTTTCTGCCTTGTCTACTTTTACATATTGTAGGGCACTGTTGAAGATTTTACTCCTGGTAAACAGAAAAATTCCTGTTACAGCCCATTTTTCAGCCTTGGAAAGCTTTGTCATCTTTGAAAGACTGGGCTTTTGTTTTCTCTAAGAACAAATGTTCTTTGATGTTGATCATTATAAATCTACCCCTTCTAGTATTTTAATCCAAAGAAATCACCATTGATCACTGGAGGCTCTTGTCTTTGTGTACTACTGTTGTGAACCAGTTTCTTTAATTGCTGCACTTCTAATCAAGACCAATCAAATACAGTTGACTCCTAACTATGTTTGTTGTTATTTACTTTTGTTTCCCACCATGGTGTATAGAATTATTCTTAAATGTATCTTCCTTTGCTTTACCTGTGCCTGACCTTACCTGATGTATGTTTTTAGTTCAACATTGTGTTAATATTCAGATTTTTTAATACAGACTGGTATAAACTATTCTGAATGACATTTTTGGAGCTATTTAGTTGGTAAAAAGGGCATAGAGATTTAAAATGTGAACTCCGACAAAGTTTAAACATGCAGAAATAATTATAATTGCCATCCCACTCATCAGAAATTTAAACTGGCAGGTCAATTCTGCAAACTGAACATGTGGGATGATTAAACTGACAGAGCAAATTAGGGCAGTGCATGTATCAACCTGAGTAAATGTCATTTGCATCAAGTTAAATATGTCAGAAACCCTGATTTTTTTGTTTTTTTTTTTTAGATGAATTTCTCAAATGCCACACGTTCTCATATAGTGCATTTTCTCTGAAAATACTTTGTCTTTTGATTAATGCCATTTATGACTCTGCCTTGTTCTGCTATTTGGAAGGACGGCATTCTGACAGATGTGGTATTAAATCCCAGTGCTGTTTACTTCACTTTACTTAAATGTTTACTTTTGAAGACAGATGTGTTTTCTACATTTGTTTTTTGGCCCTCTTGTGATTCATGTTGTCTGTATCCCTTGTTGCCATCTCAGAAGAATACATGTATTTATAAATATTCATTTTCACTTGGGATTGCACTTGGATAACATAGATTTATCTAGTTTTCTTTCAGTGTCACAGAATCTCATGCCCTATGATTTCAGTAGAAGTATTTTGTCCATATTTGACTTTTGAGTATGTTGTAAAATTGTTCATGTACAAAGCCTTATATTTTTGAAATGTACTGTTTAAGTGCCCCTAAAACAATGTTTACTCAGAGCCTGAAACAAATTTTATTGCCCTTGTACATTTAGTAGAATTTATCTGAAACTGAAAAGATATGAAGTCATCATATGAAAGGAGAAATAACCCAGCATTTTTGGACCTCAGACAATGCCTTTTAAAACGCAGTAAAAAGGGCAGCCAATCACCTGTTGTGAGTTGTGTTTCATCTTCCCGCCCCCCCTTGAACCAATAAGATGCATTCCTCGATGTGCATGCATCTGAGGCTTCCGCCGCTCAGTGGCAGCCTCACTGCCCTCCGTCCTCATGTCGAGCTGTGCTGTGTTTTGGGTGCAGTTTTCAATGTGTACTGCAGAGGGCCTGTGGGATGGGTGAGCAGTACCTTGTTGGTCAGTCTGTCACTTTCCCCTATCCCTGTTTGATCATTTGGGCTGCTCTGCTGTAGATCACACAGTGCACTAAGCCTCACAAGGTTGTGAGAGAGCAGTGGGGGCCGGAAACGTCCTATTGGCCAAACAAGCTTTGTCAAGCTGATACACTCACATACACCAATTTAGCTGCCCCCATGAGTCTTTAATTATCTAAGTGTAGTGTTTGGCTGTATATGTAAGGACATGCGTTAATTTCTACATGTCTAGCGATATACCGTCATGTAGGGCAGTGTCTGCATGACAGGCTTATTACTGGCACAGCATTGTGACTCCAAACATGCTAATTTCAGTTGTCATGTACAGTAGAAAGAGCGGCGGTTTATCAGCTGCCTTTCAAGTCAAGACTACAAACATAACATCATAGACAGGTTGAACTGTGTGTATTGTGCATACTGTATGCGCGACGGGATGCGTCTTAGATTTCAAAACATGTTTTAAATAACCGGGATCTTCTCTCCATTTTGATGTCAGTACCCATTCCCGTCTGCTGACCCAGATGTAAGAATCCTTATGTAATGTGCAATACTGTTGATGGGGTCCCGTGAGGCAGCTGCTTGTGGGGATGGAGTGGGAGGAGAAAGGGAGAATGTGTACGTGGGTGCAGACTGGAGGCTGGTCCCTCACTGGTCTTTGCTCCGTCGTTCCTTCAGCATCAATAAGGTCCTGTATGAAAAAAAAAAACTGTTACAAACTACAATTATGAAAAAAAAAGCTTATTTTGGAATTTTGAGAGTCAGTGTTTTGTAAATGATCTTATTTGGGGGAGGGGTGATATGTGCTATAAATATCTTTGTATAAACAGTTAATCATGTGTATAATTGAGAAAAAAAAGCTAAAAAAATTGAAAGCGAATTAAAAAAGCGTTGAAAAACAAACACAAACGGGGCTGCGTGGCTCGTGTAAAATTCATGTAAGTGGAACTTTTTTTATTGATGCCACAGTTTTACAAAGTGTTCCTTTTAAAGCATTTTAGTAACTCAAGATTTTATAGTTTATCCATCAATAAAGTGAAATAAAAGGAAGACTGCGTGTAGAAAGCATTTTTTTTATTTCCTCCCCTCTGAAGGCTGTCCCTTTGCATTGTGCTCACATTAAAGGTTAGAAAATGAGTTTCACTTTGATGGGTGTTGGGTTGCAGCTTTGACGCCGTAGCCAGGGTGAATACTCTTAATATCAAAGGCTAGCAGACAGCTTCTCCTTTTACAGTTATATTACCTCTTATGTTATTGCATCCCCGATTATGCCTAGAGCGCACCGCAGTGCCCTCTGTGCCAGATTGGCTGCCTCTTTCAACAAAGAGCTGTTTTGGGGGCTCACACGGTAAGTTTAGTCACACGGCTCAGCGCAGACATGCTGCCCACAGCATTTTAACCAACCTCATTTCTTTACCGACATACACATAACTGCTATAATAGGTTTGCGAGGATTGGCTAGTTGTGATGAATAACCAAAATGTTAGGCCACTGATGAAGCTGTGTGTAGAAGTACTGTATTATACAGTAGCGCCCATTTGACTGCTACAGACAAGCCCGTTTTCAATTAAAGGAGAGTTCTGCTGTCACAGCTTGATCTCGGGCCCTTACTCTGTCAGCAGTAATGGATCATACATTCAAGTTAATGTGTGCTGTTTCTTTTTTTCTTTTTACCTCATTTGTTCCTGAGGGGTGAAGCCGAATTTCTGTAACGCTGATGGAACAAGGTTAATAAATAAATATCTCACCAACCGCACACAAAGAGCATAATTGTTTTTGGTACTGCAAATTAGCTCATGCAGAATTCAATTTAGATTCAGTTTGTTTTTCATTTCTTTTCGGCATGTTATAATGCACTTGTGATGGGGAATTAATCAATGGTCCATGAACACACGAAGCAACAGAACAGACGGTAACAGCTCACTTGTTCTCTGATGATGTGTCAATGGAACATCTCTGGAAGGAAATATCATTATACCATTTATTTATGCAAAAGATACTCAACCCCACCCTATGTGTTTAATTCAGCTATATAGTTTTATTCCCTTTTAGGCAAATTCTTTTTCCTTTTATATACAGTACACGTATGTGTGTGGGTGTTGGTGTTTTACCAGGGGTCACTCATTATCTATATAACATTTTGTTAAAGGGTTATTTTCTCCTGCGTGATGCACAACCACATCTCTGCCACTGCAGGAGAGGCGTTGATGAGCCTTTGGGGAATGGCGTCTCCCCTGCGGTCACCCACAGTCTCGTCTGATGGCAGAACTGCTTCTGTCATTTTCCCCATAGTCCCATCCTCTCCAGTAAGCCAGGTTAGTAAGATTTAACATGTATTTTTTACAAAAATTCCTGCATTGGTTAAGTCTTTTTGGAGTGAAGTTATTTATTCTTTTATTCATTGGCTGACATTGTGTAAAATTGTTATTATTATTTACTGTTGTTTAAAGAATGATCATGATGCACTGGATTGGCTGAATGTTGCATAAGCACTGCATCATCTCATTAGTTGGAGAGCTGGCTTAGCACTGCCGATGAGCTGACTTGAACTTGTTGAGCCTTGGGAAAAACCAAGAGGAGAAAAACACAAAATGGATCTGAAGTGTCCTGCTCATCAGATGCATTCATACCATCTGTATTTTGGTAGCTGGACAGTATCGGACCACTGTAGCACATTGTCCTGAGTGTTCAAACCCAGCAGTTTCTAACCTGGTGGCAAAATGCAGTCAGTTAATGATAGGATATGCTCTGGTATGACCTAAGCAGAACATGTGGCATGTAGGGTTTAGAAACCAGTGAAGAAAGCAACAGTGAAAGTCAAAGGCTAGTATGACGTGCACTGTGTGCCAGTGTGTCAGATCACCTCTTGGATCCAGGAGGTAATGCACTGTTTCTGCAGTCGTTGGTCACCTGGGTACATCACAGTTATTCATGAATGATCAATCAATCAAACTGACATCAAAAACATTTACTATACAAAATCTGTGTATTATAGCTTTGATGTTGTATGTCTAAATAGGTACTGAATGTATATTCTATGTATGAATTTTTTATTAAGATACAAATGATTCAGAATTTTGGCTGAGAATGTAAGAAATGCAAATAGCTGCAGAATCTCTTGAAATCTCTTGCTGAATGGATAACCTTTACTGGCGGTGCACATGTACCCAAAGCTGTCTTATGAATAAGTCTGTTATAAAAACTTTCAGTTTTTTTCTGAGATTAAGTTCACCACAGGAATCATGTTTGCAGTGAGGACCATGCATAAATTATTCCTGAACCATAAATCAATGACCTCCCTGCCAAAGTAGGAAAACAAGTTTGTTTTGCCATACGCATGTGTACACAACTTAATGCACCCAACAGTGCTGTTCCACTCAGAGTTGAATCGCTCTTTTAGAAGAGACATCCCATTATGCCAGTGCTCAAACTGCTATATGACCGCTGTTTAAAAGCATTCAAATTGGTCTGCAAATGTTGCATGGAGCTTTTCTAAATTAGATTCAGTATCTTACA
The DNA here is from genome assembly GCF_013368585.1 of Megalops cyprinoides. NCBI lineage: Eukaryota > Metazoa > Chordata > Actinopteri > Elopiformes > Megalopidae > Megalops > Megalops cyprinoides. Next base: position 29,765,153 of record NC_050583.1, read on the forward strand.
TATGAAGTGGGTACTTATGAAATAAGAAAAAAGAAGGCCATTTTGTTGACAATTTGCTACCAGCTGTCACTTTTAAAACTAATGACTCATAAACTCTGCTTCTCTGGCTACAAAACTGGAGCCTTTAAATAAGCTTTTCATTCGGTGGGGAGATATAACTGCATATATTTCATTTTCCTTTGAATATGATATACATGTCACCAGGCAGCCCAGTTTTTAGCATTGCCTAAATTCATTCTACATTTTAGGCATCATTTTGCCTTTGCTCATAACTACCTTTCAATATAAAAACACTGTATAAATTTAAATAAATGTGACAGGTGGTCTATGAGATAAAGAACATATATTTGTGAGTAGGTGCGCATAACTCAGCTGTTCAGTGAAGCTGAGTTATGTTCGCTGCTCCTTATAAAACATATTACAGAAGCACAATCAATCCTTTGGCCTAATACCACACAGTACTCAGCAGGTCATCATGTTCTGGGAGTTCATCTTCAAAGGAGACAGAAAAAGGTATGTTTTCATATTCGGTTTGTGGCTTTGCGCTATATGCCAGCGTTTAAACAAATCTGTTTGTTCATCATTTCTTGTGGCTCCAGTGTTTTTTAAGGTGTGCCAATTAGTAGAATAGTACACAGAATCTCCATTTTCTCTCTGTAGTCTCTCTGAAAGCTGATTTTAATTTCAAATGTTTCAAAGGTTTAGCATTATCATCATTTTAAAAACATCTTCAGTCCCATGGGAGAAACCAGCATATTTGTTTTTAACTCAAACAGTACATCAACACAAATGAAATGTATTTGAGAAGCATGTTTTGAAGTACTTTACAACAAGAGTATTTACTGTTCATCTTACCTAAAGCTTTCCTATTTATAATGGTAAGGCGCTGCATCAGGAAATGTCTTTGCTCACAAATCTGCACGGCTTAAGTAAACATCTTATTATTTTCAGTCCTGCCACTTTCAGTTACCAGTTTTTCATAACTATCATTTCTCCTCTTTTTCCATTACATTACATTACATTACATGCATTTGCAGACGTTCTTATCCACAGCGACGTCCATCACAACAGAACATACAGTATGTGTATTTAAACGAGCAACAGTCAGACCAGGCTCACAACACTCCCAGACCAATGAATGTGAGCATAACACTATTCAAGCCCTACCACAAGTTAACTTGTGCACTTGTAACAAAAGACAAGTATACTATGATACAACAGTCCCCTAGAACACAAATTCATAATACATACATAATACATTGTTTTCCATTCATATCATGTCACAATCTGCATTGCTTATTCATAATTTAAACTGTGTATTTCCTTTGTTAGGAGTACTGTGTAATATTTCATTGATTGGTTGAATGATTGGTTGGTTGGTCGATTCATTAGCTGATCATCGTCTTCTCTAGGGCCTGCTTCAACATTTCACATTCGTGTGAATCTCTGGCAATGAGACTAAGTGCTATTATACCATGTCTGCAGAGCTGTGTTTACTGCCACTACTCCCTGTTTCAGCCTAAAACTAGACTTGATGATGCAAATGGAAGGCTGCTCTTGTGCTGCTGGGGTTTCAGCATGCAACGGCGGCATAATGACACGTGCGGATTTTTGAGACAAAGTCGTTGGCTCTCAGCCTGAATTCGCAGCACCCAGCACAACATCAGCCCCCTGTAAAACCGATTTTCCTAATATCCGCTGACATTATTCAGTTCAGCGCTTTTGTGCAAGCAGAACTTCAAACAGCAAACAATCTTCAAAGAAAAGGAAGCTCTTTCAAATCAAATGCTTTCCACAGAGCTCTGTGGTACATAGTATTGCTGCAGAAGGAGTGTTTATCTGGCAAAAATTGGCACAATCAATAAACTATACAGATATTTGTGCCTTTTTTTACCAGAGAGTGGTAAAAAAAAACTGGCAGTGCTGTATAAAAATTTGTTCACCAAATTTAGTCAGTGGTAAGCTTTGGTTTCCTGTTGCTCTCATTTGTCTGTTTTTTTTTTTTTTTTTTTGGTACATGACGTTAATGTCAGTAAATTTGCTCTGGCCCAGAGCTCCCAAATCTCTTTAGGAGACTGCAAGCTGCAGAGAGATGTCTCACTGGTCATCATGAGCACCCACACACTACATAAATGACACCAGCCAGAAGGACATGTAGGCACTAGGGACATACATTAATATAGATTAAAAGACAAAAAAAGAAGTGTTTGAGCATAGCAGCGGGGGAGCTGAGAGAGAGAGCTCGGACGCTGCTGTCAGTGCTCATCTCAAAAGCGATTAATCCCTCCAGTAAATTCACTTAACACCACATTCAGACACTGCCTCCCAATGAGGGATGTGTGTACACTATTTGAACAAGACACCACACTGAGAGCAACATCAGGAAGTAAAAAAAAAGGAATGAAATGATTATATCAGTATTCTATCAGTATTTTCTGTCAGAGTGAAATATCCAGCAGTGTTACTCTGAACACAGTGGAGAGCAGGACTACGCCCTGCTCTGCAGGGTGACATGCAGAGCTGAAACCAAGATAAAATGAGCTGGAGCTAACGCTGACAGACCTGTTACAGAATGACCACTGCACTGCTGCATTACCAGAAATCTGACCTATTGCATGGCCTCATACTGAACGCTCGCATCTTACCAGATTGAAACAACTGCCTAGCCCTTGTGTGAGGGAGTGGTTTTGCCACAGAACACAAGACTCCATACTACTTCCGTCTGACTGCTGAATGCAGCCTCCTTCCTATCATGTTAACCACCTCAGTTTTCAGCACTGATGCAGAAGGAAGCAGCGGCATTGTGTACATTGACAGCTCTGTCCCCAGCTTATTTGTAAGTAGGATAACAAACACTTGCAAACACTTGCAAGCTGAGCTGTCACGGCACAAAGCATTACAGACAAACTACCGGGGACCTCATCTAAGTGAGCCAGTCTGGGCCAGGCCATGAGTACTCATGGAATTCTGTCCTAGAAAGCTTGTAATGTGACAGAAATGAAACCAAGCAGGATGATCGCATAGCAGGGAGAAAGTCTCGTGGCAACAGGCGGATGAAGGGTGTGGGCGGTGTGGAAAACACAATTGACAATAATGTAATGGAGCATTAAAAAATTGTCAAAAATTGCTCATTGGTGTGGAAGCCCTCCCCCTGAAGACGCTGACAGATCACCCTATCTCTAAAGATGCAAGATATTGACATTCTTGCTTCAATATAACTGCAGGTAGTCAGACTCCATTTTGTGTTCCAGGCAACTCCTTCTCCATCATTCAATTCAGGAATGGGTTTCTCTTTAGCACTTATTCTGAAAGCATAACTACTGGTTACCATGGAGACATTAAGTATGATACTGCCTTTGATTTGTACTCCTTTTGTGAATTGCTATGATGTGTTTGCCAAACAATGACTTTGAGTACCAAAGGGCCATTAGCACCTATGGGTTTGGACCAATTACATGCCAGTGAGGTATCAAAACTCCATACAGCATGTAATATTACTTGGGCTGTTACACAGTTAAAGTCATTATTATTATTAACTTGCAGGGCCAACACTGCCATATGAGGCAAACTCTGATGTTCCTGACAATTGTACAATAAATAACATGAATTGCTCCTGTTAAGAGACACATAACAATCCTCTGTTCTCTCATCCAAGGACCTCACCACTGCCCCACACAGTTACCTCAACCTCAGGCTGTACCGCTTCCTGTTAGCCCCCACCCCAGTGGAGAGAAGATGATTTCAGATCCAGGGGCTCAAGTCATAACTCCACAAATAATGTGATCCATCGCCAGGACTCTGCGCTTGGTATCTGGCTATGGCACAGCCACTGATTTACAGCGAGAGAGATGTCACACAGCATATAGAATGACTGCACTTGCCACATCCCCCACTTGACAGCAAGCCTCATGTCTGAATGATAAGTTACCGGTCTCCTGCCCCTCGCGCAACACATCTCGAAGCACAAGCACACACTGAAGGTTAACACTAGGGCAGAGCTAAATCGACCACAGGCTCCAGAAGCTTTCACCACACTTTGGTATAACATCAGTAATGATTAGTTATAGAACAGACCTTCAAGCTGAAATCAGATTGAAGTGGTTATTTGCGGCGCTGGGCTGTGGCAGCGACAGACACAGCCGGGACGGTTGCTTTAGCAATCACAGGCAGATGAATATGTCCTCCTTGTCGCTCAGAGCTGGCTGGTTTCACTCTAAAGCTTTTCATACGCTTTACTGTTAATCGAATAAGAGCAACGGTTCATTTGTGCGTTCCTCTCCGCAAGGCCACTCTCCTTTCAAATGCTTCACATGCTCAGCTGACCTTCCTCGCCAGGTGAATAAGGGCAATGTAAGACTGAAGCAGTGTCAGACAATAAGAGTCACCCACGTTTTATCAGAGGACATCGCTTTAGTTATCAGGCTGCTGCAGCACTAGGAAATAGAGAAACACACACACACACACACACACACACACACACACACACACATTTTCAACACACATTTCCAGCAACAGCTTTGACTCCACCACACATCAGCCATGCAGTCAGCCCTGTATTTCCCTGGATCCCCAGCCCACACACAGGCCCACTCAGTACCCAAGTCATTACTCCTGAAAAGCGGGATCACTAAGGCCAGGATTCAATCAAAGCTGCTGTGTCATCTCAAGCAAAAGTGCAATTCAATCAATCAAAACATAACTGCTCCAGATGAATCTGCTGCCATACCTCAGTACAGTGACTTTATCTGGGCTGGACAGAGGGAGGGCACAATAAGCCAAACCTTGCAGCCCATGAGACTGATTTTTCCATCAATTGATCGACACGAGAGATTATGCTCCATTGGACATGCAGCACTAAATGTCCATGCCCCTTTTGAGCATGAACGAGTGATTTGGATTAGAACTTTACTGAATGCTAAGACAGCTTAATGCTGTCTTGTTACTACAGGTAATGGTGGTGGGAGGGTTAGTTAATTTTACACAGCAATGCAAAGTTATATCACTCATGTGCACTTCAAAATAACCCCTGCTATTACAATAATATTTAAAAATAAAGCATACATTTACAGAAGAACCCTGTGTGAAAATATAAAACCGAATAAAGACCACAATTAAAGTTACCAGTTTCCTTCAATTAAAGTTGAATATCTTGATCTTCGCAGATCATACACATCAGATGAATACATAAATAAAATGCATTTATACCATTGTTGATGGGAAGTTATATTACTGACAAATGTGTTGCCATGCTGTTCAGCATTACCTCAAAAGAATTATACTTACTCCAAAATACTGAAGATAAAAGATGGAAATAGGTACACTGGTTAAATGCATAATTGCTATAATACTTCATAACCTTGTTATGACATAATATTCATTTACATTTTACATTTATTCATTTGGCAGATGCTTTTATCCAAAGCGACTTACAAGTGAGTTACAAACACAAGCAAAAAAACATAGAGTCAACAATATTAGAAGCACTGCATGACCAGATTTCAAAGGTTGGCCAGGCAAGGTACAAACCAGCAGGTAAAGCTAACAAGTGTGTTAAACCATTAGACTACATTTTTAAATATAATTTTATTTTGTAGTTTAGTAGGAGACAGATTGAGTCATGAGAAGTTCCTTTAGGGATTCCAAAATGAATTCCATTATTTGCTCTCAAGAGTTTTTCTGATAATGTATCACATTGTATTAATGTATTACAGTAAAATGACTATAAAATTGGAGACAGGCAAAAGACAGACACAAGCTCCCATCTCCAGCCTGACCACCCATATTTTCAGGTAACACCTTTTACCAGTTTCCTGGATTTTGAAATGTAAGGCATACCTTGTGAGTGTAAGGCTGATTTGATCAAACACAGCTTTTGATTCTTAAAATAAAATGTGTAAGTTCACATCAAATGAATTTTACATTGTAAATTGCATATATTGGGAATTATTGTTGCCTCAATTTCCTACAGCTCAAACATGGCACATCACTGTAGTCAAAAATGCATTCAATAACATTTGGTATCTGGTATTTTTGTCTATTGTTTGATTTGAAATAAAGGGCTCTTGTAAGAAAATCATTTGAGGAAATACCATGTACCAAAAGGCTGAAATTACATGTCATATTGAGTGTGGTCTGCCTGAGGAAAATATGGAATAATGCCATTTATACCTTCAATTCATGTACTCTTTACGTTTTGAACATCAAAAAAATTCAATTTAAAAACAACTGTTACATCTGCCAATTTTCTGTTCTGTTTCCGTCTCTGTGAGAATCAAATTGGCTGTGTGTCTTGTGTAGAGTCATGTGTCTTGTGTTTCAGGCATTTGTGATGTGGGGGTGGCAGTATCACATTTTCATTCTACCACATTTCAAGTGAAACTTTCATCAAACATTTGATATCAAGTCTTCTAAAGCAAGATAAGACAAAAATTACTTTAAAGGAGTAGGGAATTCAAAGCAAGTCAAAAGTCAGTTAAATAATGATGCACAAAAGAGAATTCCATTTATTTTATTTTTTTTCTTAGCAGTGAAATATATGTCCATGAAAATAAAAATTCACACCAATATTTCTACTGGAAACCACATTAAAAATGTATTTTTCTCAAAGCCCACTCAAAAACCACACAAATCCACAACATAAATATGCAATTAATGTCATGCTTTCAAACATTCAGTCAGTGTTTTAGGAAAGCAAAGTGCCGCAGGTACAGCTGTAGGCCACAAAGACACAATATCCAATTAAATTTTTTCTGAATGTCATTCCTTACTAAGATTGAGGACAGCAGATTTCAACACTGGGCACATTCAGTACATGAGTGGTGATGTGTACAGTATGAAATATTGCATTTGGCACTGCACTGAAGAGTGTTCACTTAAAAGAAACACCTATGCCTTCCACAGGAATGAAATGGTCAAAAATGGAGGAGCATTACCAGTAGACTGGTCTACGCATCTTTCATTGGCACTCAAAACTAGTGTTGTTTTCAGTAAAAATACAGTACATTTATGTGTCACAAGGTTGAGAAACCTGGTTTTATCACTAGAGCACTTAATGCCATTTGCAACTTGGTGGATGCAGTTTCTGACAGGATTAGGCTGGATTTCATAGCAGTTTTTTGTTTCTACTCCCACAAACTGAGATCTCTAAGAGACAGATAGGTTTACTTTAACAGCAAGCCTTTCAGCACGGAGCACAAAGACAAACATCTAAAAACCAACTTTCCTATTTTGCCAAACACAAAAAAGTAATAAGCAATTTGAGTCAAAGCACCGTTCATAAAACAGCATCTGTTCTTCGCCCGTCGGTTCCCAGACTGCGAGTGACACTGATGGTTGTGTCCAAACGCTTTAGTCTATTTGTGATTTCCACTGCGTGCTGCCCGATAGGTCTTCCACACTGCACCTCTGGCCAGGTCTGCCAGCTGCTGTGTCATTGTGCTGGTTTGCACCGGTCTATTTTCAATCGCCAAACAGAGTGGGCAGCGCACAGTGAACGCGGACTCGTGGAGAAAGGCCGGAGCTGCGAGCACTGCTAATGCGCACGGCAAAGCCGAGGAGCCGGAAGGTGGGGGCACAGAGAGGGAGAGGGGGGCTGGGTGATTTCAGCGGTTTGATCGGTGGGCTATTATGTTCTCGAGAAGAAGCATTTTACACTTCCAAACCCCTCTGCCCCCTGATTGCAAAGGTGCCCCAGCTGAGAGAAAAGAAAAGGGAGAAAATGGAACCATCACCAGGTGTATTGCTTTTTATCCCCCCACTCCCTTCCCCCCCATTAGGTTACTGTTAACAAATTACCGCCGCTCAATACAAAATTAGCAATCAGTCACATTCACAGCGGCCCAGCTATTGAGAGGTGATAGACAGCGGTAGCTAATAAAGGCTCTGCCACGGCGATCTCAGAGCTCGGCTGAGGCAGCCATGCCAGAGGTTGAAAAGTAATCAGACAGTAATAGCCTACCTCTGCAGAGACCTGGCCGGCACAGCAAACTCAGAATCAGCAGGAGTTCTCTATTTCCACAACAAGATACACACCGAGGGAAACACTCCTGGAAGTGGGTCATTTAAGTGCGATTCAGCCCTCCCTGGTACAGTAAATGAACTGACAACGCCAGAGACAGGAAAAAAAAAAAGGCAGCGCAAACGCCTAGAAAAGAGACAGGCCTCGGAGAGCGGGGAGCGGGGAACACAGGAGCACGTTGCGGTGCTTATATTAACACATCTTTTAACGTATTCCGGAACTCACTCACACGGATGGCTTATTCGGCGGTGCAATCCAGGAGAACCGTCTTGCTCAGAAAGCGGATGTCACACCTAAGCAGTAACGCGCGATACGGTTTCTCGGCCCAGTGTCGCCGACAGCTCCCCTCGACTGCTCCTCCACGGTCGCGCCGCAGACAGGCCAGCGCGGAAGGGCGGGAACGCGCTGCCTGGCCTGACGCAAGGCGGATTTCCCTGAGAGTCCCCCGACACGTCACGCATGTTCACGAGAAGAGACAGCCCCCCACCCCCCCCACCCCAGCGTGTTCTTCACCACCACAGGTGAGGTGGGTCCTCCGCCACGCGGCTCTTGAAGAGGGTGATCTCGTCCAGGTGGAGGAGGGGCATGTCCCTGATGACGAGGGCCAGGTCTTCATGCAGAAGGGGGTAGATCACCACGTTCAGGGCCGGGCGTTGCGTCCCGAAGCTGGCAGGGTAGAGAGAGAGAGGGAGCAGAAAGAACTATCACTGTAGGGCCACCCACAGCAGATGGTTTTAGGGTATCCACAAACACTGGATGGAAACACAAACAAATGGAAAAACCAATCATCCAAACATGAAATGAAATTCTAAGGCGATATGTGTGAAAGGTGTGTGTGAAAATCTACTTAAAAACCCTCCAACATACAGAAAGACTGAATCGATTCCTGTTTGAACACAAAAGAGCAGATGCACCTTGCTCTGGAACGTTCTAAACGGTCTTGAATATAAAACTTTTTTTTCCTTTCAAGATTAATATTCCAGTTCGCTATGGAGAACATACTGCGGGGAAAAAAAAAGATGAAAAGGTTGTAAATTTCAGCAAGTTGCTAATGCAAAACTTTCAGCTTGACTGAGTGAATGAATACATTTACAAATGAAAGAGCAGGCACAAGCTTCTGAGACGACCTGCCTCTCTAATCACAGAGTCACAAGAAAGAATCCTCTGCAGCTAATTCCTCGTGCCTAATATGTTCGTGCGTGATGCTAGGGGCCCCCCCTTATCGGTGGCAGCCATCCCAGCCTTTGATCCCAGATGACAGGGGGAGACTGAAGGCTTTCCAACCCCCCCCGCACACACCTGGCCAGGTAGGCGCGATTCAAAAGAGCCCCGCAGATGGTCTGCTGGAAGCCCTCTCTGCCCGTTCTCAACACGGGGATTACAGGTCTACAGCCCATCGTGCTGAACGTGCACTTAACGACATGGACGACAGCAGGGAACCTGGTGGCAGGCATGGGGAGTCCTTCAATTCTGCGTGTGAAAAGTCCAGCTTCCTGCAAGTGCACCCGAGAGTTGACGCTACATGCTTCGTGCAGTAAATCTGAAAGAAAAATATCCATTCTTCAATTCAGATCGGTTTAAATACGCATTACCTCGTGTGTCGCCTATTTATTAGCGTTCAGCCAGATCCGCTCACGGCTCGCTCCCTGGTTTTCGTAAATGTATCAACACATACTGACGTACAAGAACAAAAGACTAATTCATAGCCATCTGCAGCGAGGTCATCCTTCTTTATGCATTAGCAATAATGGGTTGTTCATAAGTCAGCGACTGCAAGATCTAAGCACTTACGTTTGATTGAATGTGTGTAATATACATTAAATTGGAGTTTTCATCCATCATAACTTTGAGATTTCTCGATAATAGGGGTGATAATGCACCAGCCTGGTGAGATCAATGCTGGCGTTTCGCGGGACAGAAAAGGAATGAAGGGGTGAGGAATGCAGACCTCCCGAGCTCATTAGCTGCAGCCCCCCCTACATTTCCATTTCCCAGCAGTCTCCACGGATTGATTCACTGTCTATCCCAGGAAAAACAAATGGCTTGTTTGAAGCGGCAGCGCTGCAGATTTGTCTGTCCCCCCCCCGCCTCTCATTAGATAACTACCAACTGCCTGTCTGCTGCTTCGCTTTAATGAAAATAAAATGAATAACAAAAGGATCCTCCGTCAGGCATCTCATCATGGGTAAAATGGCCGACTTCAATCACGGCCCATCAGCCAATTCTGTGATTTCGTCAAGTAAAAAGGCTGGGGAAAGTTCCACCGGCCATTGACATCACCACTGACCTGAGGACCTGGGCGACCGGTCCCTGTGTATTTACATGAACCTGGAGGTCCCGCTTGAGGGAACCGCGGCAGTTCGTGAAAATGATCTCGTCCTCTTAAAAAGGCTGCGGTGTCTCTCCTGCCATAGACCGCCCCTGCCCCCGAACAACAACTTCTAGACCCAATTCCCCGCTCGATGTCCAAGAGAGACGGCTAAAAGGCAGACAGTCTGACAGCGGCTGCTCTAAAACGCCACTGCAGTCCCTGCTGGAGCAGCCGCCAGCGCTGGAGCAAGTCTCTGGCTCTCTGCAGAGAGAGAGGGGGGGAAGAGAGAGCTGGCACGGCTCGCACAGAGGGCCGCGCTTCCCCTCTCCCTCTCCCCCTCTCCCTCTCCCTCTCTCCCCCTCTCCCTCTCCCTCTCTCCCGGAGTGGAAGGTGTCCCCTCCGTTGCACCTCCAGGCTGGCACGCCATGTGCTGCGCTGTTCTGCCTGGCTACGCCCATCTCTTCCCCGTGCTGTTGATGAGTTAACTAGCTGTGACACTAGCTGGTTGAGCAAAAAGGGGATTATTTGCTCGATGGCTTGTGTCTTGTCATCTTCTCTACAGCTGTCAAGCAGCAAGAGGTAGAGTCAAAATCTGTATTTGCCCCCCCCCCCGACTGGAGGAGGAGAAAGAAATTAAAGGTATGCACGTGTGTGGCTGGAGGACAACAGGGCATCACCTTCCCCTCGTATGCTTACACTCCTCTGCTCTGATTGTGCCATTTGTGAGAACAGCCTCTCTGCTCTCTGCTAGTTAAATCTTATCACACATAGCTCTGCAGCCACCCCTTCACCTGACCGGCATGCTATTTTCTGGGCTGCTAATTAGGTGTTACAGTAATGGCCGATTAGTTACACATTGCCGAATAACATTTTCATCAGAAGTGTGACTGAGGCGGCACCTCTGAACAGCAGCATTCAGCCTGCGCAGGGAATAGACGTGACATTAGAGCGAACTCCGCTGAGAGCTCCGTGTACCTCACACTTCATTTCCTTCTGCTCCACCTCCACAGGCGCTGACCCACTGTAGGAGTACAAAGGTACGTGGGGGGAAATAAATAAATATTTGACTGTTGTGGGAGAGAGGGGGGGGTGTGTGCCTTTGGAGTTGGGGCATGCAAAATTGCTCCCCTGACAGGCAGTGCAAACACACAGCAGCCGCGATTCAGTTCATTTGTGTGCACATTACTGCCCGGCCTGAAAATGTCATTCCCCCACCTGTTAAACACAACACATCAAGGAAATAGAAGTGGATGCGTCATTGGGCTGCTGAGACATGAGGCCGGGACGCGGAAAGTACTCAACATTTCACTGAGCACGACGAAACACATCAATGTACGTCAGCGCCTGATTAATTAAGCTCAGGTATTGATATAACGGAAACAGACCTCAAAAAGATAGAGCAGAATATAATAACCCTTAGATGCACTGCAACAGCTGTTTGTAAAGTTCAACTCTAGTAATGAATTCAGGGGGTAACATTAGAGATCTTGGCCATGTGAACCCATAATGCATCATTACAACTAGTCACATGAGCACCAATAAACTCCATCAATGTGAGCATGATCACCATAATTCCAGAGTCCTTTACAGTTCCAACAAGAGCGCTTTTAGAATACACTTTCACATCGCTGAAGTGGCCATAATATTTGAGTATGCCATGTTATACTTGTGTGAAGTTTATACTTCAAGCTAATATGGAAAGGGACAAGAACAAAACCAGATGGAGCCGAGGTCTGAGCAGTTTGAGCACTGCAGTACAAACAGACAGAACAGACTCCGGGTGGCTCTGAGGTCGTGCCGCTACACCACAAGCTGTTCACACAAACCCTGGAACAGTGCATTCAGGAACAAAAAAAATGAAAGCTCTGGCCACAATTACAAGCGGCATGAAAGATCCCGCCGAATCTATAGAGCAAAACCACAAGAGTATATCGCGCGTTGCGTTCTGCGATATTGATATATCCACTCTGAGCCATAAAGTGGTCATTTTGACAAACCGAAAGCTCTGTTCCAGCATTAAATTGAGGCAGTGTTCTGCCTCTAACATTCGTACAATAAAGACCCTTTGAAAAATGTGACCGGTGCTTTTGTTTCCATCAAAGTAGCAGGGCGGCTCGCCGCGGTCGTGTCCCCTGCAGACGAACGCCGATTCCCCGTTTCACACGCTCGCAACATCGCGGCCTACGTATAAGACGCGCCCTGCCGCGCCCTGCCGGCGATTCCCTGCGGACGGGACCGCTTTTGCAGAGTGAAGAACGTGGTTTACTTTGGCGATGGAACAAACGCAGCCATCCCTCTACAACGAGGTGAAACATCGCTTCTGTCTACTGCTGACAAATGGGGGTGCCCAGGAGCATGATACACTCACTTACAAGCATCATTGATACAAGAATCAATCACTAATATCAAAATCTTCTTGAGAAAAAAAAAGCAAAAAACCCTCTTTCAAATTTTCAAACAAACTGAGTTCTTACAAGAATGAAATAATATGGTATAAAGGGAGTGCATTATGTTTGACATACAGTGTGGAAGGGGATGCTTGGTATGACATTCGTATGAAACATAACAACACGGACTGCATGATCTACAGGATGCCCCTGAGACACCCACATATTTGCATTATGTATTCTGCATCTGTGCACATGTTTCTAGTACTGAACCTTGTGTTAAAAAGAATACACAGATAATGAATATGTTTAGCCTCTTCTACAGCTGAAAAATATCCATTAAAATGATCAAATCCAGCTGCTACTGATGGTTTTCAAAACTGCATAGTTTTACACTACCTTAATCACCTTATTCTACCTAATTATTCAAACTGCATTTGCTCCTTGTTTTATTACAGAAGTAACATATGGGCATGATTCACTATTCACTCATTGTAAGAGCAAAGTATCTACCATCCCTGTTAGAAAGAATGGTTTTATTTAGCCGAGTAAAAAACTGAACGCCAGCACTATGACCTCATATTAACACATGTCTCATCTCCATTCCCCCAAGATCTCCAGACTACACAGCAGGGAGAGACAGAAACAGCTGTCTGTCTGTCTGTCTGTCAACAGGGCTTTTCATGGTAACAAATGAGCTGCTGTTTCTGCACTGAGGCAGGAGAAACACACCCTAAACACACATGTACACACATATATACATATGAACACATATATACACATGGTTACACACATATGAGCACAGACACACATACACAAGCACGCACACACACACACACACACACACACACACAAGTTTAGTGATTCTGGATGGAGAAGGGGGACAGAGGGAGCAGGAGTAGCTGTAGCTGTGTACCAGTGAGACACGGCAAGCCAGTCCATCCATGTATCCGCACTCTTTTATGTCAAAGCCTGCTCCTCCATTCGTAGGGATGCTCTCACACTCCCCTGCTCTAAAGGACAGAGTGGGGGGGTTGAGGATTTCTTACAGCAAGCTGTCCAACCATAACCTGCAGCCGACGGCACTGGAAAGCCCTGCTGCACCCAGCTGCGACTGCTCTAAAACACGTCTGCTCTGCTTCCTCCAAAGCCACAGGTCGGAGAAGAATTTGGAGGCTATCAGATAAAACCTTTTAGTTTCTTTCATTCTAAACCTCCAACATTCAAACCTTTCACCTACAATCAATAGAGTGAAAGGGAGTATCATTTCTGCAATAGGACTTGTTCATAATGAGCTCTTGTAAACCCTGGAATATTCACATTAAGAGGGGGGGGGGGGGGGGGGGGGTTATAGTGAGTGAATACTGTATTCCATTTCACCAGCTTAGGCTTCCTAACTTAATTAAAAAGGACCAGCTCACAAAGACTGTGAATTCTCTTTAATTGCTGGGGCATTAAGTAATTTGTCATCCTCCAGTGAATGCCAGAAATGTTTCTCCCATGTGAAGGGATTTATTGTCAAGCTAGGTATAATGCAGGTATTACAGTCCTGATTAAAATGCAAAGGAATCAACACCAGTACTGCTTCAAAACCATTCAAAACCCTTCCTGGACACCGGTCGTTCACCATCACTGCCTGGTGTGTCACACAGCCGCAGAGCTGGCACCAAACGCTTCTCCACCGCTCGCTGAAATGGCTTCTCTTTGCCTAAATACCTTAAACTAAATGTGGTCTGTGTACGTGCCAAGCGAGCACTGAAAAGTTTTTAAAACTCAAAACGAGCTGCTCTGCCTTTAGAAACAGTGTCTACGATCAGACGTCGACACCCCTTGCCCACGTCTGGACAAGTCAGTCGTGAATGGGTTAACCACAGAGTCACAGCGTCCAAGCAGAGCTGGACACAGAGGGAGAGGACACTTTGCCTTCCCACTTAAATTGATGGGAGACCATGCGAAATTGTTCAGAGACCTCCAGAACTCATTTCAGCAGGACCCAGAAGGATTCCTTTGATACGACGGACTTAATGTCACAGTGGCTGAGGCGGACTGTATAAAACCCATCTGTCCTTTGGATTTTAAAAAGACAACATCCATCCGACTATCCCCCATCCCTTCACTTTTTTAAGGGGATTACCCTTCTGGAGTTATTTTAACTGATCACAGAGTGCGGCGTGATCATTTCCTGGGAAGCCTATAAGGAAAGGACAGAATAAGAGAGACGGGAGCAAATGATGGTGGAGACTTTCACGATAGACACCAAGGGACTCACATAAAACACCTGAACACTGCTTTCTAGGCAGTTTTTCCTAATCAAAAAGAAAAAAAATTGCATTATCTGAGTCAAGCAGTACAGAATTACACGTGCAATCCATAAAATGCACACAAATTACTTCTAATACGAGTGCCTTCTTGTTTTGGTTGTAATACATTTTCATGTTACAGTGGCGTTTTCATGATTTCTGTCTATATTTTCTGCATAGGAGACTTAGCACACAGTTCCACAGTCAGAGAGTCCAAACGTTTACTTAAGGAGAACTCCCTCAGGGAAAGGGGACCAGAAAGGTTGCTGCACACTTCATGCATTTTAATGAATAAAAATACATTATGTATTGGACAGCTTAACTAACAAGACATTTGAATCTCCTTTGTTTTCCAGGCAGGCTAACTGATGTTCCAGGGAAAACAATGACACACTCACTATTCCAGTAAGAGCTGGAAACACCCATCTCTGGCTACTTTAGCAATCAATTACTTGTTATATTTATAGTGTCACTTGATTTCCAGGCTGTCTGTCAGTTTTGCATAGAACAAATTAAAGCAACTCTGAGGTAAAACGGTGTCACACTCTAGCACATTTTTTTTCCCTCAGTGGTCACACATTACCATTGATAAATAAGGCATATTGTTAGAAAATTAAAGCAATAACAATAAGTTCTACAGGATAGCCAGCCCTTATCTGTTCAATGCCATCCCTTTGAGGGAAAGTGTAATTAAATCCTGACTTTAAAGCTCTTTCTCTAGCCTGAACACAATGCCTGACGCTGATAAAGGGAAACTAAATGGGGGGAGCAGCCCCTCCCGGGGAGACCCAGCAGTAACAATCTCTTGATCATATTTCATCAGAAGCTGTCAGCTCACACTGAGGTATGCACTAAATCATATGCAACTGGGGCAACCATCTCTTGTGCAGCATCAGTAACCAAGAAGCGCTCCATTTACAAAGCTTTACATTGAAAGTCACAAAAAAAAAACCTTACTTCTACAGACTATAGAGGGCTGGTTTGATTTTTCGAGTTTAGCAGCATGTGTATTGTCACTTTGTCTATGTTTGTGGTTGATAGTCAGAGAAGTAAAGGAATGCTCTATGATATAAACCTTTGGTGTGGTGCAGAAGTAAGGAGATAGCTACTGGAGGCAAACCGTTCAGTTTTAACATGTTTGGTGTGCACTCCCTCACTACAGCAGACATGAAGTCAAAATATAGTGTTGAGGCAAATAATGAACACCAGCGCCATCTGCTGCTATTTACAATAAACTGCAGGAAAATGCAACGGAACTCCATTGCAGTACCTCCATCATTCAATCACCATAAACTACGCTTTAGTAATACAACAGAAATAGCTAATTTGTCATATCATTATTCTGCACAATGGAAGCAGTATACACCTGATTCAAATTTCTGAAAACAAATGTTTGGGGACTGTGTGAATGTAACCGTTGTTCTACATCCAAAATGCAGATATTTACAAGATCTTGTTCTACACTAAATGTACCAATGAGAGTGTGAAACCATGGAACATAGCACCTTTCAAAGGGTCCAGAATCATTTGCTGGGACCTAAAATATAGTACTTTCCTTTAATCACACCAAAAACATTTGTTGTATGTCTTTTCAGCCTGTCAATACCTTTCTGCTAAGGGCTAAACACATAAGAGACTATTTACTTCAAAAAGACAGCCATTCAGATCTTGGAATACTTGGGAGATGACATGCACATATAAATAAAAAGGTTTCAGCATGCAGGCAGACCAAATACATACTGTAATGAAGATCTCATTTATGTGCTGTTCCAGATAACATTAACAGAAGGCTGAATTACACATTATGCTGACTGATAACATGCCTCATCAAGCTAATGGTTTGTTTTCTCTGTACGTCCTAAAGCTGCTGTTAGTCTCTTTTCCATCACATGGGGACACCTGCAGCATTACATTACATTACATGCATTTAGCAGACGCTCTTCTCCAGATGGACTTCCAGCACAACATAAATGTATTCATTCAATATAAACGAGCCACAGTGTCAGACCATGCTAACAACACTTGCAGACCAGTGAGTGTGAGCATAACACTGTTTGAGCCCTACCGCAAGTTAACTTGTGCAATCTGACAGAAGCCAAGTATACTACAGCACAAAAGTCCCTAGAACACAGAATCCAAAATACATCACAATACTACACGTAAAATAACAAATACTAGAGGTATCAGGTGTTTGGGGGCGGGGACTGCGGTACAACCGAGATGCAGTCTGAAGAGGTGGGGGAATTAACAAGGGAAATGTAGAAAACACACCCCACCAGGGGTGGAGTTATTTATATATTGAAACCAGCTCACATTTGTAAAACAGCCTTTTGTGTAACTTTTTGTGTGGGCTTGCCTGGCCATAGGGGAATGCTTGGAATATGGCACGATGAGCTATCATGGCTATTTCCTAGTCTCTGCGGAGGGCACTGATGGTGGATGGCTAAGATTTCATCCACTTTCATAGCGCATCTCTGGGGAGCAGCTTTATTCATGGTTCAACACAATGACCCATAGGTGGGGCTGGCCGTGTGCCACATAAACTAATGAACTCTGTATTGGGTGACTTTTGAACAGCATCTCACAACCAACCCAAGAGTATTAGACTGATTTCCTATATACAAGTTCAGGAAAAAAGGACAGAGGCTACCGATGTGAACTGGGATTGGAAACTGTTGGGCTCAATTCAAACCAAAAATTTATTTCTTGGGTTGCACAGAGTTAACACTGGATGCAACTTCACCTTTACGGCTTCACATAAAAAAAAAAAAAAAATGGGGACAACAGACCCTCTACATCTGAGTCCTGAATCCAAATCAAAGGGTTTTTTATCTGACGTTAGGACGATCCTATCATCTCCAGGCTGATCGATCGCTATCTGCCCAAAAGATAAATACTGCCTCCTAGAACAAACTTCCAGTGCTGCTGTATAACCATTTAAAAATATGACGACAAGCAGGCCGATGTTTTCTCTTCTGTGATGAAAGCTGATCAATCAGGAGCTCGAGCCTTCAAACCGCATGGGAGCTCCGCTTGCCCTTGGTGAAGCAGGTGGGATCATAACAGTGGCTTCCATATTCTCTCTCAAAAGGCATCGCCATCTCTCCCCCCTTTCTTCTGAGGGCAGCTTTATATCCATGAGCACAGACGAAGTATTGGGAACTGGATGTGAGTCACTCCCTTCCAGCTACAAATTGGGTCATTGGTTGTGTCCCCGGAGTAAAGTGATAGTCATGAACGCGCCACCGTGACTGCGGATGCTTCTGCCATAATGAAACTGGCACACGCTGCTTCAACCCCTCTACCTTACAGCCTTAGAACAAAATTAATAATCCAGACGTACACATTTTCGCAGATGCACTTCCCCGGCGGATTAATATTATTCTACGCGCTGCAGTGCTTCTTGACCGCGTGGGGGGTTTGGACACATCATGAGCGATGAGCCTTCGAAACAGTTGGTGCACAGAGTTGTCCATCACCATGTAATCAGCTGAGTACTTCTTTACACGAAAGCACAGCTCCTTAGCCCCCGATTCATGAGGACATCTGACACAGTTTGCATTAGTCTACCATTTCTAAACTGCTCTCAATGCTAATAGAAGCTTTCAAATGATAAATTACGCAGTCAGGTGGCTAATTTATGAGTTACATGAGCACACAGGAGGTGGAACTTTCGATTCTAAATCCTGTGCTTGTGAGAAGGGCTGAATAGTCTGATGGCCACTAAAATCACTTCATAAATCAAGGCCCTTGTTTGCCTTTAAAGCACATCAGTGAGTAGCATTTATAATTGTTAGCTCAAATTTAGTTCCTACTTTCTCTTGTGTCATTACCCACTTATGGCCTACAGTTTGATGTCACCAGTTCATCGACCTGCTCATTCATCCGATACACAGTCCTAAGCTCAAGGTCACGCCTCTACGGCAGGTTCCTCTGCTCGTGTTCCTACTCACCTGTCCTGCAGGGCTTTCTGGAGGCTCTTGCACGCCACCAGGCTCCCGCCCATGAACATGTGGCACACGATGACATCACGGCAGCTGTCCATGAATGACATCACCGCGTCGGACTGGAAGGTCCCGTTGCGGGATATGATGCAGAGGCGCCGCAGGGCATGGCACTGACTCAGAGCTTGGAAGAAGCGTGCGCTGGCATTGATATAGGGCTGCTCCAGTCTGAGGGGGCAGACGCACAACCAGCGGGTTACAGAGACTCACCACCGTCTCTGTTCTGAGATCAGTGAAAACAATACAGAGTGGAAAGCTCCAGAGAACAAAAATCTGATTTTTGTCTGTAATTTACGTATGTAATTACATATTTGCACAAAAGACACCACAGATATTAAAATACGGACACATGCAGAATACATGTAGAATAACGCATGATGAATTCCCAGTACTTCCATTTCATTTTGGCTTTGTGGCATAATATGATTTCAAATATTAATGGGCAAAGATTACGTTCAAACTGTGGCCAATTTTATATGGTTAGAAAATCTATATTATAAATGACTAAGGTTACTTATGAATTATATATAAACTTTCATATTCCCTCATGACCCTTTTCAGTCTAGTGAGAATTTGCGTGGACTGTGGATGGTCAGTTTCAATGGAGGACGCATGCCATCTAGTGGTCAGTTATATGTATTATATTTGGAGATCTTGGAGAGAGATAGATATATAGAAACAGATATAAAAAAAATACACAATATATTATTGTATTATTTGTTATAAATAACTTATAAACAACTTACACACAGAAATGATCATCCTGTAGCACCCTGTTTCAACACATGAATTCTGCATGAGCATGGTACGGTAACGGAATCATTTTGCTTACCTGAGGTCTTTAAGCTGTTTACAGTGAGGGAGCGCTTCGATGAGGGCCGGCATGTAGGCCATGTTCTTCAGCATTCCCAGGTTGGCCAGAGAGAGCATCTGCAGATCTCGGCACTTCATGGCCACCTGCACCAGGCCTGTCCCCTTGAGGAATCCTGGCAGCTGCGCTAACGTCAGCCTCCGCAGAAAGGCCAGGCCCCCAAGCGCCGCCACCTCCGAGTCTCCTATCTGCCCCGCCCACCTGCAGGCTGCCTGCTCTTTGCGGATGGCGGGCTCGTATCGAGGCATGGCGGAGGAGAAGTTTGACCCCGTCAGCTCCAGCTCTTCCAAAAAAGGGTTACCCTTCAGCAGCACCCTGAAGCTGCAGCTAGACTCACTGTCCGCCTGCTCAGTGTTGACCTTGTACGTCTGCAGGCCGACACGGGTGCTCTTCTTGAGGCCCAGCATGAGAGGACTGGGCAGCAGTGAAGTGGTCTCTCTTGCTGCGTGGTCAGTGCTTTTGAACCCGTCAGAGACAGCGCACACGGGCAGAGCGAGGGATCGCAGGCTCTTGAGTTTGGCCAGCGTGGCACAGAGGTGCTCCTCCGAGCCCGGGGTGCCGTGGTAGTGAGCGGCGGACAGGTTCAAATGTTTGAGGTTGGGACAGGAGCTCACCAGTGCCTCTATCGCGTGGCAGTCTATGTCCTCTTCGGCCTTCCAGGTGCAGTCTGTGAAGAGGCTGTGGACACAGCCGCTCAGATTCAAGCTCACCAAGCGCCTGAGGTCCTTAACGCTATTCAGCACGCTGTGGATGAGGTGGTTTCCGAAAGCCGAGCAGCGGCTGAAGTTCAGGTGGGACGGCACGCTGTGCTTGAGAATGTGCTGCAGCGCCGCGTTGTCCACCCACGTCTTGGGCAGCTGGAGGGCCTCCAGGGCCCCGTTTTTGGCCATTCCCTCCAGGAGGCTCTTGGCTGCCGGCCAGCTACCGGGGTTATTCCCAGGTACTGAAATGACAAAGGTGCGCAAGTGCTCCGGGACTCGCATGCTGAAGACAGCCAGGTACAGGCCCACAAGAGTCTGATTGACCTCGCCGGGGGCCAGCCTGACGTAAAACACCTGCAGGTTCTGGTAATGCAGGATGCTGCTCTGACCCACCATCAGCTGGCAACAAATGGTGGCCCCTTCTCTGGTGAGGTCATAGATTTCAAAATACAGCAGCAGTCTCTCGAGGTTGGTGCAGCAGGGCACCACCCCATATGATGGAGTATAGAGAGTTTGCTTGAGCTCGCTGACATGGCTCAGGGTAGCCTTACTCTCGCTGCTCAGCTGGTTGGAGTCAAAGCCGGCGTTTATGTCGATTGCCAAAGAGCGCAGGGACTGGAGCGAGGAGAGAATCTTCGAGAGACGCACAGACGTCAGCCGGCAGCCTGTGAGGTCCAGCTTGATCAAGCCCTTGCACCTGGTCAGCTGGTCGATGGTGGAGCCAGACAGCCAGTAGCAGCCACTCATGCTGAGGGTCTGAATCTCACTCGCCAACTCTTTCACCACTTGCTTAACTGCATCATCACTTGCCTAAGACATATACACATAAATTCATGTTTAAATCATATATTCACATTGCACACTTAAGACTAATGTATTGTGTAAATTACCCTTTCATACAGGCTGACTTAACTGTGTGAGCAAAAAGGGATTTTTACATGCCCTGCTCAGTTTCAAAACATAACATGCATTCTAAATTGGAACAAAGAATACAATGTCCAGTCAGATGACAACTGTTATTTATTCAACTCACAATCAGCAGTCATTACACTCCTTAGACAAGTGTAGACCAAAACTATGAGTTCATTTTCACTCACCAGGTATTCTTTGGAGAGTCGGACATTATTGGTGAGACTCTTGTCCAGACTCAAAGTCTTCAGCTTCTTACAGACTCGCCCCACACTCAACACCAGGTCATGGCTGGGAACGTGTGTCAGAATGTTCAACAAGATCTCATCTGAGAATCCGGAAATACCGATGCCACTCTGCTCCACACAGTCCAGACTGAACCTTGCCTTAACAGAGAAAAAACACATCAATAAAATTTGGACTACTGTCGATGCACTACAGTCTACAAACACAAAAGATACACACTGCTAATATAATCATGATACTAGCAGGATATATATGTTTAAGATCCAAACTTCAGACTAAGATAGACTCATCTTCCCACTGTTACAACTGTCATAGTGCTGATACACTTACCAAAATATTTTGGCTTAGAGATATTAAACGCTGTTTGGAAGTGTAATAAAGTTCTTTCTTTCTTTACTTTACAGTAAATATACATTTCATTTCTGTCATTTAATCAAACTAACGCAAACACTGCAAATTTTATGCAGTCTTATTGCTACTTTAAATCTTACATTAGTAATAATTTACATCGTTTTAGAAACTATAAAACTGGTTTCTCATTTAATAAATTCATCTTAAGCTTTCTCGAGAGTGGCCGGCCTTATGTTACAAATGCCATATCAATTATTCTGATTCACATAACTAACAAACCTAACATACCGAGATAACATGAGTCCAAGACCCATGACTCACACCATGCAAAGTAGAGTAAGTTGCTAGTTACCATGGTAGGCCAGGAAACGAAAGAACGCAGCGTTGCTTGGGCGTAAATACAAGTGTTACATGCAGATCAAGTGCTGGCTTGTAACAATTGCTATACCGGCATTCGGTGTTCTTGTTTACATAAACTGTAACCATTCACATTTGAAAACGGGGATACAGAATGTGTCTACACCTATGGAATGTAGGGGAGTATGTGTTGCACTTCTGTTTTTTCCAGCTTCACTGATTGCTTGAAAATGTAACACATTATTGCCAACTGCGGCAATAATACGATCAAGGCATCTGCTATTACTTCTTTTTGGTAAAATAATTTATTCTTCGTGTAGGATATGATATTTCCCCGACAACACACGGCACAGTGTCAAATTGGAGATGTAGCTGCATGTTCTATGTAAGAAACAGTTAGCTACCTAGCTAATGTCAACCCCTGTCAGCACTTCCCAATTGTATCAATGGCTATCTGAACGCTAAATTAATATAACGCTAACATTTATTTCACGTTGGTTAGGTGGTATAGGTCACAGTATTGTAAGGCAAATGTATGTTCCGAAAACCGCAAAGTGTTATTGTTAGTTTTGTATGACCACTTTACATCAAGCTAGAATCTCTATGTAATGCACACCGCTAACTTGCTAGGCACTCAGCGCACAAATAATAATAATAATAATAATAATAATAATAATTCTAACAAAACCTCAACATTGGCTAGCTAGTTAGGAGAACAATCGAATGAACCGCGTCAGTTGTCTCGCTAGCCAGAATTTTGAAACAAATGGCTGTCTATTTAGCAAATTATCTAGAGAGCACAGCCGGCTAACCTGGTGTTAACATTATTAAATCAGGCGACAATACAGTTTAACTGGCCATGGTCGATATTATTGTTATTACTGTCTGAAACAAATCACTGCCTCTTAGTGAAATGTTAGGTGACAGGGTTGAAAACATTGCTTGTTTGAAGGGCCATGCATGATAGCAAGGCAGCTATGTTTTAGCTAGCTAACTGGCTACAAACATATTCTTTCGTTTGCGTAACCTACCTCAACATTTTGATTATCCATGTTAACGTCCGTTGTCCTCTTTCTGTAAGTATACATATCTGCTATGGTTATAGCTTTAAAGTTTTACAGAATTTAAAAATCTTCTGTTTGCGCCTCATTCCAGCAGCTGTAGTAATCCACCGGAACATGATTGTGAATGCACTTCCGGAACACGCCATATTTCCTCTAGCTAATTCCGCTATGCGTATTGTCAGGAGGTCTCTGCTCAATCAAATACAAAGTAGGCGGTCTGTTCTGCTGACGGAGTGGGTCCCGACTCCCGAGTAGCCACGATAACACGAAATTTCAGGATCATAGCCCTCAAGTATTCTGTCTCCGGCGTCCATGCGATTCCTCCATGACATGCCTCTACTGTGTCGCTATCAGAATGTTTCGTGCTGTCGTGAAACTATAAAATTTGTGTCTAATACTGTCATTTTGTGTGATGGTGCACGGCCATCAAAAAGTGCAAAAGGTACAAAAGTGAACGTCATTTTGCAGTGCAAAATGGAGGAGTCAAATTTTACGGCGCATTGTCGTCCCCACATGTCAGCTAAATTGTTTTTAATTCTGGAACTGCTTATGGCAAGCAAATGGATTTGCGTCTTGCAGTAATAAACATGTCCTACAATTCGTGACTAAGGCACTTCAAAATGATCACGTGTAACAGGGGTCGGTTCTACATGTACAGAAGTGGGCAAAATGTGAATCAGTCCCTAAACTTCCACTTTTAAACCTCCCCTAGTAAGTTTTTGTGCAAATGTAGAAACTCCATCTCAATTTATGGTCTAACTATGCATCACTGAAATAGTCAAAAACTTCCAGCATTCATTCCTTTACTCAAGCCTTTGAAATTTACCAGATTGACAAAGTCTATCAAGGTTTATGCAAGGGAATTTTATATGAAGGAACACCAGGCCAATACATTAGTGAAGTTGGACTGTTGCTTTGCCACAAGTTCATAATGTGTTGCATTTCAGGAAAGGGATGGGAAAGATTCATGACAGTTTGGGAAAAAGGAAACAAGACCAGCATGTCTTAAACATGTGCACTTTATTGGATTTGTATTAGTCAGTGTACAGGTAGGCCCCACCATACGTCTGGCACTGCCACTTTCCATACGGCTTTTTACATATGCCCAGGGGATGTAAACCTTTATCTGTTTGTGTAAAGGTAAAGCTTTTTTGCATAACAAAACGAAACCGGACCAAGAATTTAAGGCTGAAAGTACAAAAACCAGACATTGTTTTCGGTTACATAACTTACATATAGCAATACTACGACAAGGTTTTAAGTATGTGCTCCCACGTATTGGGCAGCCTTCATAGAGGCAAATAAGTTGTGAACAATGCATTTTACATTAAACATTTGGAATGACTAGAAAAAAAAAATGTACATTTTAAGTCCAGATGCATTGTAGACCTTCGGGGATGCTTATTTGCCAAAAACATTGCCGTCACCTTCACCGTTCCAGTTTTTAAATCCTGAGTCAAGCGCCAAAAATAACAAAAGCCATGCCAATTTGTTGTTTCTGGTTTTCTCTGCGCAGTAAGTCGGTGTGTGAAGTGGTAACAGTCTGTTTAGAAGCATTTGCGGTGGACGATGGAAGGTCCAGACTCATCATACTCCTGCTTGCTGATCCACATCTGCTGGAAGGTGGACAGGGAGGCCAGGATGGAGCCTCCGATCCAGACAGAGTATTTACGCTCAGGTGGGGCAATGATCTGAAATGGATGGATAACATTAATACACAATATCTAGGCATAGCCATCAACCACCATTTAACACCACAAAGGCATCACCCACCTTGATTTTCATTGTGCTAGGGGCCAGGGATGTGATCTCTTTCTGCATTCTGTCTGCAATGCCAGGGTACATGGTGGTACCACCAGACAGCACAGTGTTGGCGTACAGGTCCTTACGGATGTCGACGTCACACTTCATGATGGAATTGAAGGTGGTCTCATGGATACCACAGGATTCCATCCCTAATGAGCAAAAAGGAAGATTGACACCAGTTAAGGGCAATGTATGGAACCACCAATGTTGCTCCCACATGGTGGGTAGTAACAGTTAAATGTCTACCACTTCAAAAATCAATGTAGCCAAACTGCCATCTTGCAAAACAGCAAGAACAGCACCAACTGACTTGGCATCAGCAACAAAATGAGTCCTTTAATTTGGCTTTTTTGACAATGTACGTGACTGATCTAGATACATATGCATATTGTCTGACACAGGGAGCAGGTGTGTTCACAAGTACTCACCCAGGAAAGAGGGCTGGAACAGGGCCTCAGGGCATCGGAACCTCTCGTTGCCAATGGTGATGACCTGCCCATCAGGCAGCTCGTAGCTCTTCTCCAGAGAGGAGGAGGAAGCAGCAGTGCTCATCTCCTGCTCGAAGTCGAGGGCAACATAGCACAGCTTCTCCTTGATGTCACGGACAATTTCTCTTTCGGCTGTGGTGGTGAAGCTGTAGCCTCTCTCGGTCAGGATCTTCATGAGGTAGTCAGTCAGGTCACGACCAGCCAAGTCCAGACGGAGGATGGCGTGGGGCAGAGCGTAACCCTCATAGATGGGCACAGTGTGGGTCACGCCATCACCAGAGTCCATCACAATACCAGTAGTACGACCAGAGGCGTACAGGGACAGCACAGCCTGGATGGCAACGTACATAGCTGGGGTGTTGAAGGTCTCAAACATGATCTGAGGAAGAAAAAAGAAAAGTGTTGAGCATACATGAATACAAATATGTACTTAAGCCATGCATGTGAATGATTTTAATGCACCCATTGATGACATTAGTATCTCAGTGCGAGAAAAGCCAAACACATTCCTTAGTCCAAGAACAGTGCAGCAAGACCAACTGCAAACAGACAGAAAGGGGGGGAAAAAAAAACCTGCAGCTTCCAGTAAAGAGGGAATTCAGGTCAGAAGAGAATCCTGAAAGAGGTTTGAAAGAAAATGAACAGAAGAAAATGACACCCTAAGAGCTGACAGTTCCTTGATGAATCAGATGGAAAAGTGCAAAAATCCCAGTGGAATAGCTTCATTGAACTGACCTGTGTCATCTTTTCTCTGTTGGCTTTGGGATTCAGGGGGGCCTCAGTGAGCAGGACAGGGTGCTCCTCAGGGGCAACACGCAGCTCATTGTAGAAAGTGTGATGCCAGATCTTCTCCATGTCATCCCAGTTGGTTACAATGCCGTGCTCAATGGGGTACTTCAGGGTCAGAATACCTCTCTTGCTCTGGGCCTCATCACCTACATAGCTGTCTTTCTGTCCCATACCAACCATGACACCCTGTCAAAAGATAGATAATTAGGTCATGGTTCACATCACATTCAAGAGGATTTCTCCCACCACTCCACTCAGTTTTAACTATGCAATAAAACTGAAAGTATACCTGATGCCTTGGGCGGCCCACAATGGATGGGAAGACAGCACGAGGAGCATCATCTCCAGCAAATCCGGCTTTGCACATACCGGATCCGTTATCGACAACCAGTGCGGCAATTTCGTCATCCATGGCTGAACTGCAATTAAACATTACATTATAATGAATGCACTTAACTTGTACAGCTTAACACCCCGCCCCCCGCCATTACTGCAGATCCCTGCAACCACGTGACGTGCTTTATCCCATTTCCTGCTCAAGAAATCCGCATGTCCCTCATTTTGCCGCTAGGTGGCGCGCTAGCACAACTCAAATCGAGAGATTTGCCAGACAAAGGAAGTCCCGCTTCATTCTCTCATTATTACCATAAAAGGAAATGGTCTGAGCAGCTTTGCGGCTACCGGCGGCGTGGCCCTCAGCCAGACAGTCAAAGGCAAAGGTTCGGCTAAAAACAAATTCAAAGTATGGCCACTCCTCGAACGTTAAATTCAAGTTTAAATACTGAATTCCCCTAGACCACCAGAAGGTGCTGAACGAGTTCAGGGATTTGGTCTGCGTCACATTAAATTTGCAATTATATCAACTTGGTAAACAGTGTGCAGCGGGTGCCTACATAACGAACAATCCTTGCAATTAATTCGGAGGCGGATAGTTTAATCCAGCCTGTTAGGTCACATCCTACATCAGCAAGATGGAGCCAGATACCCAGTTTAACTAACAACACTTAATTGCTGATGTCAACGTTATCGACTACCCACTGGTTCAACAAAGCTTAACTAAAGCTTAGTCTAAATTGCAGCAAATACCTAGTACGTCATCGAAAAAGCGAACAGCAGCCGCACCCCGTCATGTCTTCACACTTCAATGTTAAACACGTTTAACGTCCAAATGACTGAATGGGAGTGCAAAGTGGTTAGGTAGCCAGCTAACGTTAGCAGTATTTCAATCGAGCCACGCCTTAAATTTGACGGTAATAAAAGCTAGGTAGGCAATTCAATTAAAAGCCGGCTGCCAGACAAATGAAAGCTACTTCGCGAGTCATTCATAACTAGGTCACGCCCCGCCAGCAGCAATGAGATCCCGCCATTTAATTTTGACCGTTGGCCAACTTTCAACTAACCATCTACCTAGAATACAACATTTTCAGGTAAAGTTATTTTGGCTAATTTAAACCACTTAGGTCGATAAACATCTTCGGTTGTTAGATCTTCCGCCACACGCAGGTAACATTACATGAAAGACTATCTAGAGCTAGTTAACTAGACCACGCAATACCTGGTATGACACGATTAACTAGTGAGTTAACTACTCTTCAATATTAAGACACACTGGTTCTAGAGCTTGAGCCAACTATCACAAATTTGCTATGTGATGAGCCAAATCCATTTATCGCGAAAGCCGGCTGGAAAATGTCAACTAACATGGCTGTTAAAATTATCAAAAGGCTATGTTCATAAATAACCTCAATGTCCATTTTTTACCAACAGGTGCCAATATAACAAAGTTTTCCCTTACCTTAGATGTAGGGGGTTTAGCGGCTTAAGAGAAAAATACACAGGCGACTTTCCGCACTAGCTGTGTTTGGAGGAGCTCAAAGTGAGCCGATTGGAGCTGGGCGCACAGTTTTATCCTCAGTCAGCTGCCCGGCTCTAGCCATAAAAGGTAAACTTTGGGAACTAGGCGATCTGATTGGTCTGGCGTCACGCATTCGGTGTGTCGCGTGCACATTGCTGCACTCAAACTGTTTGTTGCAACCTGAGAGGGAGAGTAAGAAAAAAGGGAAATAAAATAAAATAAATTGTGCTGATAATTCATTGCGGAGTTGGCTAGATAATTCCGTTAGTTTAGTGAAAGTTTAAAGGTGTTTTTTTCTTACTCTCGACCAAACGTTCAGTTTTATAAAACATCAGAATGAGATGGTTGCTATCTGACGTTAGCGAATACATGTTTGATCCTGCTACTGCAGCTTTAATGCTGTTATATACTTAGCTAGTAAGCAACATTGACAGCGACTTAATATATCGATATAGCTCGCCAAGTAACTGGGTACCCACAGTTGGATACTGAACCTTAGGTATCGATTGAAGTTCATGGGTAGTCAGCAAGTTAGCTATACAGCAGCTTATCAACCAGAACTAGCCAGATAGCTAACTCCTCCAGCCTTCAATAAACCCAATTAATTATTGAATAAATGATAGCAACCTTGCTAGTTAGCGGTTGATTGTTCGGGACATTCAGATATACTAAGGTTATGTGCTTTTACTGTCTTGGTGCTATAAATGAGATTCGAGGCAATGGACAACCATTTACATAGCCAGACAGATAGTCGAAACTCTGCAAAGTTAGTCGGATTTACATGCTAATGTTAACGTAAACCAAGAGCACGGTCTCGAAAGGATTAAACCAACGATGTTTCCATACAGCAAGTAGGGAAGACCTTCTATGTCCCAGGGGCCTGTGACCAGCGCTCTCTGAGGCTAAGCATCCTGACAGGAGCAAGCCAACAGGCGAAAACTAGGACAGTGAAACGACCCCGCCCCATTTTACTTCTAATTTAAACAATATGCTGTTAGCGAGCTAGTCGTTTAGACTTTGGGATCCCTTGCTGCATATAATATATACAGTTGTGACAACGCTGGATGTAGTTATGTTGCAGTTTGTGGGTGGGCCTAGACAGCTATCTGGTTAGTTAGCTATGTTAGCTGCATATACTTACGTAGTTTCTGACTTGTAATATGGCTTAGGAACATAGCTAGCTAGCTATCGCAATATGTTTTAGCTGGAGGGGGAATTGCCTGTCTATCGGTTCGGTAAAATTTGTTTTGGCTCTGCGATAGCCAGCTATGCAGCTGTGATGAACTAGATGTTTGCTCGCTAAATTAGCTTGCATCTTACTGAACCTATTGTTTCTAGAGATGAAACAGTGGCCTCGTGTTTTTTATAACTACTTAAATCGTATTCGGTCTTGTTTTCAAGTTCGTATATGTAGCCAGCTACGTATGAATAGATTCCGAAGGGTATGAAACATGGCTAAAATAATTTGGGGTAGGCGTGACACCTGCGATGACAGAATATCGTCACCTGTTGCTACTTAAAGCGGTGTGCAAAACCACAGGAGGATCAAGCAACTGCTTTTTTACGTCATTATCGCGCATGTCAAGCTAATCTTTAAATTATTTGCATACGCTTTCCCGGACGTCTTGGACTGTAATGACATGACTCGTGTAGATTGGAGTAAATAAAAAAAAATGGTTCAAGGAATTCATTATCTGTTTGCTTACGTATTACTTTCTGTTTATTTCCGTAAAGACTGAATTCAAAATTCCCATAAATCTCCCTCTTCATAAAACCGTCATTAAACTGGCTGTATTCTTTTTGGTGTGATAAAGTCTGATACCTTACTGTCATGGCGATTTCGATCTTTACTACTAATAATGACACAAATACACGCCGACTTTTAATGACCTATACAAGATGATTGAGGGAATTTTTAAAAATAGAATACTACATGTCTTCTTTTTGTGACAAGTCATCAGGTATATAATGTTTCACTTAACAGGCCCGTTATTTTAGCCACAGTGTAAATGTGCCTTGCAGCCAGTATGGTAAACCATGCCACTTTCACTGTAGACTCATCTCATATTACTCAACAGTCATTAACCATACTTGTGTATGCCTTGCATGTGCTAAATTGCAAGGCAATAGTGTGATATTCATTTCATATATTGCTCATAAATACAGATGTACAATATGGGAACCTTAAATTATAAGTGCATTTATTTTAGAAGAATGCTTTGATTTAATTGAGTAAAATGTTTTTTCTTGTATTTCAAAATGGACAATTTATAGGCCCGAGTAACAAAACATCAGGATGATGCTTTTTAAAGCACCAATATCGATGTTTGTTTATTAATTTTTGATGTAAGTGTTGTACTTTGTGAAGGTGCTACAGTTATTTGAGATATGTGCATTGCTTAGTATACTTCTGAGTTGAGACAGCTTTTCAGTTGGAAAAAAGAATCTATTCCTGAAAAGTATGTGAATTATGTAATTCAGCTGTGCTCAATGCACACATGCAGTAAATTCAAAGTTTGTTAGTATTTATAAGAAACAAAGCCAAAGTTCACCTTTTTAGGTACAGGAGACTGTATAAAAAGAGAAGTTATGTCTGTTTTTATAGCAAATATGGCTTCGTAAGCATTTATGTTTTTGGTCCATTTCCATTATTGAGAGTGAGATAAAGTTAGACATTTCCCACCTTACTGTGTGCTGTACATTTGGGAGTCATGTACCTCATCGTACAATATGCCACAAATCTGTTCTGCTGACACAGTTCGGTATCATTCTAACATTATTTGCTTGCATTTGCTTTCATTTAGCTTGACTGCATTACGTGTAGAGCTGACTATCTTTGTGGCCTGTACAGTGTATTTAATTGTAGAAGTCTCCTTTTGTTGCTTGTTTTATTATGACTGCTTTTCCCCTCAGTGTGCTTCTGTGCCAAAGGTGAAAGCTAATCCTTTGTGCTAATGCTGATGGGCAGATGTTGTGCATATTTGAAAAGGAAGGCAATTCATCCACTAGTTTATACCAATTCCATTTTGCAAAATAGTTGTTAGTTGCAGTATTTACAGTATACATCCTGTAAATTTTATGAAAAATATTGTCTACTATCTATTGGTGAAATGAATTGTATACAGTGTTTGTTATAACACCCCTTAAGATTAAGATTCACAGTCTCAAAATATAATAGGCTGAACTAAAGTATTAATTTCCTTGACCTACATAAATAGCAAATTAGCAACTGAATGGCAAGTATACAAATGGGAAGATGTAGAGAAAGGCTTGGGAGAGTGGGTACAAATTTGTTTTCTATGATTAGAATCCTGATAGGTTACATATATTGCAAGGCTTATCACATTATTATATTGTTTGGGTAGAGCATGGCGTTGGACGTGAGCTAAGAGTATGTATGATGTACTCTGTGGCTGGGTCTTTGCATTTTCCAACTTTAGTCTTTACTGTCCAGCAAAGCAGAATTTTCCACACTGCTTATGAAGGTTCACCCTGATCTGAATTCTTTCAACTTGTGCATTGTACTGCACAGCACCTTAGAAAGAATGGGGCAAACAGATGTGACCATATTTAGGGAGGGAGACATCTGTGCTATTAGTCACAGTAGGGAGAATGAAAATATATGTCTTTTTAACTCAGGAGAGAACAAAGAAAAATATGCTTAAACCTTTAACAGAGCAAAGTGCTTTTGAAAATAACACTGGAGGAGCAGGTCATTTTGTTCAAATAAGGACATATATAGGGTAGTAATAACTTAATACTCTTCCCTCCTTCATTTTTAAAGCTTTGTCCTCAGTTTCACATTTTAAATAAGTGTCACAAAGTCCAAATACCACTGACATGAACCAGTATTGTTGTTATTATTGGTAATAACAGTAGTAGAGGCAGTAATGTTAGTCATGGACCTAATTGATATAACATTTACCTTTGTCTGGCATGTGTTTCACAGTTTAGTCAAGGTATACAGTCCTAGCAGCAGATACATGGAAGTGGTCAAGAACTCTCCAGAGAGTGCTGGTCTTTGTAAGGTTATTCTTAGAGGTGAACACTGTTATTAGATGTTATATGATCTTAACAGCATGATAGCTGAAAGAATTTCACCATAAAAGCATGATTTTGCCTGGCATGTCAGTTAATATGAATTGACTTAACACTACCTCTTTTTTGATCTTGACATTAATATGCCTGTATTTTTAAAATATATTATGATAGTGATTTACTTACATTTACTAAAATACTCAATAAAATGTTAGCTAGAGCAAATTCCTGAGTAAGAAATGCCTCCACAGATCTGTGTTATTCTCTCTGAGATTTGGACTGTTTAACTCTTTCAAGCTAATTGTTGGTTTCTGTGTGAAGCAAGGAATTCGTCAGCCTTTTTGTATTTAAGATTGCTGTAGAAAGGCTGACATTAAACATATTGGCATGGCTGGCAACCCTGAACTCAATTCAGCCATTATTAGGTAAAATGCTAATGTATGAAAACTGAGCTGTTAGTCTAGCAGAATGTATTTGAATCTAGTTTCAAGTATGAAGTAATCAGAGGGAGATTTCTGTCCATTCTTGATCTCTAATTAGTTGAAGGAGGAGCTATGGCAGCTTATACAGCTCAGAGAGTGAGAGAGGCAACTCTATGGAGCTGGTCCAGCTGAGCCTTAAGAAACCCTGGACTCTGGAGTCAATACAACTGAGACCGTGATACTTCTTATGAAATTTATTAAAGACAGGCTTATATACTATAGGATTCTATTGTAACTGATAAATCCCTGCAGTATTTTAAAACTTTTGCCATATCGCTTTTTGAATCAGGCATTTGCACTGATTTAGTATGATTGTTCTGACAGTTATAGTCTCTGTTCTGCAACTGAAGATGATGCTTACAGTAGAACTACCAAAACGGCAAGCACAAGTAGAGCAATGAAGTCAGGACTAGGCAGAGGCCATAGCCCAGCCTATTACAGCCAATGAACAGCCTGTCTCCTGTTTTGCCTTTGTGCAGCTCACAGACAAGAGGCATGCATTAGTGCCTCCCCCTTCTTCCCAGACACTCTTTGTCAGTGCTTAGACAGGGTGGTAAATTCACAGGCCTTTGCCATCGATCCTCGCCCCAATGGGTCATTGATTACAATGACAGTTGTGGCCAAAGATTGATCTGAGGAGAACACCTGCATGTATCCTTGGAGAGCTCAGCCCATGCTCTCCAGGAAGTCCAGCAACACAGGACCAGAGATGAAGGAAGTCACACTAAATCTATCTACCAGCTGGCGTCTTAGTTCACAGATTGGATTAGCCGCCAATTGACTGGCTAAATGGATTCATACCCTGTCCCCCACCCACTTTATGTTCCACCTCTCCATCCCCCAGCACTGAATAAAACATGAATTACCAATCAGTGTAATTTCCCACATCATTTAAATCTTGATGTTGAGAAAGAATTTCACTTTGCTGTCTTCACATACTCAAAACATCAGTTAAATGACTTGATAATATCTTAATTTCCACTTGAGAAGGATTTACAGCCTTCCAGTTTCCAAAGAAATTTTTTTCTTCTGTGTATGATAGGATCATTTTTGCCAGAGCTTATTACATCTATCATAAGCGGGTGCTCCCCAAATGAGCTGGCCAAGGTAATATGACAGACAGGTTTAAAATAGGGGATTGGCCATTTGGAAGTGTACAAACCCCTAAAGAGGCTTTGTTAATAATAAGGTTAAACTCTGCTTAATTATTTAATTGTCTGTGGGGTGGTGGTGATTATGAGGTAATCGGGATATAATGAACCTTTTGCCCTATCGATTCACGAAAACATCCCCCCTCCCAAAAAACAATGCTCATTTATAAAAGGCATTGTCTATGGCTGCACGCGGTGCTGTGTTCCTCTATTATCTGTTTAGCATCCATTAAGGTTTTAATCCAGGCATTATCTCTGATATGACTTCTCTGTTGTTTTACTGGCATTGGCAACTGCACGGGCACTGTTTACAGGGTTCCTAGCACCCCAGTACTGAAATGCATTTAAATGGACCAGTTCAACTCTTTCTGCCTGTGTGTGTACGTTCTGCTGATGCAGCAGACTATTATTTATCATGTCCCTTGTTGCTTTTATAATGATGTGTATTCAGCAAGGACAATGAAAAGGTCATACACTTTAATATGCAGATGAATGAGGACTCCTACTACATACAGCATGGTCTGGTCAGACAGGAGTCTTACAGTATGCTTGTTTACCTTATACAGAGAATTTGCATTTCTTTGAATAAAATAAAACTAGCCACACATCACGGTAACTGTCCCCCAAAACAGGATATAAACATGTTCCAAGCTTCTGATACTGTGTTTAGAAAATGTACTGTTCCTCATTCTGCTGTGATGTAGTGCTGCAGTGGCCTTCGTTTCAGCCTTCCTTTATCAGCCACTTCACTGTTAGCAAGCTCCACTTCCTCCTTGCAGCCACATCCACAGGCTGATAGAGGTGCACCTGCCATATATGGCTCTCTAAGATTTACAATGTGCTGAAAGATGGCTGTTGGCACAGTCCTCTGCACTCCCAGGGCCTTCACAGCTCTTGTGTCATTCCAAATGCCACCTTTGGGTTTTGCCTGTCACCCCTGTGATTTAAGTGAGGTTTTCAGCACCAGACTCCTTAACGTATCTCAGCTTTATAAAGCATGGCCCGGCACAGCATGGGGGAATGTTGTGTAGTCTATTGCTGGGAGGGAAAAGGAGATCAATGGTTTATTAATGCCCAGCTAAGCTGCAGAGGCAGTTGACAGAAATGCAGTTTCGTCCCTCCACTGTTGAAATGTCAGAGACAAGTCTCAATTGAAAACGAGCCACTTTGGCAAATCATCCTCTGGTTTATACTCCTTTGTCTACCAGGCATAGCATACCCACATTCCATGGCAATTCATTTGTATTAATTTTTCACTCTAGAATAGAATATTTACAAATTGTAGGTTGGTTTAAGTAATTGTAGGTTAGTGTCCATTTGCAGACTCGTCCAACAAGTAAATCCTCTGTAAAATCACTGCACAGACAGGAGCCATCCAGAAATGTCTCTGTACTGCAGAGAAAGAATGAAAATTTGTGAGGGTTCTTTGAATCAACTGTCTGTCTGGCATTCACTAGTACTACAAGTGCGTGATCCTGAGACCCATATTTCCCTCTCATATTCTGCTAATAGTTACATCATGCTTAAGTTATGTGTAGATCTGAATATCAGTCATATATGGCACTACACTGTAACTGTTTTAATAAGAAGGCAAAACAGCCATACGCTGAACACTTACATGATGGATATCTGGCTGGAGCATCTACTAAACAAATATGGGTTGGCAGGTGTAGGAGAATGCCTAATGCAGGTTTAGATGGTACACCTGTGAGTCACAGAAGCCCGTTCTTGCTCATGCTCACTCAGCTTCAAAGCCAACAAAAGAAGAGATGACAGCGCCCTTGAGCGTCCCAAAGGTTGTGTCACAGGAAGTTGAGTAATGCCATTCTGGCAAAACAGAAGAAGACACAGTATTGCAGCAATGGCATGCTTGTTAAGTGCACGAAAGTGCCCTGCAAGGTAATGGCACAGCACCCGATGGTTTGTGTTTCCAGAGTCTTTCCTCCTTTCCCCTTCCTGTCAGTAGCCTATACAGCCACCACTGGAGCAACCTGTCAAGTTCTACTAAGCTTACTCAGTTGGAGGGGAAATTATTGAAGAAAAAGATTTATTTTAGTATGAATGAAAATGAAAAAAATGTTTGCATGAATCTATTTTCATTTTATTTTAAAAGATCTCTTTCATGTATTAATAGATTGTCAACGTTGGTTAAGGGTAAACTTAATGTCAGCTTAATAGAGAGACTACCTCAGCTAACTAGCTCATAACAAATGTCTCAGATTTCTTTAGAATATGTGGTGTTGATCAACCTGTATTCATTGTATTCTGCAAAAAAAATTTCCAAGCATACGTGGATCATGTTTTTCATGGAGAACAAAGGCCCAGAATGTTGTCTGTTGCAAACCACAACCATGCAGAGCTGTCATCATGGGAGAGACCCAAGGTGTGTCTCTCCCCACACACAGCGCTCGTCTGACTCAGCTGGGCCAGGTTTCATTGCAATACAAGGCTTGGCTGTACTGTCAATATTTGGAATACAGCTATATTTGGCTGTCTTTATCCTTTCTGCACATGACAAAAAGCAATGAAATCCATAACACTCTCTCAGGTTGACAGTTTTGTGAATGTAATCTACACAATTCAGTTAGGATTATCAAAGCAAAGCAAAGTTTGTGAACAATGGACATACAGTTCTGCCAAAGTATGATATTCTCAATTATAGTTATAGGATTATCACACATAAAAACTAAGACCAAGTTCAGAGTATTCTCAAAGCAGGATGTCAACAGGCAACAACTGTACATTGAATTAACCTTAAGGAGCCATTTACAAAACTATAGTCTATTCCCTGCTACTTCCTCCTTACCAGTCGAAGCAACATTCAGTACTGCAATGACTGCTTGCCACTAACAAACGTCTTTTCCTAGTCACCAAATAAGGGCATTTTCAGTGTGACCCAGGCTGTCAAACAGGAACTGCATTTCTCAGGGCAGACATTTCAGTGAGTCGACACAGGAAGTTACACACAGATATTTTAGCCTGAGAGAAAAGTGAAGCCAAAACAGGAATATTCAGTTTGACTGTCTGCAGTGACTTTGTTTCAGCTGTGTGCCTTTTATTGATATAACTATGACATAAGATTACTTTAGCTTTGGCTTTAGCAGTAGTTGCAGTAGTGAGAATATGTCAAAAGGTCATAAACATGCACAAGACATTTCTAAGCCTGTTTGGTGAGGACCATATTGTGAAGTACTGAGCTTTAGACAATTACTTCCCACTTTCCTTCATGTTCTCACATTACAGGTCTTTTATAAACTAGAGGCTGATACCTCACAAAACCAGTTTGTTCAGTTTGTGATAAAAATGTAAGCCACATGCACCTTGCAACTATTGTATTTATTATGCACAATTCTCAGTTTCACTGCAGACAAGTGGGACCAATCCCTGGGCCTGTGGGTATATGGCATATGTGGTTTTCAGTTACAGCTCTATTTAGATATTTACCTCAATTTGTGCCAAGGACAGACACTAACAAAATTCTTTCTATCAAACAACTTTAACTGTATCTTTCCCCTAGCAAAAGCACACCTCAAACACCACATTTCTCTTCCATGGACTTGAAGCAGATAACTGTCAGAGGAGAATTCAACCATCAGCTTAATCAGTCCTAATTAATTAGACTTCATTGGAACAAAAACTAGCATAGACAGTGTGTCCCCAGGACCAGGATTGGAAAACCTTGCTGCAGGGTGCAAGTGCCTTGGACGTCATTAAGCAAAAGGACACAGTGGCCATTTATAGGAGTTAGTTCAGATCACAATTCCAGTTTGTAATGTGTCATAGCTATCGTGGACACATTACAAATTGGTCTGCACAGGGAAACGCTGAGTAGTGAACTAGCTTGGAGCCATACCTTTCTGATAAGGGGTAGGCTTCGTCTCCACCCAGATTTTCCCAATACCCTGAGGTACAAGACGTGCAAGTGAGTAAGTCTTTGAAGTAGATGCAGACCTTCTTAGTAATGTTTGTCTTTTGTCCTCTTGGAATGGCAAGTACTTGTCTTTCTGTCAAAACCTCCAGCCCTCCACATTTAAATTGGGTGAGTGCATTTCTGAGCCTTACACTGCAGCGGACAGAGAGGAAGAACTAGAGTCAGTTCTCACCTCTGCATCACGAATACACTGGCCCAACCAAGGGTCTGGCAGCCTTTTTGCGATATGCGGAGGAGCAGAACTACAGCACACTGTCCACTTCATAATACAGATAACATATAGTACACTGTGGATGAGGAATTGCCTCTGCAGGCTTGCATTATATTTATTTTCTATGTGAATGTAAACTCATAACAGGAAGTTGTTTCTGGCTGAGAGCATACATAGCAATATTGACAGAAACATGTTCTGTCCTGCAGATAAATTTAAAATAAAATAAATTTATTCCATGCTGTTTTTTGCAAATGTCAATTGTCCTGAAAGTTTTGTTTGGCAATTCACTGAGTCATAGGAAAATGACAAGTTGTAGAGTCAGATATGTTTCTTCATCCGCACATCCACCCACTACCTGTATGTGTGTAAGGCAGGTAATGCCATGATGCAAGAACATTGGTGCTGTAATGCTGCTGTTCTATATGCCACAATAAAATCAGTCAGAAGATCTGCAAACATAGCTGGTGAAGAGCCCTTCATCATGTTCTCTTTGACAGCATCAATAGGATTTTTGATTCAGAAAAAAGCACATTGCAGGCAGCCAAACACTTTTAACTTCCTACTCTCAGAGTCATATTTCATGCAGAGTATTGAAACCGTGCCTGAATAATAGATGCATGTTTCTCCTTTATATTCATATCCACAAGTCGGCTCCTTGAGTTTGTTTCCTTGAACGCTCGAGTTTTTAGCGCTTGTGCACTTTGGTTGTGGGAGGCCTCACTCTCTCTGAGTTGTAACAGTAAGCACCATAAAAGGAAATCTTTAAATGTGTCACGTGGTAACAATGTTAAGAATGCAAGGCCCCTGTCACATGGGACCTTTGCAAGGAAATCAGATTGAAACCGCCGGGCGAATGAATGAAAGTGTTCTTAGCAAGAAATGGGGGAATTTGCAGCAAAGAAGATTTTCACTTCAGTCTTGCTGCACAAGAACATGTAACAGTTTCAGAGTCTCCAAGACTCCTTGCTACTTCTTTTCCCTATTTCCTGAACTAAATATAGAGGATTTTGGCAGAACAGTTTGAATGGATTCACATCTTGGATTGAATGTTGGTGTTTATTGTGTAAACTTGCAAAGCTGTAGCAATTGGGTGCTAAGTAGATGATTTGATTCTTTTACTTCAAATTCTTTCATACGTTCAGCTTAACTTCCTCTTACCTATCAAATAAAACTAAGACTCTTACATTTTACCAATGAACAGCTTACCAGAATGCATTTTACAGCATGTGGCCAAACTATATAAACTATATAAAGTGCAAGTCCCCTGTGTCATTCTGTTAAATTTCTGCAGGTTACTGATCAATGAATACCTCCTGTGCAATTAGTATAATGTTGACAGTATATATTTTCACAGTTACTCCTGGAACATACCTGCAATATCCAAGTTTGAAAAGAAAGATATTTGGAATGTCCTTGTTCACTCAAGGAATGATTTAGATACTTTTATCTTGTGTACTTATTCTTATATCTCCAGCTTTATTTCAGCTACAGAAGACTTAAACCTCTGTGAAGGTCTGTGTTTGTATTGTGCCCTGTTTCACTGTTTCTGCCAGTCGTGCTTCCTCCCTCTCTCTCTCTCTCTCCTTCTCTCTCTCTCACGCTCACTAACACACACACACACACACACACACACACACACACACACACACACACACACACACACACACACACACACACGCACACACACACACACACTGTGCTCTTCCAGAGGATTCCTCAACATTCTCTTCTCTCCTATCACCCGACGCTCCCTTCTCCTTCTTGTACTGTTTAGACTGCAAACAATCATTAGAACAAGGTCTATAGGGTGGAGCTCTGCCTCACTAGTCTGGCTGCCTCCATATATGGGAAAAGCTAGCAGGTAGTGATTGCCAAACTTAGTCACCAAAGCCCGCAGTCCACTCACTGCTCTGTCAGCATCTGATTTCCTCTCATTTCTGGGGCGTGTTTTCTCGCTCTTTTTCCCTTGTATGTATTGTGCGTTCTGACAGGGCAGCAGAGCCAGAACCTTTTATTGGTCCATTAGCCATTCCAGTTCTGTTTTGTCAATTTAAGTTCTGTCGGGTTTTTCTGAAGGACTCTGTGTTAGGTTAACTATTTCCGGCGAGTAGCACTCTGAGGAAGTTGTTTAATATAGCTGCTGGTTTTCTGAGCTGGTTTCCTGAAATGAGATTTGCGAAAGGAAACGGTATCACACTGCGGAATCACTGGAGCAGAGCATGTTCTGAATGTATGCGTGGCGGGCAGGGACCAGTGTTTGTGCACACAGCCTTTCTCATTTTCCTTGCTGATTTTTCCCAGTCCTATTCAGCTGCTGTGTATGTAATATACGCTCACACTGTGGCAATCCACCCAGGATGTGTATGTAATATACGCTCACATTGGAGCAATCCACCCAGGAGAGATTCTTGGCTGCATAACTTGCCCTGAGCTCTCTTCTCTGGCAAACGTCTCTTGAGAGAATGGTCGTTCTCCTGTCAGTATCCCTGCCTGTCAAATTCTTTTTTTTTTTTTTAAGAGAGAAGAATGAGGCACTTGTCTATGCATGTTTGTGTTTCTCAGGAATGTTAATTGACCTGCTCCATTAATGCGCACAAAGAGAGGATACTGTGGATCCACTCACAGCAGCAGTGGGATCGGTCTTTTTGGGTGTGACCTACCAGCCCTAGCAATGGTAGTGTCCCTAACTGACTAACTGTGCAGCTCCAGTGAAGTAAACAGTTTTTTTTATGTTACCGTCAGAGGCAGAATAAAGAG
Organism: Megalops cyprinoides; assembly: GCF_013368585.1. NCBI lineage: Eukaryota > Metazoa > Chordata > Actinopteri > Elopiformes > Megalopidae > Megalops > Megalops cyprinoides. Next base: position 29,806,182 of record NC_050583.1, read on the forward strand.
ATGGGGATCCACTAGAATAATCACAGCCCCTTGTCTGTTTCCTTGCTTAGCATATAATAAATCACATGCATCACATTAGAATTGTGAGTTGTAAGCTGCCTTTCCCTTTACATTAACCACTGCAGAACACAAAAGGGCCCTCTTTCTCTCTTAAACCACTTCAGTTGGAATGTTTTTAAAGTCACTACAAAAGCTATGCAACAATAAGTGTAACTGTTGGTTGACTATATACGAAATCTAGAATTATAAAACTCTAAAACACTCACTTAGCACTCATAAACACACCAGATGGAAATAAAAAAAAGATATGGTTCCTCTCTACTAAGGCCAAGAGAAATAATGTTAAATCAGCATGACACCAGTGCTAGCTGAATTGCATGCAGCTGAAAGTTAGGAAAAGGAAATGTAATAATAGCACGCTGCTGTTCATTTACAAGATTCCATAAAATGTTTGTGCCTCACAAATCTGAAGAGACATAGCTGTGTCATTACTGTATTTCAAGTGATATGCCTCCCCTACCAATTTATAGCACTTTAGCATGGGGTTAGCAGCTACATAACACTTCCTCTTTTCCAGTGTTCTCAAGAAGATTGTTTTTACAGGCATTTCCTCTCCTTTTTTACCATATGACACGATAGAAGCCTATGTTTGGGGATTTCATAAATGATACTACCATTTAAAGCTGAAGAGAATATATGGCTTTTCTGTGGGTATTGGTGTGACAGCTCTCTCTATCATACACTCTCTCTGTGTGACCATGCCTTCTCATCTGAAAATCATGGCCCTTATTCCACCAAGTGTCATAATGAGCTGGAGTAAGCATGGTATTGCCTGCTGTGACCAGATACCACTTGTATTTTATATGAGGAACATCTCAGTCTGCAAAGCAGGCTACATCATATAGAAAACATTTCTAATACATGTAAAACATGGCTGTTCTGGCTGACGGGTCATTCAGTTGTTCCACAAGGTGAACTGGAGCCACTTGGTATTCTAGTCCTCTCCTTCCCCAGGGCCCACTAACATCCTGTAGCTCCTCTGTCCTGAGGAAACTTCTCTGCCTCACTACCCCTCTTTCAATACTAATTAATTTCTTCTCCTGCTGTGAGACACTGTATCAGATTCACTGCAAGGTCACTGGCAGTCCTTCCAGGGTAACCAGAGGCATGGCCTGGAGTATGTCTGTTTTTCTGTAGGGGAATGTGGCAGTACTAGACTTCTGTTATGCGAGCACTGCCTCTTCAGCAATTAGGACTGCCTTCTTGCCTTTAACTTTACTGTCTTAAGACCCTTGTCTCCTTCATTTTGCTTTCCTCAGAGACTGCAGCTACTATAAGATACATTCAAGGCTAGGTCCAGAACCTCATGATTCAGGCTGGGGATTTTCTTTTCAGGAGACAACAGGCAGAAAGATCCTTGAGGCATTGTATCGTACTTCCATTGTGTTACTCACGGGACAAACAAATGCCTCTACGTTTAGCTGTTCTGCCTCATGGATTAGCACCACAGTTAGTTTCCAGGTATACTCTGTGACATCTGTGTAATTTACAGTTTCCACTTGCAAAGTTATATTTTACTCCCATTGTGCTGGAGTCTAAAACAGTGCTAACATTTGACAATGACAAGGAAAACCCAGGCCCCTAACAATCAAATGTATTTTTGACTGACCCTATTCAAATCTGCTGTTTTGCATCACCAGAAACAAAACCCATTAGCAAGGTGAGCAAATGATAATAAGCAAAAATGCAGTGAAACCAGCAACTTGCTCTATTGTGACAGCAACACAGCGTATCACACAGCATATACTTAAAAGCACATACATGAAACAGTATGTAACATAGCCATACTTCATATAAAAAGGTCTGGGTAACTTTTAAAAGTTCAGCCTAACTGGACCCCTCAAAATTCCAAGAATATGCAGCACATTGCTTCCACCAAGCTAATCATCACACTCAGTAGGCAGGACATTTAATCAAACAGTGGAGACAGTGAAAAACATGATTTACAAAGTCAGTCAGCAGGAGATCGACACGTGTTGATTCCCAGAGGAAAAGAGAAAAAAAAACGACAAATATGCCGCAGATCCACGACAGTCATGTCCTAAAAAGGCAATCCAGTCTCCCACTGCAAGGAATGGAGGAGGGCCAACAGTCAGGAGAACCCATGCCAGGTGTGACTGCAGGTAATAGTAAACCTGATTACAAACAAACCCAGGCAATTACGCAGAGTGAGCCAGTTTCATTATGCCCCAATAGAGCCAGGGATGCCACAACATCTAATCCCTGGAGAGTCTCAGTGTACAATGCAATGCTGATTACAGGTAAGCCCTTACCTACCCTCCCTGATCACAATGCAACCATTGCCTAAATAAGGCAAGGTTGCAGGGCCTCATGTGTCTGCAATCCAAGGAATGCCAATGTGTCAGAGCATGAGTTTTACAGTTTTTTTCCTCTCTCCCTCCCCTGCAGTGCTGGAAGACAAGAGAGGGAGCTGTAGATAAGAGTAGACATCCACAGTAACTGCCTGCACCACGTACACACCCTTCCATCAGCCACAATGAGTAAAGTGATAACACAGCAGTCCAGCATGCGGCTGTTGCATAAGCGAAACTAGTCAGTGATACTCTGAGTGCTGCCTGACCAGGCAAGTGGGAGAAACCCTTGAGCCGTCATCTGCCTAAGTTGCAGCACCGTCGTGTTTTGTTTTGCACGGACACAGGGGTGCATGATAACTGTGTTTGTCACGCCACTCCTAATTTCCACCAGTTAGATGAGCAGCGTGGGGAAAATATGCAAATGAAGAAACGCCACAAGGGGAAATAGCAACTGAAGTTTGCCGATGTGGGCTTGGGTAAGGGGGCAAAGCTGGAAGCCCAGCCCACCGTTTGTCTTGGGGCTCTGCACGGTCACGATTCCATAGCTGCAGAATAACCCAGCGGTGACAGAAAAATTCCAAGCTTCAGGTCTGGTAAAACGAGCTTGGGAAGGGAGGGGGGGGGGGGGGGGGGGGCTCTTTCTTTTTCTCAGGCGAAGAGCTGCAGAACGGGGGTGTGCTTTCAGCTCAGCAGGACGACCGTTGCTAGGAAATGACTTTGCAAACGCTCAGAACTCATGGAGTATTTGCAGTGCGCCTCTTGAAGGTGGAACACGCTCGCACTCTGATTGGCCAAAATGTGCTCTGTCTCCAAAGGGAGGGGGCAGCACTTCATTCATTAACTGCAGCACTGAATACTAATGACACATAGTCATAAAACATAAATCTCTTTTTTTTTTTACCCAGAAGAGGCATCTAGGTGTACCCTGTTCAAATAAAATTTGCTAGACGGATAATTCCCTCAATGGATTACAAACCACATGCAAACTCTTCCTCCTTTTCCATTTTCAATAAAATTCTCAACAGTCTTATAAACAGACAGCTGCAATAATGCTTCATCTTGGAAGGGGGCGCTGAGTCAGCCATCATCAATGGTATTTATCCCAAAGTCATCTGAATTTACCATTACATGTCTGCGTCTCTTAAACAGATTTGAGAGCAAGCTGCATTCCTGGGCAGCAGTTACCACAGGAGACACTACAGTATGATGAGGTTAATTAAACATTCAATCCAGTGCGAGTTCCTCTGGATATGTGTGACAGAAATGGGTCAAATCCCAGCAGTGTATGAGGCTAGTGCTCGTAAAATGGAATTTAACATATCTACATGTCAGAGGTGCCTTTAACACTGTTTCCCTCCAGTGGTGCAGTGTAGGCTGCCAGACAGAGGGAGGTGCAGGTTCAGATGAGGGAGGAGCCGGCCACAGACCTCTGGAGAACACGTCTCTATGGGAATATGAAGTGTGTCTTGTTGGCCACCTGTGCCAGATGTTTATGAGCCAGCACTATGAACAGATGGTGTTTGTCCTCACATATAAGCAAACAGGCAGCTGTACCTGGCACAGGATTACTGTATGGAGCCATTATTGGCAACTCATCTATCACCTACCTGCTTACTACTTACTTTTGCTTATTTATCACTTACTTGAACATGGACATGGTCACTCATCATTTATATACTTTAAATCTTTTATATACTTTAAATCTATTGTGCTAATAAATGTGTTCTGTAAAATTCTCAATATATATCAAAATATCTTTTTGTGTGGAAAATAATGTAATTATTTTAAATGGTAATTATTATTAAATGGTTATGTACAATAATTATACTTGGATAATAAATATGTACTAATTTATATACATATGTGTTAATATATAAGGTAATTAGTGCAAATGTTGTAGTCAGAATGCCACAGTTTCACATACATATTAATATCATTAAATGTACAAAGGCTAGAACTGAATCAGTTGGATTATCACTGAGTTTTCCTCCTCTACAAACCCCCTAACTGGATGTTTCACTGTGAACACACGAGACAGCCATTTCTGTCTTATTTGACCATGTGGCTGCGATTGGAAAAATGGACCACTCCAGGGGGTTTGGGGGCGATTGTTGGATGAATGTGTATCATTAGCATCTAAAATACCTGACTGACCACAGGCCATCTGGAGCTGGGGCTGTGAAGGGGAGCAGTGCCGGCCCTGCCTGGCGAGAGAGATACATTGGGAGGGGTTTTGGAACTGCACTGCTGGGAGAGAAATGCACCCTTTACCAGTCCCACTCCCCCAGACTTAAAGAGAATCAACAAACACACACATGCCCACACACACTCAGCAGATGGAGTTAGAATACTCAGGATGGGGCTGGTTTGATTTAATGATGCATTGATTATATAAAACAATAGGTAGTATATGAAGCAGCATTAGAAAACTGTGAGTACATCCTCTGCAGTACTCCTTAAGAATGTGAAGAATGCAGCCAATTCTATTTGTATGGTAATACCAGTAAAAAGATGCGTTTGACATGGACTCTAGAGGCATTCGATGTACCTACTGAAACATAAAAATATTTCCACGCAAAATACACCTGAGGAGGGCTGTATGCCTGCATAGGCCTTTAAAAGGTCACATCACTTTGATTTTTATTTCAAGACGACATTTCTCATTTAGACAGACAATTGCCTGGGAAAGGAGGCCAGTCAAATGCAGAGGGAAGGTTTGGAGCTGGTACCAGCTTGCTAGTATATTTTTTCAGCACCACAGCCCTGCACTATACTTGCAGCGGTCATGAAATTAATTACATGTGAAGACATCTTCACATTAGGGCATACCAGCAGCTATTGTCTACAAACAGGCCCCGTGGTGCTTTTTATTTTTGGGAATGTAACAGACAGGATTGTGTGTCAGGGGAATATGAGCACTGGGAGGCACACTGAAACTCAGGAGAAATGGGCTTTGGCCTCCACTGCAATCATTTATTTACCCCTCCAGGTGTCTGCCGTTCCCAGCAGATCCTCAGATTCGCCGAGGGAGAGGCAGTACGTCTGGGACAGTGAGGCGTAAGTCCTCCTCCTCCACCACGCTGGTGAAATATAAAGTGTGTAGGCTAACGCAGTGTGAAAGCAGGGGAAAAGTGCGGAGTCAGCCATCAGCACTGAGCGCAAGGGGGAGGAAATAGGGGGTGGGGTGCATGACCTGGATATGGGTCAGACATGACTTTGATATCTGTGTCCCCTGCCGCAACATCCACACATTTCACTGCATTTGTAAGGCTTGTAAATTCTGTTAATAATTTTACCAGTAATTCACAGTATACATGTTTAATCATCTCACCTAGTAATAAATACTACATTTACAAACACAACCATTCCCCATATACAAATACATTGCAAAATATAATACATTTTGCAATATTTTATATTTTATATATTTAATATTTTATTTCATAAATATAATTCAGTGAACAAATAAATGCATGTGTTTTTTAACATCAGCTTCCTTCCTCATCTGTCCATTCACCCAATGAATAATATTTCTGCTAATCATGGATGATGGCGTATGGTTGTTGTCAAAAGGGAATGAGAATGCAGTTTCCTTTTGCACTCAGTAGGTGGAGCTATAAAGCTCCTTGAAGGTCCTTGCAGGACATTCTACCCCTCCCTACATCTCAGACAACACTCCAAATGTCATCATCTCATGTGCAAGTATTTTAACTATCGTATTTGACTGAGACATTTTGAAATGTGAGAAATATGTGATACTCACATCCTTCAGACCACAGTGTGCCTGGATTCAGTGACACTGAAAAGTGAACTTGAATCTCCTGCACAATATAATATAGGATGGATGAAGATGTTGTTGTTAGGTATGCTACACTGACATCCTCATCCTCTCTCAGTGAGAGTCAGAGTGCTGCACAGCCATTTCCAGGGTGTACCTTTTATTCCCACATTCCAGCAAGCCTCCCTCCTGGACATGCCTTCATAACCTCTCACGTGGTTAAATTACTGTTTCATAGCCAAGATCAACTTCCCTGATCCTCGCAAGAGCAAAGTTTCCTCATCAAGAATTACAGGAAAGCACAGATATCTTAGTAATTGAATTTAACATTGTTGACTCGTCTTGTCTTTTTGCTTGACTGTGCATTTGTGCATGGGCAGTATTATATATGTGTACTGAAGGTTACTGTAGATAACACATGATATGTGTTGTTGTACCCCGCACTCATCTTTGCAGGGTCATGGCTCATGCCATACATTTATTGTTGGTTGGTTTACTGTTGATTCATTCTGAGGTCAATGACTGCGATTGACTCTGCTGTTCCACTTTAGTCTGTGGTGCTGGGCTGAAGCCACATGTGGTAACCACATGAAGTAATGACCCAATTGTGCACATCTCTGGCTCCCAGAAAGGTAATACAACCTCACATATCAAGCTGTTCCATGGTGTGTAAGTCATCTAAACTAAGGCAACAGCAGAATGTGTTCTCCTACAAGCTGTTCACTGTTGCAAGTTCCTGTTTCTCTGTCCGTATTCCTGTCAGCCCTCATGGTTCTCCCTGTTGTGAAATAAGAGGATGTGAAACTGAGGACATACAGAGGACTCAGAGCTTTATTTTAAATTCAGTCCCCGGTTGAATTTTCCACTGTCAGCATCAACGAGAATGATCGACTTTCAAAATCAATATCCTGTCCTCAGTGGAACATGAACGAGTTTTTATGCATTCGGTCACATATTAAAATGACCTCAGCAAGCAAACAGCACTGCTTACCTGTCAATCAGCAGCACTGACCGACATCTGGAATTTCTTCACACAGCACTCTATCCCTCATCTATAAAAAGTTTTTGCCTTTTTGAAATCAGAGATGTGCCCTATGGCATTCTGAAACAGAGGGACGAGAATGGAGAAGTAACGAAACCGGGAGAGAATAATATATACCTTTTATAAAACCAGGTATCATTTTTGTCTAAATTTACCTTTAGCAACCCCTTTTCAGTTGTACCTGTATATTAGTTAAACAAGGGTAATAATTTATTTGTTGCTTTTTATAAATAGAGGTGCTTCAAAATTTCAAAAACACTTCCCGAATGCAAAACAGTGAGGAAATATGGACTGTGTCAGCAGATGCAAATCAGCAGAGAACAGAGTCTCTCTTGTGTGGGGCACAGTGCAATATTTGTTGATTGTGAGCTGCTCAGCCTCAGTGACTTGGATATGTCACAAGACAAGGCGGCACCTGTGATGTTTCGTAAGAATCTACCTCTGTGGAGCCGCATCTCAGTGGTGTCACCACAGGCAGGCCCTCTCTCTCTCTGCCATCTGCTTATGGTTTTTCTCCAATATAAACGTTACCTCATAACTCTGGTTCCAGATATAAAATATCTAGGTCATATGCGGGGTAGCAGTGAGCAACAGCCTTTTGTTATGACTGAGTTATTTATTGAGTATTTATTTCATACCATGACACTTGAGAAACACTGTGACACTGATAATTAACAGTGGGAGTGAAATATGGGAGGAGAGCAAGAAAGGGAGTAAGAGAATGAAGTGCATCTGACATGCAGAGGACTACACGTCAGCAACACTTGGGGTTGCTGGAGTCAAGAATGATGGGCAACACAGGCAACCAGCTTCAGGGACACAGCTGCCAATGACACAGAGAGAGAGTGTGACCTGGGATTGTCTCTCCTATGCAGTCCAGAGGCTGCTGAGTAGGGCTGGATTCTGTCCAACCATGACGGCAGCTCATGGGAAGACTGCTGAGAAGTAAGATGGGAGAAAGAAATGGAGTCATGAGACAAAGGAGACTGCTAAATGTTGGAATTGCATTCTTCATCTGGTCATTTATTTGCTTGTCCTCTGTCTTGAAAAATGCGGATGCCTTTGATTATGAGTACATACCCAATAGGTTTCCAACGACCCTGTTGCCTAGCTACTCAAGATATCTCATTGTGTGCAATGTTTGTCTAAACAAAATCTATTGTTGGTTTGAGGAGTGTGGTTATTTCCTCCAAAGGGAATTTCAGCACATAGACTTATATGGATAAATAGGAAACTCAGACAGATGATCTCTCCAGAGAGACTCCTAAACTTTATACATGTTATTATGTGAAATTTGCATTTCGTTGTTCATAGAGCTATTACAGGTCCAAAAGAGTTCAAAGCAATTTTCAAAGAGGTTTTATGCATGAATAGAGGAAAAAGGAACTGTGAATATATTGGTTATTTCATAGAGGTTAAATATAAAACAGTATGTTCAACAATACACATTTGACCACCTTTCTCTCAGCTAAAACTACTGACATCATTAAAATGAGACGGTGCCCAAATAAAAAAGGACCAAATTAAAGCCTAGCCATTCACTTCGGCATGGGACAAAACACTGCAACACACTTAACAGGTATCTTAACAGGTAATAGAATACAGCTGTTAACTGTTTACACAGTTACAGGAATCTTGATAATCCCTAATTTGATATGATTTAAGCATAGCCAAATGTGCTGGAGTAAGTTATTTTGAAAAATATGAATAGCCTTACATAAAAAAAAACATTCAGGTGATCAGAGGAAGTTGTACGTCAAATTTGTTGAACAGGAATATGACAATGAACACAATTGCACACCTGAAGAACAGATTACAGAAATAGTTTCAGCAGCTGTGGCTTCAGCAGCAGCAATAAAGCAGCATGGATGAAGCAAACATGCAGGGCAATGCTGTAAACTTATTCTGTTACTTGAGGGAAAAAAATCCAGTTAAATACATGTGCCTTTTTAGAGATGCTACCCCATTGTCAAATGGGAAGCTGACCTAGTGTGATATGTACAGACCATCAGATTTTTTTGTATGAGAAAACCTGCTGGACTAAAGGACTGTATCTGAATAACCTAAACCCTCCCCATTCTGAGCCACTAAAATATTATACTCATATTATATATGGTTCTTTTTGCGCATTTAGTATAAATATTTTATCTCCATAGCTTCTCTCAACAGGTAACAATACAACACCAACAAGAAAATAAATACTCATATGTTACCTCATATGTTATTCTGCAAATTCCAAAAACTGGAAAACTGGAAAAACTTCAACGCTAGTTGAAGATGGCAGTCATTGTAATATCACTTCTAAAAGCACCCAGGCTCTCTGAAAATGTGTTAGTACTTTACAAGTCATTTAACATGTATTTTAATTCATGCATAAAATTGTGTCTTCTGAAAAAAAGTTTTTCAAGATGAACCAAAAGGAATGTGATCAGCTGGACAAACAGATATCTAGTAATTTGAACACTTGTGCATTCTAATAAACAGCTTGCGCTGGATTTTACATTCTCATAGAACAACACTTGATGCCCTTTAAAGATGAATATAATCCTTTATCTTGACCCTCCTCTTCTCTTGTGTCTTATTCTAGTGGTCAGTTTGAGGCTGCAGCCAAGAAAACATCTTCAAAGCTTTGCTGCAGTGTGGTGGAGTTGGGTCATGAAAAAAGAAACTGTCCTGCCAGTGCTGTTCCTTGCTTTGCCTTGTGGCAGTGGGTTGGTGAGCAAAGCAGTGTGGGCTAAGGCCCAGGTACACTGACCAGGACCTAATTTTGCACCAGTGTCCTATAACTAACCACACCACTGGTCCATTCTCTAGGGGGGTTGTTTTGCGCATACCAACTCTGTGGCACCATTTCACCTCAGCCACCAGTCTTCTCAGCACAATTTGGAGGACGATTTAAACACCAAGAGCCTGTTTCCTGGTCTGCTAAACTGTGACTCATGTAGAGCAGAACTGACTGAGCTCTTCACCTCCCTAAGCTGACCACTCACAGAGCAGATGATGTGCATGCCACAGCTGTCTGCAGCTTTACCCACAGAAAGAACCAACTGTTCTTGCTCCCACCTTATGAATTCATGATTTTTGCTTGAAAAAAATCAGACTTGAGAGAACACAGAAATTGGGATAAATGTATTTGGATACAAACACAAAAGCTTTTTTTCCCTGTAAAAAAGATCTGTGCAAGAGCAAATATTCATCTTTCATTGAAATACTAAATAAGGAGCAAATGCATTTAGAACAGTTCTCTTCTGAGTAAGAAAATATTTAATAAAAACATGCATACAAATATTTGCATAAATTCAATAGATGACACCTTGATATATTATACTTTCACAACTCTGAATCTATTTGTTGTCCCTCCAGTGCTCAAAGAATTCAGCCATGCTAATGCAATGAAAAAATAAAAATTAATTAAATTCCATTCTGTTCAACTGGTCCCCAGGTCTGACAGCAGTCAATTTTTTTTTTTTTTTTTTTGTCATTACCTGCCTTTGGGGTCACTGGGTCATCACGATGTGTTGTGAAAAAAATAAGAAAGAAATGAAAAACATAGTGTAGTATCTGCACTGAGATTTAAGCCACTATATTCAACATGATGGGTGGGGAACACACCCTAAATGTCATCCAGGGTGAAGTGATATAATTACTTCACTGTAATCGTCTGAAATGAGACCACATTGTGTGTCTGGTTCTGCTCTTAAGTGTCCTCCATACTATGGATGGGACCATATCTACTGTAATATCTTCAAGAGGTTCCTGTTCTCAGACTTTTATTTCATTAAGTGGAAACTGAAATAGCCATGAGCCAGTGATGAAAGGCTGGTTTCCTATGAAAGGCTGGTTTCCTTCAGTACACTGCATCCACATCAAGGCCCAAACTAACCTTCTCCAGAGCCAGCCTGTGTTCCCTTCAGCACACGAACCAGAAAACCACACCAGAGAGACTTCTGGGATATAAATATGCCACCGGCCGCCTTTGCATCTGAGAGCGGGAAAAGCCCCACACAGTTTTGGAGACATACTGCCTGAGCACCCCAGTCTGGGATCATACCTTGTGAACTATATTTATATAGCACTATTCTGTACTTTTTGAATATTTGCATAAATTTTACAGTAAAATAAATTGACACTAAAATATAATACCCTGTAGCTGGTGGCTCCTATGAGCCAACTTCATACAGTCTTGGTCAGACAGCTTTCCTCTTCATCACAACTGAAAATACAGAGTCCAGAGGTCCTAAGAGGTGATCTTAAAGTGCTGTTTTGGCTGATTAGATATTTTCATCATTATACTTAGTCAGCAAAATGCAATAATTGCTGGGAGACCTCAATGCTCTAGATGGAAACTGAAAGCTTGATCTGGATATATATGGTTTTACTGTTGAATACACAGAGCCCATTTTCTCTCTGTCTGAGGCCATGCCAGGGCTGCACTTTATCAACATTATGACACAAGAACCTCAAACACTCAACATCAATCATATATGATGCCCAATGCTAAAAGTTTTTAGCTGATAATTTTTAAACTGATAAGACATTAAAAGTGACTTGCTATTACGTCAAAATATATGGCAAATATTACCTTAGAAGATAATATGCCTGCTCCGCACCTTAAAGGGACCAATATCATAAGCGCCCAACTCCACTTCATGATTGCATTAATTTACTTAACAGGTTCAGAATATTAAATCAGTTGCATAGATATCCATAATATTAATGCAGCAATACTTTGTCTTTGTAATGCTCTGCTTGAATCACTGTATAGTACTATGGATAGAAAAATACTGATTTTGCCAGATGCAACACATTCTATCAGACAGTAAATGCTGTTTGAGACCATACATTAAGGAGGAAGCAGTTTATGGGATTATGGTTAATGCATTGCAGGGACAGCACCCTAAATGTGGCTGGAAGCTGTAGAGTGGCGGCATGCATGTGGGAGGACAGGTTCATGTGAGCTCTGGCTTAGTCAGCGGCAAGCGCTGAAAGCTCCCCTGACACCGCTGCATCATGGCTCAGTGCTTCCTGCCGTTCAGGCTGACCTACATCTGCCTGCTCCCTGCCTCAGCTACAGCCCCTAGCTCCGGCAGTGCACGTCCACAGGCCTGCTACAGCATCAAGGACAGCCAGTCAGACTTCAATCCCCGGCCACATCCACCGAGTACGCGACAGAATTTTCACATTAGCCGCATTTTCATGAGCTTCATATCCGTATCAGTATTGTTTAAGTGTTTTCAGGGGTTGGACGGTGGTTGGTCCATATGTACAAATGGATTATGAGCCTAACAGCATAAAAACTGGTAAGCTGTGCCACACAAATCAAACATAGCAGGGTGACCATGTGGCATGGAGACATTTGTGTGATGGTAGTGGGTTAGGGTTGGGAAACACTACTGACTATAATGGAAGAATGGAAGGAACTCTTTTTTAGCTAACAAAAGATATCAAAGCTGACAAAAACTGTCTGTTGTTGAGGCACCCCTAACTGTGCAATTACAATGCTATACTGTAGTGTCATTAGTTATACTTAAACTCCAACATTTATCTTCCTCTGACACCCATGAAAGTCTATGATGTCAAAGCAAAGTCCAGAGAGTCAAGGTGCTAGCGTTATGTTCTTTAAATTACAGTTAGAATGTACAGAAAAGATACAAAGCATATGCAATGACCCAAGAGTTGATGATGAGAGTTCATGCAACAATGGATTAAACCTAACACTTTTTTGCTTCCTCTAGTCTTGGAGACGGTATTTCAGAGCTCCCTTGTCTGTTGAATTTGGCCCACAAGGAGCAAATTGTTTCCATGTTGGCATGACAATGTTTGGAGGGGGGATCAGAGTGTGCTCTGACAGATATTGGACCAGCAAAACAGACCTGTGACCTTTCACTCCCCTGGCATACAGGAGCCATTTCCATCACGAAGACTCCCCTGTGATTTCAGGCATGGCTATTGTTGAGGAGAGGGGGCCTTATGAAGGGGCTGCCCCTGTAATGTAATAGAACGAGACATGTATGAGTGCCCCAGTTCTCCATACACCCCTTCTTTTGTGGAACATTCTGTGCATTGAAAAATCAGTTTAGCCCTTATTCTGCAGCATTGTAGCTTACACCCACACTAAATGTAATGTTATGTAAATTTCTTTGTCACTTAAAAAACTACATTTTCTCATAATAATGTGTTACCACAGGAAAGCCATCAAACACATGAAATGAAGAAGGTTCAGCAGCTAAGATGTCTTGAGTGTCATCATCATGGTCTCTTCAACTCCTGCCAAGCCTTCTGCCCCATTACCCACAAGCCCCAGCTATGTCAGCATTCACCTGGCATCTGGAGCAGCCATTAGTTAAAGACGTGGCAGCACTGGGAGAAAAGACAACAGGGTATTCTGGTGTAAAGTGAAAGACCTCCCCATACAGAGCAGTCAACAGTGGTAATTTTTCAAGAACTCAGCAGAGGATTTTCCTTGCTAAAACACGTTTAAGAAAATCAGCAGCAAAGATTATTTCTGGCTTACACTGTATAATTTATGAATCTTTGTTGTTCTTCAAGTAAGTGTTTTGTATTGGAATACCCCAATAAAAACACACACTGAAAAGTTTTATATGTGCCATGGGGGTTTGACTACATTTAAAAGCACGACAATGCCTTGCTTTGAATGTCAGACTAGAGGAAAGTTGCAACGAATTCTGTAAATAGACGCAATATTTTCTGCTTAACTGGAAATGAGAGTGTGTAGCTGGATAGCCAAACACAACTTGTCAGTCTCTCAGAAACAGATTCACAGGGTCACACCCATTTCAAATACAAAGCTGCTCCACTTTTAGTCCTTGTCCTACAGTTAACACTGGTGCATTCAGTTGCACACCATGTTAAAAATAGGCATGTGGTTGGTCTTATCTAATACCGACTTTCTAAAGAAACTTAGAAAAAGGTCTCAAGTAGCTGGGAACAGGATACCAAAGATTCCTTAAGCTAAAAATGATAACACACTTCATATATGTACGAACAAATTCTGTCCTTTTTATTCCACTGACAGAAATCCTTCACAATTCACACAGTGACGTATTCCTTCTGAGGTCACCTGAACTCCTTAAGCAAATCAGGGAGCAAAGCAGAATGAGTGTCTTCCTAGTTGACTGCAGATAATGCTACCATCCACATACTTATCAATATTTGATTCAATTTATTACCTCCTCAGGGCCAAACATCCATTTGGATGTAACCATTACAAACTATGTTTCATACCAATCACTCTGTCATAATAGAGAGTGTATGATGCACAGGCCATGAATAGCAGTTGATAAAAATCTTCAAGTGTTTCAAAAATTTGCTGTTAAGAGACAAATTACTTTTTTTTAAAAAAAAGTCCTAATTTTATATATTACTCTGGTGGGTAACTATAGTGAGGGGTTCATGACCTACAAAGATGTGGGAATGTAGGTTAGACATGGCATGTGCTCCACAGATGACAAGCTCCTGTCAGATTGACTCTGTGGGAAAGTGTTAGAGGCAGGGAACTCATTAAATAAACACCATGCCATTACAGGAAGACAGAGATGAAGCTCAAACCTGTTTTTGTTGGGAAGAAGAAATTCAGGTCAGAGATCCTGAGATGTTGCTGCTGATGACATCTGTGTCTCCAGTGTGTCTGAACCCAAACTGGGATGTGACCTGGCCTCCTTCAGCAGCGCAATCCCAAAATTCAACCCACTGTACTTGCTGTGTAACAGCTCTTGCTTGTGTGCTATTGTTTGTAACATGCTCCTCCATACTCTTTATATGACTTCTTACTTGTATTGTACTCTGCCTCACTTGTAAGTCACTTTGGAAAAACCATCTGCCAAATGAAAAAAAATGTAAATGTAATGTAATTCTGATCAGAAACAAGCCCCTATAAGGGCAATAACATCCTACAGTAAGATATCAATGTTTATTGCATGTGTGTGCATTTCCACATTTTACAACTGTGCAAACAGGAGAGTATTAGGGGGGCTTGCCTTGCTAATGTGAAGTCAGCATGTATTGCCTGGTATCAAGGCCATAGTCATGTTCCCACTTGGGACCTCATGTGGGATATTGTCCGTCCTTTCCTGTGTCACTTTTCCATGTCCCATATTTCTCCCTGATAGCACACTGCTTGACCCGAAGATTCAAGCACAGAATACTCCATATCACACATATGTCCAGAACAAATCCAGTATGCTGGTAAGGCTTGTGGTACAATATACACTCAGAATACAATGTACAGCTGTCATTATTACCATCATGCAAGTTCATAGACATCCTTATGTTGGATGACAAACAACATATGACCATGATAAAACATTAATGTAGATAAATGTTTATTAGTAATGATTAGTATGAATTATTACTAATTACAATCTATTGTCTCTTACGGACTAATGAAATAATTTTATAATTTTACTGGTCAAATTATCATCCACAATTAACAAATTAAAAGTTGCTTTATTAATACCACAAAACAAAATATTTTAGAGAAAAGGTGAAGCAGATAGTTTCTTTTAAGGCAGATGTAAGGTGAAGAGGAAAAGCCTCCTGGTAAAGGAAATGACTATGGGTGGAGGCAGGATCCTGTGGGGTGTTTAAAACGGAAAGAATCTTCAGTGGATGCAGAGGGACACCCTCTCCACATCCTGTACAGTCACGCCTGATGTCCACTCCATGGTCGAGCAATAACACAGGTGCCATTTTGATAAATCACAGAGGGGTCAGTTTAGTTCCCTCCTCGTCTAAAGTTTTTAGCATTAAACTGCTTTAAAATGTATTACGAACAATACGTCCATCTGTTGTCTTCCCTGGCATCATGCTAGTGTTAGCCCAGGGAAGCAAAAACTGTTGTAAGAAGAGGAGGTTGAGGTTTATGGCGCACTCAGGCTTTTTTGGGGCAGTTGGTGGGAAATGTACAAAGGTGACAGTTTCAACCGCAGTGTATAGGGCAAATGTATGCGTACTGAGGAGCATTTAAGTGAGACACTTTGCGGAAAAGGAGCTTAAGTAATGTGTATGGGATGGAAATACAGTTTGTGTTGGCAGGTATCAAAGATACACCTGATGAAAGCAGTGAAGGCGTCTCAAAAAAGCCCCACTAATTCTCATTTTGTTAGGAATGGCCTGGTTTGATCAGGAGTGGGGATTGGGGAGGGGAGAAATGCAGTACAGGTCATACTTTGAGGTGCTTTGGTTTGTACTAAAAACATTTTCTTTGGGTTAGAGGGTTAGAGGTTCTTGTGATAATGAGATCATTGACATAACTGGCATTACAGACACTTGGCTAAATGAACAAATAATTAAATACTGGTGTTGATTCGAAAAATTACCCCAGGCTAAATTCTCACCTTTTGGTCAGCACCTCATTTGACTGTGCTGTTCCTTATTTACATAAAGGAGCTTAATAAGGACACTGGTAGTAAAATAGTTAATTTTGCTGATGAGATAAAACTCAGGGCGAAAGCAACCGGCATATTTATAATGCTGTGTCTAGTTCTGCACAATAGGTTGAAGTTATCTCAAGGTAAATTCCACATTGATAGTAGGAAATATGTTTCCCACACAGAGGGATACATGGGATAGTTTACTGCACAGAGCAGTGGATCCTTCCTTATGTGAGGAGAGTGAATATTGCCTGCTGTGATGGCTCAGTTTTGTAGGTACTGTGTATTGGCCCTCTCTGTAGGTGGCTGTGGAGTGTTCCCTGGGTCCTGCTGCTCTGGTGGAGGTGCTGTCTCCTCAGTCTGGAGAAAGATCCACTCTGACGCAGTGTTGCAGTGCAGCACTATTATTATGCATGCGGCATGACACCGCATCTCTCTCCTCGGCCAGACACTGACACACCATCTGAGGAGGGGAGGGAAGGGGGGGGGGGTGTCGGGGGTGGGAATATAGAGGCAAGTGATGGGATTAATAAAATGATAATGAGGCTGTCCCCATCAGGACCTGCTGTCTCGCTCGGCGAAGGGGGCTGCGCTGCTGCAAGCGCGCTGCAGACTCTCGCCACTCTGCATCCGCAGTGTCAGCCGTGCAGTCACGTGACCTGGGCCCCCTCTAACACACCTCAAACCCACTTCTGAGGCTCACGGGCACACCGAGACTCAGACTCAGTTTGACCGCAACGTTCTCTGTCCTGAACTACAACAGCGAAATTTAGCAGAACCTCTCTTTTCAATCTTTATATAGCATTTTTTTGCTGACATCACTGGCCATTTATCATATGCACTTCTGAAGCAATAACCAAAAAAGGGAAAAAAAGTAGTTGGTCAACTTCCTTGAGGGTAAAGCATGTTGAGGTTCCAACCATTTGCATAGGCTCAGCAAAAGAACACACAATCACCCTCATTTCTCTTCTGCACGGACCAACTTTACATGTGCTTTACATTTTTATATCACCACACAGTGGCTTAACTGCACACTCCTGTCCAACCACATATGCACAGGAGCGCTCATATTTTAACCAAAATATTATTCTATCTCTGTTGTTTATACAACAATTGCTGTTTGGGAGATAACAGAAGGATAGGACAGCATCTGAGTAACATATTCTAAGCACATCCTCCAAAGGAATCACAGTGCATACACTGATTATATGACACAGCCCTTACAGCAAAATAAACCGACAGCAAAATGCATTTCAAAAGACAGCAAATAGTTATGTAAGAATGTGCATTTCAAAACCTGAATTAGTGACATGAGTTAGCATGATAGAGTGATAGAGTCCCTCTTCACAGTGAAGATGACTGGTGATGTGTACAGATGAAAGAATTTTGACATAACTGAGTTCTTCTTTTTTTATTGCACGTCTCTGATGGATATAGCAGATTGCATGCTTTTCAGTGCAACGTACTGGAGTTTTGTTTCCATGGCAACCTCTACAGCTTTAAGGTGTGGACAAAGATAACGTCTTACACGTTTAAAAATCAAACAGAATGTGTTGTTGGCAGTCAGCAACAAAATCATTTTCAGGCACATGTAAACTACAGTCTGAATATACAAAAAGCCATCAACTGTTAACAGTTGACTGTTAACTGTAACATAATCCCTGCCCCTCCCCCCTACAAACAAGCTACAAACAAGGCAAATCTAATCTATTTCTTATGGGCTAAGAAAAATCCCTACAACTCCAAAGGAAACACATTTATTCTTTAATTTTATTAATAAAAAATAAGTGGCGGGTGTCTGCTTCCACTAATGACGTTAAAAAGTATTGGTATGAGAAGCCCTCTTTATTCAGCAAACAAATGGACTGCTTTCATTGGCAACAATGGAGCTAACCATCTGGAATGGGAGATAGCCCCTCACAGAACAAGGGGGGCTAAATTATAATAAACTGTGTGAGAGGGTATTGGAAAACCCAGCCTCCCTAACACACACACGCGTACGCATGCACACTCATCTCAGCACCCCCTACATGAGTTCTCAGATGCCCTTGTTGTTGACAGCATTCAAGTTACAGCTTTGACTAAGAGTGTATTCAGCATATTAGTAAGAAAGTAACAATGCCATGGTTTAGAATTTTGACCACCCTGAATCTTCCATTGGGATGATGAGAAAATACTGAAATATGCTGGTGTCCACGTACTTTCTCTGCAGCCAAAATGGTTTTCAAAAGCAGAGATGGGTCCTCCTAGCAGTTATTCTTGCATATATGGATAGTCAGGGAGACTGTAATAGATGCAGCAAAGAAGGGGACACAACAATGACATTACAGTACAAATGGGGACATACTCACAGAAGGGTCAGAAAACAAACAAGGTCCTAAGGATGGAATTGTGTCTGAGGTGATGTGACAATATCATTCTGGAACATTTACCAACACAGTCTGGAATCCACAATTGGTTAGGTCCTAACGTTTCCAACCAGTCAGCACAAAGCCCTGCACCTTCATCATGTGTATGCTAAGAGTCAGGCACTTTTGATGGGACCCCCTACCTTGGTAGTATATTCTCTGCTTTTACACAGGTCATCTAATTAGTAATACTGGTTAATTCAAGGATCCAATTTTTCCTTCATAAGTTTCTTAAACATTTGCTGATGGCCTCCTTTCAAGCAACATGATCACAAATTCCCTCCCTCTTTCATAATGGCATATTAGCCCTGTAAACCTCAATTGATTCTTTCAGGGTGTATAACGGTAGATTTTCATTATCTGTACACACATTAAAACTCAGTCTGACGAATAACTTACTGTGAAAACAAAAGCATGTGTTGCAGCATCATACTAAAGGCGGCACCTGTCTGCTGGTCATTTTTGCTCAGGGCCAAACAGACGTGTCTCCTTACTGTGTGTAACCATGAGGGTAGTCAATATCATGCCAATAGAGCCATTGTTCTGCGCTGCTATTTCACAAAAATTAAAACACCATATGAGAGGACACGGTAAGTTTTGCGAAATAACTAGCAGGCACGATTGAAGCATGTTTTAAAATATGGTTGCAGAACCCTATCATAAATCACACGGTATCTTTGCTTGCTAATGTGTATTTATTTACAGAGCTAATATTTAATCATATCAAATACAACTCATACGTCATGTTAAGCGACAAAATCGTGTTTTAGACTCATTAGCTTTTATACCTTGGCAGCACCACCTTTTCAAAATCACAGCTCATTAGCTGAAAAGTAGTATGGTATATTTACTCGTATACTACTCTTGATCTGCGTTTACCTGCCGTGGATATTGCCCGATTTGATAACGTTTCGGCTGCCGGCTTTTTTGCTGCAGTTTGCTCAAAACTCCTGTTTCAGTCGGAGGCGGGGCAGCCAGACTGACATCACTCATCTGTATAAAAGCCGCAGCTGTGCCCAAGGATTCAGGCTGTCTGAGGCTGCAGTTAGGGACGAGTCCTGCTCCACACAAAGAAACAACTGAAGCATCACACCCATATTGTAAAAAGACTATAAATCTCCAGCAAAACTAGCAGCATCTCCTGTGTCTGAATCTGCAGCAACCATGACGGCTAACGGGACCAGCGAAATGCTCCAGATCCAATTTGGACTCATCAATTGTGGGAATAAATACCTTACCGCTGAAACATTTGGGTTTAAGATCAATGCCTCTGCCACCAGCATGAAGAAAAAACAGATCTGGACCCTGGAGCAGGACGGGGATGACTCCAATGTAGTTTTCCTGAAAAGTCACCTGGGCAGGTATATTGCAACTGATAAGGATGGAAACATCACAGGTGACAGCGAGACCCCCGGCGTGGATTGCAGGTTCATTATCATAGCTCATGACGATGGGCGCTGGTCCCTTCAGTCTGAGCCTCACAAGCGCTATCTTGGCGGTACTGAAGACAGAATCACGTGTTTTGCCCAAACCATCTCGGTGGCAGAAAAATGGAGCGTCCACATTGCTATGCACCCGCAAGTCAACATCTTCAGCCTCACCAGGAAAAGATATGCCCACCTAAGCTCGAAGCAAGACGAGATTGCCATTGACAGGGATGTCCCTTGGGGTGTCGACTCCTTAATCACTTTGGTTTTTCAAGATCAGAGGTACCACCTTCAGACATCAGACAACCGGTTCCTCAAAAATGATGGCGCACTGGCCGCAAAGCCCGACAAAACCACCGGCTACACCTTGGAATTCAGGTCAGGAAAGGTGGCGTTCAGGGACTGTGCAGGAAAATACCTGGCTCCATCTGGTCCGAGTGGAACCATGAAGTCTGGCAAGAGTTCCAAGGTTGGAAAAGACGAGCTTTTTGTTTTGGAGCAGAGCCATCCTCAAGTGGTGCTTACGGCTGGAAACGACAGAAACGTGTCCACTAGACAAGGTAGGACAATCGTATATATCACAAGACAGGTGGAGGGGCCATTATATAGAAGGCTACAATAGAGCATAAAAGGGGTAAGAAAGAGAAGTAAACATTTTAGATGTGAACGGTCAAAGTGGCCCAGCACAGACCGTGTTTTTTTTCCGTAGCATTGTACTCGTGGTAATTAAAACATTAATTTGAAACGCAAACCAAAGAAGTTATGAATGAGAGTCATAACGAATCATTGGCATGCACAAACCCAACAGTCGGTTTAACTCGGTAAATGGATGTAAACTTGGAGGGATTTGATTGCTACCTCCGTTATCCAGATAGGAAACGAACTACGCAGAAATTTTCAGCAGTCTAGGCGGCATTTATATACATCGTGGATATAGCTGAATATATTTTAAAACAGCTGGAAACGAATGGAACTGCTTCACAAAAAATGATTCCTCCCACCCCCTTAGTAATGTGCTTCAAATTAGCATTGCACTGCTCTTTTCTCTACAGCTCAAAACTAGTGTCCTGTAGTTGACTGTACTGCTCTGTTTTCCATGGGATAGCGAAGCATAAATTACCTTAAAACAAATGTTGAAAATTAAAGTCATGTTGTGGTGTTTGGCAGACATTTTACTTGATTGCAGGCTAGAGAAATGTACTTGAACTGGAGCGCACACATGTATAGTTAAAATGGGGGGAATGAGTTAATGTTCAACGTGTAAGAACCAATTCATAGTGTCTGAGTTACAAGCACATTGCTGTAATAGTCATGGTGATGAAGCATGTAGATGATGTGCTAGTGTTTCTGCATGCTTGTCCATAACACATTCTGCTTTTGTCTGGGGCATATACAACAATCGTGTTTCAGCATTATGTAGCTACATGTTTTTGGAGCTTACTTAGCATAATCTCACGTCTTAACGTTAGTAACCGCCACAAGGAAAGACATTGCAGCAGTAAACATTTGACCATAACAGTAATTGTGTTCACCCAGAACTGGAGTGAAGGCGGGGGCCTTACTTAGTGAAGAGATGTACATTGGACCCCATTAGAAAATGCAACAGGAATGTTTTGCAATATTTACATTTGAATACTACCTAGTTTAAGGTTTTTAGATAGGATTGGATTGGATGAATGTTACCCAGTATGACAATAGAAATGTGGCTACTTGATTCATCAGATTTAAAAAATCCATTATCAACACTCATGTATTCACTGTGATACACATTACTGAAGCCTGGTCTCATTATCTCAAAGTATCAATATTGCTGTAAATGTGTGAGTCTGCATTTTGCTCCACTTCATCAGTGTTGCCAGGCCTCACACATTGACCATGACACTTCAGCTTTGTTGGAGCCACAAGGGTTGGCAACCCTAATAATTTGCTCTAGAATCTAATCATATCAATATAGATGAAATTTCGCATAGCCTGTGATTGCACAAACTCCTAATCGGGCCATTGTTGAAAGTAGTTGAAAATGCTTCTGTAAGCATTATTTCTGGGACAATAGGGATATTTTCAGTAGCACGTACTGAAACAGTCTCTAGCAGTTGTAAATAACATTTTGACATGCCACAAAATTTGTTTGAAAATTCGGGAAAGGAATCAATTTGGCCATTCGTAGGCTGCTTAACAGGAATTTTAAAAAATGTATATTCATTCAAATTAATTACCATTTTACCATGTCCCTCTAACACCCCACGAAGTGTTGCAAGAATGGAAACAAATTTAGATATTTAGTGGATAATACTGTATTTCGCTCTGAGTGACTTCATGACACGATGAAAGTCTCTTGTTTGGTTTTGCAAAGGCACATGTTCTTTTCAGTACAAATTGAGAACTGTTTCAGACAAGCTCAGTGTGCAGGATGTGGCTATTCATTCTAGGCTGTTGATTGGGTGCCAAGAGCAAGGTGGTCGCACGTGGTCTCTGTCGACCAGGCCAAGATGGGGACTCGCCCCCTACTTACAGCCTTTGTCGCTCAATGAGCTCTTTATTGGTGCATGTAAAAGGCTGCACTGTGGATGGTTTTGTGGATCTTGCTGGGATATCCTCAAGCAGTCATGTAAATTAGAGATGAGCTGTGTCATCTTCAGAGGAGCATCCATGTTGCATTATACTGTGGGTTTCATAGAATTGCTGGTTGCCTTTCGACCCATGTTTACCCTGGCTGCAAATGGTGTACTGTCACATTCAAGAGATTACATTTCCTGTGTTCATAATAAAAAAAGCAAATATGTCCTTGACTAGAAGAAAAATTGAACGCCAAATATTTCAACTCATTTTGTATGACCTGTGTTCAGTAGCTGCTGGTCTGGTTGGTAACTGTATGTGTCTGCTGGCACTTTAGAGGGTGAAGGGCAAGTCATTGTACCACAGTAGTGTGTGGCACAACCCTGTACAGGCTTTTGTAAAATGATCTGCAAATAATTATCCAATTTTGTGTGGAAAAGGAGCTGGAGTTGTGTGTGAGGGGGGCTTGGCATGATTTGAGGAAAAGAAAGGGGTGATCTCACTAGGGCTGTCCATGAGCTCCACGCCTCAGCTTGCTGAACAATGGAGCCTCTCTGGGGCAGTAACCCCAGCCTGCAGACGGCAGACAAAAACCGCTGCAAACTCCAAGGAGGTGTGCTTGACTGAGTAGCTGAGTATTGAGGATTGCCTTTTACACATGCTCCCAAACATAGATCCGGTGATGCTGTAGAAAATGTTGTAAATTCAAGACTGGTGTTCACTTTTCTGCAAAAGCAGCAAGAAGAATCCACTAATTTTAATCAATGTTTTAAAGGATTAAATGATGAATGAACTTCAAAATAGTTGAGTCATCCCATCTGCCAGCTGTCCCCTCTAAAGATGCATCCCTGATTGTGCTGTGTGGTTTTTAAATGACTCACTGTGTAGCTATGCCTCTTAACCTCTTAAATGCACTCCTCCTACCCTGTTTTGCTGGCTTTGCATTTGAAATTCTTAGCTTGAATTAAAATAACTTTTTTGTCAGACACCAACTCAGTCATACTCACTTTCCAATACCATGCTGTCACAGTGGCTGAAAAAGTAAATCTCCCTGAATCCCACTTTGCATGTGTGTATCCACTCATTTTGTTCAGGTGACATCAATTTGTTAGTGTAACTATACAACTAATCTGCAGCTGTTGAAACTGTACAACAGTCCTTTGTGTGAAGCTGATACACAAAAGTCAAATATCTACAGGGTCAGTCGTAATGATCTGTGCACATGTGCATGTCTGCTTGAAATTAGCCTGAGGTAACGGGTGACAGTGTTGCAAGTGGGGGAGGGGTGTATTTGCTGGTAAAGGGTGATGGTGATGTGAAAGGAGACATAGGGTGTCTTGTTTAGCATTCATGCCGAAACCTGCACCCTGAAATCCATTACATGATGATTCACTTCACATGAATTCATTTGATCAGGCTATTACACATGCACATTAATATTGGTCGCTAATGTGTATTTTGTTTTTTTGTTTTTTTTTGACTTGGCTAGAGGATTTGGATTTTATCAGCGCCACAGTGGTACTTGGTGCAGATGTACTAGTATCAGATTTGGACATGAGGAACTTTGCTCTGGCTCCAGATTGTTTTAAAGTGTGTCTGAACCCTTCTGTCTCATCCTCCCCCGCTGACCTCCTTCTCCACTAAACAACCATTTCAAGCCATGTGTTTCTCATCTCGGCTACCCCCCCCCCCCCCAACCCCCCAATTCATGCTTGCATATTTCTGTAGAAACTTAATCTTCCCGTTGAGGCCTGTCCAAGTTTCAAGTTGGTGTGGATAATTCTTCACTCTTGTATGATGGGGGACAGAATTAAGCATAGAAAGAGAGGGAATGAATAAATCTCAACGCTTTGTTTTTGTGGATAAATGTGAAGTTAATGTGAATAAAAGATCACCGAGTCTGCGTTGCTTCATAATAGTGCTGTTGTGTTTCTTTATGCTCTTTGTGTTTTTTCAGAGGGGCACCTGGCTGCTGTTCACCATAATTTGCAGCAGTGCACTGAGGGCTTGTGCAATGGTAGTTATGGTCACAGGGGAATCATGACTGGTCCAGAAATGTTTCCTACTTATTAATTAAAATGAGGATCTGTTAACTTGTAGGATGGAAGGGAAAACTGTGTGGCTCATTCATTTTAAATAAAGCTTTCCATTGCAATAAAGAAACAGTCCAAGTCATGTTCATGTTGGCAAGTTTAGTGTAGCAACGGAGAAGTACAAAATGTGGCTATTTGGTTTGTGTTTTCATCCCGCTAAACACCCGCTGAGAGACATGAATTCCATGTTAGGGTGGGTGATTCGCTAATCCAGCGTATCGTGTGAAGAATTCCATCACATTGATGGCCTATAAATTTACATGGGCAGTAAGTGGGCACAATCCACAGTACTGTTCTGGGAGCACTGTGTCCTCCCTCATTTAATTGAGGTGTGCCTCAGCCAAAGGGGTTGTCTGTGTGTCATACAGGATGCGCCCTGTGACACCCCCCACCACTCCTCTTATTGATGCTGGAAACAGGATGTTGCGTTGTGAAGTAAATATAGTCTAGGCATCCTGGTGTGTGTGTGTGTGTGTGTGTGTGTGTGTGTGTGTGTGTGTGTGTGTGTGTGTGTGTGAGCTCCCAGAATTCCCGTGGAGATCAGCTCAATGCAATGTTGCTGTTTGTGAAAACTGAATACAGGGGGGCTGGAGGGGTGCTCTAGGGTCACTTCACGGGTCAGCGGCTCCAGTGTGGGGTGCAGCACTGTGCCCTGTGCTCTTCTCGTGTCACACACAAATCTGTGGAAACGAAACGGGATGCGTGATGGAGGCTGAGCGTGAAGGGATCGCGTTTCTCGGACAAAATTACAAGGGCAGCCAAGTAAAACTGAAGGAAATCTCTCTTAAATCTCCTCCCTGCTCACATCTGTGCTTCCGCTGTTTACTTCAGTCAGTGTTGTCTCAATCATGTGTAGGTTGCTGCATGTGCATGAACCAGCTGGATTGTACACATTGACTCTCCCGGTGCTGACAATACATCCTCCCTGTGTTTCAGGCATGGACCTCTCTGCTAACCAGGATGAGGAGGGTGACCAGGAGACCTTTCAGATGGAGATCAGCAAGGACACAAAGAAGTGTGCTTTCAAGACCTGTGCTGGAAAATACTGGACCCTCACTGCCAATGGAGGACTGCAGTGTACTGCCTCCAGCAAGTGAGTTCTGAGCCCGCTGTGTCCCGCATTCTCAGCAGCAGACCTCCCAGCTCTCTAGAGCCCTGAGCCTCAGCTTCCTCCCATAGGCATTTGGGAAAGGTTACATTCCCTCTGACTGTATTGTTGATATATAGAGATCCAATCAATTCAATGCATCTCCTGGCACAGACACACTGGTCTGCCTTCCCACTGTGACAAATTCTGTTCTAATTGCAGTCCCATTTGTCTTTGAATTCTGAAGTCAATAGCAGGGTGTGAAGTCTCACCTCATACTGTTTAAAACAAGTGTGACATGTATGTCTCCTCCTGACACATGGTCATCATGTTAGAGTAAACTGGCCAATAACTATTTATGTGGCGATGCCAAATTGGTGCTAATAATTGCTATTAAGGGAAATTGCAGATTAAGATCTATATAATGTATGTGGAGACTGAGATTGTGCAAATCCCACTCTTAAACTGATGTCTGTTTTCAGAGCTAGGACATGCAATTAAGGGAGGGAGGACCTTAGGGGGTTGTTTGTGCTAGTGAATTAATTGAATAATACAATACAGGTTGTATTCAAAGTAATTAAGATGAGTCTCAGGTACGAATAAAATATTGTGTTCTTGGAAATGCCATCACATTTTCCAGTAAAAAAAAAAAAAAACATTAGAAAAAATGTCAAATATTCAAAAAGATAAATGTTGTGTGTATATATCATTGTATATTTAAACATACTTTCACATGGGAAGTACTGACACACACTGCGTGACAGTTGGGGAATGACAGGGCCTGGAGAATGGCGTGACTCAGATCACCGGAAAGGGTGAGATGGGAGCACACACAGCAAGGATAAACTAAACAAGCCTTCAGCTGTTCATTACAGGCGCACTGAATGAAAACAACAAGCTAAATAAGAAAGCCAACAGGGCTCACTGTCATTTTTCATTGATCCATACTTTATTCAATTAACAGTCAATCAGTTCACATCAGCTGACAATAAAACCAGGACACATAGTTGGTTGGTTATCTGAAATAATTGCTGTAGATAGTGCTGTGTTGCAGTAAGTGTCCAAGTGAGCACTGAATAAGCAGGATTTCCATTCACTCAGTACAGCTCTCAGTTGACAATTCCGTATTAGTTTTTAGTACTACCAGGTGTGTAATAGGGGTGTTATTGGGGTAAAACCAGATGAAATACCATACCATACCAAACCAACCATGAAATACCATAGACACATTTTCAAATGTCGTTTGTGAAACAAAATCTGTGCAAATTTTGGATTTATTTAAATAATCTGAAATGCAATTCTGAATTCTTTATATTCAGTAATTCAGTAGTAAGTGCACACCAATCATTTAGTACTTACATGTCAGAACTTGGGGAACGGTGATTTTGGTAAAATCAATCTCACATGTAAGTAGTGAGTCAAATCACTTGTGAGACTTAAACCCATCATAGAGATTAGGCTCTATGTTTAGATTTACGCAAATTGTCCTTCACCTCCTACACACCTCTCACTCCTACACGTGAACAGGTGGCAGTTGCCAGTGTGCATAGAGGCATGTCTAAAGAATGGCTGTGCAGGGCCAGGCATGGATCAGTGATGCTGTAAGTTCAAGCGAGGACTGTAGTGCATAAGCTCCTTTCCCTCACTGAGGAACTGAAACTGAGACGCCCCAGCACATTAAGCCAAATTCTGCTTCTCATTAACCTACTGAAGTGGAAAAAGGCTTGACTTCAAAGAGCAGGTTATCTGGCCTTGCATTGAACTTTCTCCAACTGAGCTAAGTTTCCAGCACCAGAGAGGAAATATAACCCTGCCACGTAGAATTAGAGTTATACCCTAAAGTTAATAAATCTGGATGAAATGACTTTCCTCCAGGTAGTGGGGATCAAGGGGCTGTGATCCCTCAATCATGTCTTTAGGTTGGAAACTTTACATTGCAGCAGAATCCTCCAAATTTCTTAATTGGCATTCAGCTGAAGTGTATCGAATGGATCATTCTGTTAAGATTTATTATGTTAAGATTTATTCCATCTTCCTTGTGTATCCAGGTCTGCCAACTGTTACTTTGACATTGAGTGGCGTGAGAAGAAAATCACCCTGAAAGCTGCCAATGGGAAGTATGTGGCAGCCAAAAAGAATGGGCAGCTGGCAGCCACTATTGAAACAGCGGGTGAGTATTGGGGCCCAGATGAGCCGCTGATCCTGCCATACAATAGAGTCCTGTACAAGGGGTTGTTGGTGATTTTTTTTTTTTTTTTTCATCTTAAGGTCAATGATTGAGATCATGTGGAAACGCCACTGTGTAATGACACTTAAAACCCTATGTTGTATTATGTATTCCCTTTGGAAATGTGACATGAAGATTGCACTCCACAATGAGAGTTATTGTTCCCTCTGGGGCTCTGAAATCCACTTATCAGTGCTAGGTGGCTGAAAACTAAAAAATGTGTCAATTTATAGGGCCTTCAGCTTTCTTGCAAACGTGTTGAAGGTCTGACGGTGCCTGGATTTCCCCTGTAGGTGAGAGCGAGGAGTTCCTGATGAAGCTCATCAACAGGCCCATCATCGTCCTACGCGGGGAGCACGGCTTCATCGGCTGCAGGAAGATGACGGGAACACTGGACTCCAACCGCTCATCCTATGACGTCTTTCAGCTGGACTTCCACGACGGAGCCTACAGCCTCAGAGGTCAGTTTCAGCAGGTGTGGGTCAGAGACAAGGAGCTTCTGAGCCAATTGTTTTTGCTTAATTATGATTTTGGCAATAAACAACTCAACAATGTTCATCAGTATCCATTGTGTTTATTCAAAATGGTCTCCTCCCTTCAACAAAACAATTGTTTGACTGAATATCCAAAATGTGTAACCCACCCTTGTAATGTCTTAATATTGATATGTCACAGACAAAAGCAAGCCATATTTATTAACAGGTAAACTAAATACTGGCTCTAAATACATTCTGTAGTGGATTTTAATTATTAACTTAAAGGGGTCAATATATATTAATTTTATTTCCATTATACACCCTCTATAGTATTACTCACCCAGAGAGGTACTGTAGTTTCAGGTCTAACCATGGCCAAACTGCATCTGCTTGTCTGATGACATGGAGACGTCACCAGTGTATTTACTTGGAGCTCTCAACATTTCTCTGTTTTCTTATGGCTTGTCCCGACTCCTCTTCCACTCTCAGATTCCACTGGGAAGTACTGGATGGTTGGAAGCGAGTCTGCAGTGGTCAGCAGCAGTGACACCCCGGTGGACTTCCTGCTGGAGTTTTGCGACTACAACAAGGTGGCCATCAAGTCCTCCGAGGGCAAGTACCTGAGGGGAGACCACGCCGGCGTCTTGAAGGCCAATGCAGATGCCATCGAAAGCTCCACTATGTGGGAGTACTAGAAGCACTTTAACTACCATTATGGCATTTAATTTTCTCCATTTTGTTTTTGTTTCATTTTTTTTCTCAATTTGCATGCACGTGGGGTTGAAATGGTTGAGAAGGTTGCCATGGATTGCTGACGCTGGCTTGGCTCTCAATACTCCTCTGTACCCAGTTGCTGGTATCAGAAGTATAATAATGAAAGGTATCCACCAAACCCTTGGGGAAAGGGGTCAGTGTTATGCCAGGGTTTTGAGGTTGCAGTCTCCCCTTACATTTTGTATTTGTCTTTGGCATTACATTACTTGCATTTTTTTGCCATTAAACTACTTCCATTCATTTTTCTGCTTTCTTGGCCAAAGGTCAATGCAAACAATTGTGCCATTTGTAATATATTTTTGTTTTTAATTGGCATTGTCCTCTAAAGCACATAATGTGGATCAGACTGTACTCTACACATATCTGTTGTTTGTAAAAACTTTGGCTGATTTGCATTAACTCCTGGTGAAAACAGTACACATATATTCCTAGAAGCGTTTG
Organism: Megalops cyprinoides; assembly: GCF_013368585.1. Classification (NCBI taxonomy): domain Eukaryota; kingdom Metazoa; phylum Chordata; class Actinopteri; order Elopiformes; family Megalopidae; genus Megalops; species Megalops cyprinoides. Next base: position 29,836,258 of record NC_050583.1, read on the forward strand.
CAATGGAGAGTGAATATTTATTCCCTTTTCCGATGTACATCAGTCGTTTTGAGCCACTTCATGAAGCCTGACCACTAACGTTCCATTCTTGCTGAGCATTCTGTCTCAGCTCTGGGACATCCAGTCTCAGCCCCCTCCTAAAATCCATGCCCCTCTGTGTCTGTGTGTTCAGTTGGGTTGCCTTTTTGGCCTTAATCTAAAGCTACAGTAAATAGCATCTGATCACTCCAGCATGTCTAGTATAGTATGACTATTTGTTCTAATAAAAGAAATCATTAAAATGACTGTCAGCAGAATATTCTCTTAGACTGTCAGCCTAGCCTGTGCTCTGTATTTAAATTGTAAAAGCAGGTGTGCATTTACACTATTTAACAGCTCCAACGTGCTGTTGGGATGCTGGATTTTACTTTGCCGTGTTCAGAAAAAGTCGACCCTTACACAGCCTCAGTTGTCACTTTGCGCAAAGGTGCAGTGAAGCATTTTTAATGAGGAAGGGCCAACTTGTATAATAATGACTGGATCCTCTTTGTGTGCCATTAAGAGTTTCTTCCATCTTGTCAGATGGAGAAAATCAAAACTGGAAATTCATTTCGGTGTTCTGGGCTTTAAGTGGAATGTGTACAGTCACTCATCTCTATAGAGCTGGTAACAGCCTAAGAGCTAGGTCAAAGGCTTTGATATTACCAATGTGAAATACATTGCGGTCCGTCCCTGCAACTGACCAGTGATTTCAGTGCCCCAATATGTGCCGTGTAGCTGTAGGTTTATATAAATTGCAGATCTGAAGTGATGTTGCAGGTTCAACACGTTTGTGGACTTAAATGAATGACTCCCTCTGACCCTTATAGCTCTCTGGTGGAATTGTCTGTGCTCCACTGCAGCTATGATAAAAGACTTCAGTAATAAAGTAACAGAGATGCACAGGCCTTTAACTGAAATTACTGCAGAGCACTTCATTTTCTAGAGGCACAGGCATTATCATGAAATGGTTTGTGGGAGGGAGAGGGAGAGGGAGCTTGCCCCACCTATTTGCGAGGAGGCCTGGCCGACACTGCCACACACCGTCTTTCAGGAGAAAGCCTGTTATTAGTGAGTTGAATGCTGTCTGTTTTGAGACTGATGCCTCTGCTTCAGTCAGTATGATGTTTACAGGTAAAAAAGGTCAAATGAGTGGGGACAAAGAAGCTTGGGTCTTATTTACAGCTATTTTGTAATCATTAGCAAACAATTCAGTGCATAACTTTGCAGACTGGGAGATGGCTGCCGAATGGAGGGCAATTGTGGCTAAAAACCCTTGGAAAGGTGTTTGCATTTTGCTGCTGTATTCTGTACTTCAGACGGTAAAAATGGCATTAATCCATGGTGCTAAATAAACCACTCTTTGGCATACACAAGGAGCCATTTAAAAACAAACTGGAAACCGGTGCTAAACGTCTCTCCAAATGCACAAAATTGCTTACAACTGGAATTCAATAGTGATTTTTCTGTCCGAAAAGTAAGGAATGCAGAATGCGTAGCGGTGCACATCCGTTTTACAGTGCAATGATTTGAGTTGGAAATGCAGCTCTAGTCTGAAACCGCAGAGCCTACATTCATCAAGGGGAATCGTGCCGTAACAACAAGCTCTCCATGAAAGCAATCACTCCTTTGGAACTTGCACATGCCTTATTTGATGCTTTTCATTAGTGCAACTGCTCTGTAGATTGGAAAGTGATTATGGAAACACTTCAGAAAAGGGAATGATAATGGTTGTGCCTTGCTCAAAGTATATAGGCCTAAGTTGCAGTAGTTTTTTGTTTTGCTTTTTTTTTGCCCAAAACATTCCACTTGTGAAAGTGAAGCTTTTTCTTTTTATTTTGATAATCTTGGTTATTGTTTTTCTTATGTGCCATTTGTATAACTTAAACCCAATGTCAAATAAAGTTTGCATATGAAACTCTGTCCTAGTGTCACCTTGTGGATGATGAAAGGGGGGGATGTGTTTTCCAGAATGATCTTCAAGGCTGAGGCTCCGTTTCCAGCACTCTGTATTTAATGTGATATACTGGGTCCTTAAGCTGTAAAACCATCAAAAGCTGCCATGGGTTTATTTTAGGTGAAATCCTTTCTAGCATTTTAATAAAAGGCAGGCATTTGAAAGCTGCCCATACCATCCATTCTGTTTATATGACAGGCTTAAGGGATCAAGAAACACATAGTACTGAGATTTATACCCAGGCTGGTATAGTAAGATCTCTGTTTTTGGTTTAGCCCCAAACCCATCTGTTAATAAGCCTGGTGGAACAAAAGCCGCCAGAGTGACCTAGGTCGTGCTGGTGTGCGGAGTCTGGTAGTGTATGGCTGAGTGCACTAATGCACCTTTGGGCCACTGAAAGTTTATTTTGGAAACTAATCTGCTCACCACAGAGTGCAGGAATGGGTTTTTCTCTGATGAAATTGCTTGCAAGCTCTCATCTTTGGATGTCGAGTGCCCTTTCCATCAAGGACGCCTTTGTGTTACTCTTTTTTTTTTTTTTTTTTTTGGCTGGTGATCCTTTTCCAGGACAGGAAACGACTTTGTTCCTCCAAAGCGAATTTAAACATTTTTTCGTGATCATAGCGATGCACTGGGCACTATGCCTGCACACACTCAGAGCAGTGTTAGGTAGAGTCCCTTCAAAGAGCAGCAAGAAGGGGCATTGGACATGCTTATGAGCCGGATGAATGAAAGTCATACCTCCACATCAGCATAAGCAGGGGAAGTGAGCTCACTCCCCACACCCATTCTAGGCTTCAAGAATCAAAGCAAGGCGCCCATGATTTATGCCTAGGGAGATTTATCCTGACTAATGACTATTACCTTGCCACTAGCAGGATGTCAGAAAAACACAGGTCTGAATTCTTCACACTCAGCAGAGCTGATAGCGGCTGGTCTGTGGTGACACTCACACACTTCCCCTTCCTCTCTGTGTAAATGGATCCTTTGTGCTCCTTGTCGAGAGGTGCTACAATACAAGGCCACCAGACTAGCCCTCGCATCAATCTCACTTTATTTTCCCCTGAACAGACCAAGAATATGAATTGTCCCCGAGATCCACTGGTTAACGATACATTCTTCCATCTCACATCACATGTATCACAAATAAGCTGCAAACAGGTCAGAAAAACAATTGCTCTGGAAGTAGTCAGAAGAAAGCACAGCATGTCATAATGAAGAGCCCCGCTGAACATGCTTCTTGATTAGTGGTGCTAAAAATGTGTCAGTCTCAGTAATATAGATTAAGTGAACCAATTACAGGGAAACTATTTGGAGCTGAGGATTTTTGCCTTTAGAAACACTGTTCTTTAAAAAGCTCTGAAAAAGATGTGAATAATTGCTCCATTATATTGCATGCATTCCTCTCAACATAAGACAATCATGTGATCTGGCAAAAAGAAAAGAGTTTTTTAAAAGAGGTTGCACATTTTGGCCTTGAAAGAAACAAATGTAATTAGACACTTTAGAGTACATTTCTTTCAAAGCGTGTCTGGTTAGAAAAAATACAGCTCATTCAAGTTGTATCCAGACCCTGCTTCCAAAATGTTGACACACAGCCCGATAAATCAAAGCTGCTTCTATTCTGAAACTGTAACTGACATCATTCGATGGAAAAACAGTGGTTCGATTTTTTCAGAACGAAACAAAATGGCCTTTGCAGTGTCAGTGCATCAGTCTACCACTATGGATGCAGATAATGTGTGGCTATTTTTAGGAAACATAAAGGCAGACTTTCCAAACAGACCTCTATTCAGGCACAGTCGTCTTGCCAGGGGTTTCAGTAAATGAATGTGAGGTTGTAATACAACTCCTTGGACAAACTTACTCAGCACTTGAGACATCTGAGAGCACTGCTGCCATAGAAACCACAGCTCAATGATGAGTGGGTTGGGAGCTGGGGATTGGTAGGGGGGAGGGGGATCTGCAGCAGAAATTTTAAAAGTTGGAGGGCCATTGTCTGAGAAATGTAAAATCCCTCACTTTTTTGGCTTATGACAGACATGTCCAAGTTCTTGTGCAGCTCTTTTAAAGCTTTAGAATACTGTATTCATTTAGAATACTGCTCAGTTCACAAGATTAAAGAATGAAAACAAAAAAAGACTGACAAAGAAGTTCTGCAAATCTGGCAGGAAGACGTCGTAAGCTGTTTAATTGCACGCATGATGTGATCATCTGGATATGCAAGCAGGCCTGAGTAAATGAAAGCTTAGGGAAATGTTTTCACTCTTGAAGAAGGGGCAACATCACTGCTCTTTAAATGTATCACCAAAAGTATATCCATATCCATGCTGATTATTAATTTGAAAGATGATATTTCAAACAACCAAGGTTTCATATTATTGTGACATGACAATAGTCAGTGGTTAGGCTGCTATGATATACTGTCTTCAAAATTCAGTCACAAGTTCTTTCTGAGGTTTGACCACTTTAAAATTAAAGATTGATGCAAGAGATTATTTTCTGTCACAAAACAATAATACAATTCCAAGTTTTAAACCTGGAACTTTACAAACATTCTACCACATGTTTAAAAACAAAACAAACAAAAAAATTGCATATACTTATTAAAATACGAGCATGTTAACAAAACAATATGAACCACATTTATCTTCAGGTGCTACATTAATTGTGTTCAAAATGGAAAATGGGTTTATACAATCTTCACCTTTAAATTTAATTTCGATAGTGTTTGCATTAATAAGGGACAGCATATGTCTCAAGCCCTTATTGCCACCGAAGCAGTTCTGTGATGGTATGGGGTGCACTGCTGAGGTGTGGAATGAAGGAAAGTCGTGGAGTTAAAATAAAAAACCATTGCTTATTCATCTCAGAGGCCTCATCTTCCCTGCATTGCACGTAGCTGCTCCTCAGGCCAGCAAACATGTTTTGAATCTCTAACTACTTCTTGATGGAAAAGAGAGTGAGAAGTGTCAAGTGAGATATTGCCAAGACCTGCAAGGCTTTGGGGAAAAAGCCCCCATAGACAATGTACTCTTTGCAGCACCAGTGTACTCTTTAAACAATGAAAAAATGGATAAGGAGCAAAGAAATACAATAAACCAGTTGATAATCTACAATACTAAAACAACAACCTTTTATATGTTACACTTGTGACACAAGCAAGTGTGACTGCTTGTAATTTAGCAGATTAAAAGGTAAAAACTATAAGAGTTTTCAGTATTTATAGTGCTGCTCCTATACATGAGAAATGCAGATTAGCTTACTGTTTGATATGAATACATGGAGGTAAATTTGGGCCAGAAGTCTTTTAAAATCTAAACTGAAAGGTTGATTATCAGGTAACTCCCAATGTTTCCTGTAAGTTTCCAGACAGAAGTCATAACATAGCAGGTCCCCACTGCAAAAACAAAAGAACGTTGTTGCCACCTTGCAGAATCACAGGAAGCTTGACGTACATACGATAACATTGACATCTGTCCCTGAAAGTTTATTCATTTCCCTATCATACAATGGAGTGAGTATACTGCAGTGTATATGGTGACATGGATATGAGAGGAAAAACAAAGTTACAGAGAAGCATTTTTTAAAAAAGCAGAACAGAAACACAAAACCATAAACTGACTGGGGAATTAAATAAAATTTGTGTATGTGGATTTATTCTGAACACACATACATACACATACAGAGCCAGTAATAAGTCTGGATACACTTTTCTTTGTTTTCCACATCTTAGAATAATAGTAAAGACATCAAAAGTATGAAACAACACAAATGGAATTATGCAGTGACAAAAAAGTATTATAAACAAATCAGAACTATTGTATTTCAGATTTTTCAAAATAGAAAGAAATTCATACATAGACAAATATTAATAGTGAAGTAGATGCCTAAGAAACAAATTTCAACCACTTAAGTAAAAATCTGTTGATCAAAATGTCTTTAAATGCTTGTTTACCATTATCTTAACCTGGTGTGTCCAAAGTTTTGACTAGTACTGTACATATTTAATATTAATTACTCAAGAAACTGAATGTGCTTTAACTTGTAATTGCCTTGAGATAAGCTCCAACCTTCCACATAATCATTTCTGTTGTGCAATACATGCTGCATCTGTCACAAGTTGACCTCTGTGCCATGGGAATTTAAGGTATAGCTGAGGATGTGCGCTACGGTCGAGTGAGCACCGCTCCATTAACGGAGGACCTTGAAAAGGGGAGCCTCGTGATAAAAGGGCCTGACTGGGCCATGCGATCAGGGGCTGCTCATTTTAAAGTTTGCACCAGCACTGTCAACACCGGCGCTCACCAGGAACACCGCAATGTGAGGAGGTGGATTCCGGGATATTAAAAAGTAAGATAAACAAAAAGCTGATTGAAGAGGGAGCGCCGTGGAACTCACACAGTCCGCTGTGTAACTTGTGACTGGATATCCCACTGTGTAAAGTCAATCATGGGGCAACAGATGTGCTGGCAGAGCATTAAGTCCTCTACTCTGGCACACAAACAGAATCAGGAGGGAACAGAAAAATTAGATTCTCATTTTAGCCACTTTGCAACTAAATGGCCCAGAAGCTGCCTCTGTCCGGACATAGCAACTGAACTTAGGGAAACATTCAATATTGAGAGAAACAATCTAGCCTTAAAACAAAGTCAGAAAAGCAAACCAAGCAAACAATACAAGCCCAGTTCCCTAGTCTCACTCCCCCAGTAAGGAATTTTATTATTTTAGCCAGCAACCAATTTAGCAACCCAACAATAGCCTTTTAAAACCAGATACGGAAGCTCTTACAACATACCATCATCAGCCACCAGACTGAATTTATAACAGGACACCTCCTTCCTGTTTAGCGGCCAACTGCAGGAGTTTCCTGCCTCTTCCTGCTGTTGTGGATGTCTTTTGTTTGACAGAGGTGGTCATTGATATAATGAAGGCTTTAAACTCCTCTCTAATTGATGCTGACACTTGCTCCTTGGCTGTGGAGTTGTGACAAACGATGCATGCCCCCCTGACAAGACACACCTGGTCACACATTCCTGGAGACTGAGCTAGCAAGTAAATGAACCCCACAAGCCTTTACATCTATGGTTAGTGATCAAAGAGGACATTAGGCTGAGACAATAACGTACAATATTACTTTAGATGGGCCAGACTGGCCCACAATCATGCGTGTCCCATTTCAGTCCAAATTCCACATAAAAAGAAACAATACTTTACTTCAGTAGACAGAAACACTGATGTTTTGTCAAGGGGGTTTCCATGTACAGTGCTGACAGCCATCTCAAGGGGATTAGGCCAAAACTGGATTCAGACAAAACATGAATACAGACATTTACCCAAAACTGAACTAATGCATTAACAGCACATCTAGCCACATTCCTCTGGAAACTACCCATACCCATTGAAAGTTAGCTAAGAAGACAGATGGAACTTTTAGAAAATTCTCAAGCACATTTATGAGAAGACAATAGCAACTGGAAAATCCCTTTCTCAGGGTGTTTGCCATCAACCGAACCTCACTGCTCTTGGTCACGGTTGAGCCGAGGCCAGTCACATGGTCTCGTGCTTGGTTACAGGAAGGCCTCCAGTGAGAGCCAGACTGTGGGCATGCCACTGGGGTCAATGAACCAAATCAACAGGACAGACTCCTTCCATCTTGTGTTCATGGGTGGGCCATTCACCAACAGTAACCACTTCATTGCAGGATTTTTTTTTTATCTCAAAATGGCCCAAGTACCAAGCCTTGGTAGCACCACATGGAGGTGTGAGAGACAATCACAGCATATTTAATCATCTGTTTTTGGTCTGATTGTCATTTAACCCAAATTAATTATATTGTCAATCATCCAAACTAAATTTGGCATCACTCTATTAGTATTACTACTCGTAATAAAAAGAATGCTATGTTAGAATACTGTTCATTGACTACAGTTCAGCTTTTATCACTATAGTCCCCCTTTACTGGTCAGTAAGCTTCTGGACCTTGGACTGCATAGCTGTCTGTGCAAATGGATCCTAAACTTCCTGACTGGTAGACCACAGTTGTTTAGGGTGGGCAGCCTCACTTCCACCTTCTCACCCTCCACACCGGTGATCCTCAGGGTTGTCTCCTCAGTCCCCTGCTGTATTCTTTGTACACACATGACTGTGTGGCAAAGAGTAGCTCCAACACCATCATAAAGTTTGCGGACAATACTCTGGTGGTGGGCCTGATCACCAACAGCAACGAGAAGACCTACCTGGAGGAGATGGAGGACCTGACAAAATGGTGCCAGGTCAACTGCCTCTCCGTTAATGTCAGCAAAACAAAGGAGCTGGTAGTTGACTTCTGCAAGACGTGACAGAGGAGCTACACCCCACTCTCCATCAATGGTGCCCCGGTGGAGAGGGTGAGCAGCTTCCAATACCTTGGCGAACTCATCACCGAGGACCTGACATGGACTACTCACACTACCACCCTGGTGAAAAAGGCACAGCAGTGCCTCTATCACGTCAGACTGTTAAAAAAAAATTCCGACGGCAAAAACAGATTTTAAAAACCTTCTACTCTGGTGCCATCGAGAGCATTCTGGCAGGTGCATCTGGTGTGGGAACTGCTCTTCACAGAATCATAAGGCCCTGCAGAAGGTGGTGTGACTAGCTGAGCGCACCACAGGGACTGTTCTAACTCCCCTCCAGGACTTGTATACCAGGCGGTACAGCACCAGAGCCGGTAAGATAATGAAGGACCCCCTCTTTCAGTGGCTGTGGTCAGGCAGACGCCTCCGCAACCTCAAGGCTAATACTGAGAGGCTCTGTAGGAGCTTCATCCCGCAGGTCATCAGAACGCTAAATGCAGCCCATACTGGAGTCTAGCTTCAGTACTACTACTGCACCCCCATATATAGTATATACCCAAAGTTTTTTATATACATATATACATATATATAACTGGTGTCTCAGTCATTTATCCTGCGGTCTGGTATGATTCTGACCTAGCTGTCTATGTAGCTTTTACTCCTAGCTTCTTTCTACTCTTTATAGTATACCTTCCTGAGATATATTCTTTAATATATATTTTTTCTATTGTGAGTTATGCATTTTCCTATTGTGAGTTTTATATCTTCCTTAAGTTGTTTCTCTAAATTATATATTTTTTTCTATTGTGAGTTTTACAGTCTACCCTGCTGCCAACCATCATTTCACTGCTTACTGTACATGGTGCCTTGGTGTGTGACAAATAAAACTTTGGTAGTACTGCTAGCACTGAAAGTAATACTTAGCTTCTTGTTGCTGTTAAGCAAAGGGCATAATTTGCATGAATGACTAGTATTCAAATTCCTAGTAGTATTACTGCACATGACTAAGACTTCTTTTCCAAAGATCAAGGAATAGAAAGTCCTTTGCTAGTGAAGTCAAGCCAATGAGCCAAAGGTTGAAAAATTATTTTTCCCCCACAAATTATATAAACATATGAATATATAGAAAGTGGAAGAATACACATATTTTGTGTATATTCCTGAGCCTTTGATTTCAACCCAAATTGTTGGATATATTACTTCACAATGAGAAGGGATTTCAAGGTCAGAACAAACAATTTACTTTTAATAAGCTTTTTTTTTTTTTTCAGATAAAATCATTTCAGACTAATAAAGCACCAGTGGACTCCTTCCATCTTCATATGGATACAAACAGACAGGAGAAAGGAAGAGAGTGAGGAGAGAAAGACACCACCAAGGACAGTCTGCTTGGGACTCAATAACTGCAAATGACCTTTTACTAGTCTGTGCAAAAGCAGTCTTAGGGCACTGTGTAGGACAAGTCAGTGTCACACAATGGCCTAGACCATTACAATATGAAACTAAACACTACAGTCCTTTGCTGTGTCCTTTCCGCATGACTAGAAGTCATCCAACCCCCTATGCCAGGTATCCTCACACATCTAGGTGATTGCGTTGCTTCAGTGTTTCGCCTAACTAATTTTTGTGGCATTGTGCATGCACAGATCCAATGACAGGGTGCCACCTTTGGCTGAACCACAGCATTGAAGTGATTTACAGGGCACCAGGCATTTGTCTTAACAGCAGAATCAGTGAGACAACGGCCTGTGTGGTTTCCCCTGGTGCCATATACTCCCAATGGAAATTACAGAAACCTGGATCTGTGCCATGGCACCTCTGACAGGGGACCAGTGACAACACAGCCTGAAAGCAGCCTTGGTTGGTCCTGTGGAACTATTCACCTTTAAAAAGAAAACACACAGAGATTTGCAGGGTCACTGGGCAGCAGCGCTTCAGTCCAATTATCTCGGATGCCGTGGCCCCCGGTCTTGGTGCAGGCGGCGGTCCGGACTGCCTGGCCCAAAAAACAAAGGCTTGACTCAAGAGCGTGCTGATAGCAGGGAGGCTTGCCAGGGCTTGGGCTGCTGGTGCTGGCATGCGCTGCCCCTGTCAACAGGCAGCAGCCCTGGGCTTTTGTTCTGGGAGGCTGGACAGCTGAGTCTGCTCTCTGTGGGAACATGGGCACAGGCCGCACAGGGACACACAGAGGTGGGGAAAACGTGAGCGGCGCGCAACCCCCTTACAGAGCCGCGGGAGAGCACCAAGCACACGCAACGGCCGCACAAAAAAAGGACCTTCTGTTCACGTAGCGAGACGCTCCACAGACCGGCTCAGCAGCTACCACAGGGAGCCAAAACAGCAGCCATTAATGTCTGGCCCCAGACTAAACGTGGGAGCAGTGATTAAAGATCGCGCTGCTCGTGTTACTGCAGAGCATCCATTATTGAGCACACCCGCCGATCCTGCTTCTTAATGAATATTCAAGCATTCAGAAAGCTGAAGGCAGTGGCGCTAATCTGGTATCCTGTGTTCCAGGTGCTGCAGTGAGCGCTCAAACACCACCAGGGAGGACTGCAAAAGGTCCCCCTCGCCCCCTGTGTGTCAGCAGTGGCCTGACACACAGCACCTCCCCCCCACAGCCATCACAGCACAGCCTCAACTGTGACGTCATAAACAGAGACAGAGGGGGCCAGGAGAAGGCTGGATGAGTCAGCCGTTCCTCTCTGCAGCACCTTACACTGCAGACAGCGAGGCGCTCTTTAAACCAAGCACCAGGCAGCCTTTTACACACCAACAGACCTCACAGCCAAAGCTTTCCTGTGAAGCAGTTTGGTGTATTTATGGTCACAACACGCATGCTTTCAGTCTGATATTGTGTCAAACTAAAATGGACTTTTGGAGCAACAGGAAACGATAGTTTCACTCGATTCACCTGACGAGCCACCACACTTTCACCTTCCTGTGCTGGAAAGTGAAATTTAGAGCTTGTGGCTTCTCAGGATCAGTACATCCTCCATGTGCATTTGATTTATTACTTTTGTTTTTCAGGACTGAATGGATTACACAAGAACAGTTGAACAAAGGTGAGCTATACCAGCTTGATCTCTGCACAAGATGTCAATTTCCCACCCTTTGAGACCCACAAAATGGCCTACAGTCACTGGGTCTAGTTATATTATCTGGGCTGCTTATATAGGCCATGAACCCAGCATAGTCTTAAGACTAATTCAATTTGTATTCCAACAGAATACATCAGTTAAAATAAAAACAAACCTCTGCAAACTACATAACTCCCTAATTTCAGACATGTAGGTGCTGGACGTGGAACTAGGTGTAAATTTATTTCTCAAGAATACCAAAATTGAAAGTGGAAAATGCAGTACAACAATAAAATAAAGAATTCTCTGATAAAAAGAAGTGAATAAACTGAAACCGCTGGTTTTGTAGAGACATTTCTTTATTAGAACAACTATTAAACAATCATTCACTCCTTTTCAATCATGGGTTCTTTTTTCCCTCAAGTAAGATCCATCCCCCTACTGAACATATACGCTTGAATGGTTTGTGCTTTTTATCTCTTAGAGCAAAGAATGAGTAAGAGACCGCAGGCACTCAACTTGGACTTAGGTTTTCAAGGGTGAGTCTCTTGTTTTCAGTTCAAACTTGGAGGAAAAGGAGTATAAAAGAGGGGTGTAAAATGTAAGAAAGGTATAACATTTGAATGTCCATACACTTTCCAGTTCTGTGACATTTCCCTGTACTCAACAGTACTTACAACTCTACATAGGATTAAACAGAAAAAAACACCCTAAACCACTAAGGTGCTGACAATAACTGGAGTGGCCCTTAGACAAGAGGCAGTTGTACTCCTTGTGGCATTTAGTCACTGACAGTACAGGGCTGGAGAGGTACCTCACACACAGAAAGACTTGTGTGTAAAGTGTTACTATTCCCCTCCAATGTCAAAATATCCCATGGCACTACCCTCACCTCTACACACATTCCAGACATATCAGAGGACATGAGACACATCCTACAACAAGCAGTGGTCTGGACTCATCTAGGTCAGAGCTACTCAACGCCAGTCCTGGACAGACATGATCTAGCCGCATGTTCTAGCTTTCTTTAAACTGCTAATGCACTCTGGACTGGAGAAGAGATGCTAAACTGGCTCAATCGAGACTCCCACCTGATGAACCTAATCATTAGGGGCCAAACCTGAACACAAAAAAACCTGCAGACACGGAGGCCCTCCAGGGCCGGGACCAGGCTTGGGTAGCACGGGTTTAACGTGTCATTTGCTTTAACACAACATTAAGCAGCACAGTGCACTGAATACCTGAAACTAAATGAGGGATTTAAAACTGCACATTGTTGTTCTGCAAACTAAATAGCACTGCTGGCCTCTGCACCGGTTCTGGCATTACTTGTATGATGTCACCAAAATACACGTGAAGCACCCTTGATGCAGCAGAATTTTGCAAACCACCTGTAAGAATGTGGCTAATAAAAAATAAAAAATAATCAAATGGACCGTATTATACCGATCCCCACAGGTCAAGCTGAAGAGGTGAGTGGAGAACTCTCACAGTTCACTCTTCAGTCTTATAATGGTAGGCATACCCACAGTGGGCTGAAACAATGCGCTAAACAACAGAAGGTTTTGGCATATCACCATCTGTGGTGCAAGAGTAGGCACGCATCAGGAAGAGAGAGCATTCCTCCAGGGGCCAAGGGCCTCATCCTGAGCTTCCTACTAAGACAGCAAAGGGAGTACCTCCATACACGTGTTTATGCCCAATATAAAAGGTGCAACTTTATTTAGAAAAGGGGATCGTTCAGGGGAGTTCGGGGGTAGGGGTGTGTTCAGCGGGGCCTGTAGAAGTTGAGGGCTGGTCCAAAATGCATAGGTATGTTGAAGTCCTCGTTCATGTTGGGCGGGTTTAAGTTCATGAGAGGGTTCATGTTTAAGGGGGGGTTTAAGTTCATGGGGGCGTCCCGTGGCGGGGGGACGTAGGGGGCGGGGATGGGTCGAATGTGGAGCGGGTGGTGGTGGAGTTGGGGCAGCATCATCTGCGGGGGCACCAGCAGGAGCGGGTGTAGGCCGTGGGGCGGCACAGCCTGGTCTCCCTGCCCCCTGTCGACCAGTGGAGGGGCCTGGCAGGGCACCTTGGCGGCCACAGGCTCCGGGGGAGGGCCAACCTGCTTCCTCTTTTTCCCTGGGGGAGAGAGCAAGAGGAAGAGGAGGGTGAGAGTAGAGACAGAGCAGCAAAGTCTGCTGTGAGCACAGCCATTACCAATCTCCTCAAACATCCCAGCATTACACAAGCTGCCTCACCTGAGTTCTTCTTTAGCAGTTCTGCCTCTGCCTCTTTCTGGAGCTCACTGATGATTCGCTCGTCATCTTGCTGCACAACAAAGGGGCACAACGAACCCTCAGTAAGAGCTACCACATCAGGACTAACAAACATTTACAATACAACAAGTCTGAGGCCATCAGGACATGGAGTTCACACATTCAGCTCACTCTTCAAAAGTACTTCTTAAAAATCAGCAACTACTTCCAAAAATGTTTATGTTCACATCAGTGGCAAAAGACAAAATATGGCAAGAGGAAATGATGGCAGTGCAGTAAAAGGACGGTGCCAAAGTCAGCCATGTGCCTCCTCCAGTCAAACTCAACCGAGAAAGTTGCATTCAGAACCCATTATTCTGCCTTTATTGTTCAGTCTCAGACCGAAACACTAAAGCCTGCAAACACATTCTAATGGCTGCCAGATGACTTATGCGCGCTCTGGCTGCATTCAGTTGCTAATTGCCGCCTCGCCAAAAAGCTGGCTCGGCCCTCCTGGAGCAGATTACAGAACATATGGGAAGAGGGAACCAATGGGACCCCGGCCAGGACAAACATGGAATAAATCTGGGGGGGCTGGTGTGTCGCAGGAGGCTCAGTCGCGGAAGAAAACGGAGGCGCAGAGAGGGCGGGTGCCGGCCCACCTCTGGTCAAACAAACACTGAGCAGGGGCTCCAGTCCACTCTGCGGAGACTGACGCCATGAAAACTACATCAGCAAACTGCTTTTATGACTTAATCCTGGACTTCATGTATGTATTTGTTCATATGTATTCAAATAATGGTATTACTGACATTTTCTTCTGTATATTACACACATGCACACATTTTATAAATGAAAATTCCTTGAATGTGAAAAATTCCTTGATGTGGCCTTGTTTTCCCACATCAAGCCAATAAAAATCAAACCTCTCACTGAGATCAACACACAACTAAGACAGTTCCAGGGTAATTCATTTCTCTAAACGGGTCACTCTTTCATCAGAGCTGTAATAAAAAAAATGTTCAACAGAGCTTTATTTCAAGATCACACAGGAATATGGCAAATATATAATAATTCCAAACAATTCAATTTCAATTATTGTGTTCTAAACATTTCAAATTCGCACACAGAGTATTCACAGCTTTGTGCTACCAATTCAAAATTTGGACGAACTCAATCTAAATGTGAGATCGTCTAAGTGTATTCGAAACCAGAGAACAGAACAATTTGTAAGAAGAAAGAAGAGATCGCAGGTCCCCCCAATAGGGTCAAATATAATCACTTAATTACTGGACTTGAGTTTCACCCAACCACCACACAAAGGCATTACATTACCACAGTTACACAATCAATCAATCTAAAATCACTGTGAAAGTACTGAACGATATTGGCATTACAGTCACCACCCAGTAAAGCTGTGGTATTAAATGCCTTCTCCTGTGTGGCATGAAGACCCCCTCAGTAATTCGAGAGCAAGTTCTAAAGGTGATGGCACATCTGAGAAGTGGTGTCTGCGCTGTGTGGCCTTTGACTTCTCAGCTCAACAGAGCACAGACACTATATTAGTGGAAGCAGCTTTGAGGAGACAGGAATGTGACAGCGTGTCTGAAGGGGTCCAACACTACTGCCACTTCCATTATTCATGTCGTCATGCTAATCCCACACGCACTACATCATTGGAACAGAGGAAATACATGCGTATGAGAGGCAAGTGGAGAAGCAAGGTTCAATCCGACAATTGCGGTTAATCAGAATAGGAAACGAGGGAGCCTATGCCATCACAGCTGCAATGATTGGGCAGTAAGAGCGTATGTAGTTTCACGTCTTTATGCTTCCCGTCTTTTACACAAGAGGGGAAAGAAGGGAGATCTCCCAGGCTCATGAGGGGAGACAGCCCATGTGAGGGGTGATGTCATTTTTACATGAAAGCTTCCAACATGTGGGAACGGTAAAAGCAATTTCCTGGAGAAAAATTTGTATAAAAAATTCACACATTAATATACAGATCTGTCTCCACTGAATTAAATTAATATTCCAACAGGATGACACATTCCAGTAATAACACTGTTGTAACAAATTAAAACTGTCTGCTCACAAGTCCAATATGGCTGGTCTACCTGCTACTTCTTCCCTCATGCCCACACCCTTCAATTAGAGCATGACGCTTCTGGACATATTTGAACAGTTATCACAATGACCAAGGAAACTTTGTAAAATGCATGTCTTCTTTAGAATTATGGGAACTTCTAAGGCTGTGCCAAAAAAATATGCTACTGATATATTCTTAAACTACATATTTGCACAATAAAAGTTTATTTTCTTAAGAGGCAAAGGAAAAAAGAAAGCTGGTTCAAAACCAAAAAATGCAAATAGTGCTATGGGTGTACACACACACACACAACACACATTTTCATGAACATAGTAAACATGGATATGCAGGTATATGCTACTGGTGGTGACGAGGCTTTGGCGGGGTGCACCTTACCGTGGGGTCGGACCACAGGGAGCACTTCTTGCAGTGCCGGCACTCTGCCCCGGGTGTGCGGGCGTGCTGGCAGAAGTGGTCATACCCATTAATGGGCTGCCTGCAAAGGTAGCACATGAAGGCCCCGCAGCGGCACGACATTCTGTTGCAGCCCTCCGACTTCACCAGGCCCATGCCGCACCTGTGACACTTTCTCACCCGTGCCGCGGTCATCTTCTCCTCGCTGGGCCAAACACACGCACAGAGAGAGGGAGAGAGAGAGAGAGAGAGAGAGAGAGAGAGAGAGAGAGAGAGAGAGAGAGAGAGAGAGAGAGAGACTCAATTCAACGTTCCAGTGGAAGCACTGTGCCATCAGAGCTAGGTCACTCCTTAGTTGGTGCATTCTTCAGCTCAGATTAAGCCTTCAACAGGATGCATGTGTATAATACAGCACACATGCTCCTCGATGGGCTTCACAGGCCTGCATTATTTCTGCTCCACGGGCCTACGGAGGGCCCTTCCTGTCTGTGTATCACAGGAAGCAGAAAAGGTGCAGAGTGCCCAGAGAAAACAGGAAGCGTGGCCTCTGCCACAGCTGCGTCCTCCAGCAGGCTGTCCCAGATGCAGGAAGACGGGCCAGCTTCCCGTTCAGACTGGAAACTCACACCAACGCATGTCTGAAGTTCATTCACCACCATACATATAATCCAACAACAGCAACTCCCAAAGTTGTAAGATAACTGGTGGAAGAATGAGGACAATAACCCCTAAGGACTGTTGACCCTTTACCTCCCTCTGCTCTTACAACATGTCATGCTGGACATACCGTATAGAGCCTTGTCCAAAATTTGTCTCGGCATAGTGGGTCAGAATCAATCACGTTATAGTAGTAGCAGTACAGTGGTAAGGAGCAGGGCTCATCACCGAGAGGTTGCTGGTCTGACTCCTTACTGGGGCACTGCTGTTGTGCCCTTGGACAAGATAAACTGCATCAGTAAATATCCAGCGGGATAAATGGATAACATGAAAAAATTATAACCTATGTAATCTGCATCTGCTAAATGACAATAATGTAATGTAAAAGATTAAATGCTAGACTAAAACAGTCTGCTTGATCTCACAGTCCTGTAAATTTCAAGCTGATACAATATTGGAAAGTAAGCAAAATCATCCACAACTTAAATGTCTATGACCTCCAAGACTGAGAAAAATCTAAATAATGCATAGGTGTGGAACTGAAATGGCTCCCTAGACCAAGGCAAGCTCTTAAAAAGGTGGTGTGCACTTACAAGGCAACCCTGATGCGGATCTCGTCCTGCTCCATCACCTGCTCGCAGGTCTTGCCCACGTGGTCCTTCCACACAACATGGCACTTCCTGCAGGTCTCCTAGAGAGGAGGCAGAGAGGGCTGTCAAAAACACACATTCTCTCTCACACACATGCGCACAGCAATCCACTGTTTATCTCAGCTATGACCACGCCACTCGTCGTAACATGTTCCCTCACATCACCCAAATGATACTCTGGGCCTGAGTGTGCTTCTTGTACTTCAGCTG
Organism: Megalops cyprinoides; assembly: GCF_013368585.1. Lineage (NCBI taxonomy): Eukaryota > Metazoa > Chordata > Actinopteri > Elopiformes > Megalopidae > Megalops > Megalops cyprinoides. The sequence continues at coordinate 29,853,908 of NC_050583.1, forward strand.
CCCTTGACTGGTGCTCTCAGAATGGCTAAAATGTGCTTTGATTCCCTGTACTATGTGCATTATGTCTGGCATTTGACAGCAGTCTGCAGAACCTCCCTCCCCACCTCTGTGAGACAAGCAGGCAGCGCTGGCTGGCTGGCTGGCTGGCTGGCTGAAGCCCTCGGGTGGGGGCAAAGCCATTAGCCCAGGCTCAGACTGCAGGGCCTTTACACACTAATCTGGGCTAATCCGCACAGACCCCGAAACTGAAAAGAAAAAGGGACGTGACCGGATGAGCACAGATAATTACCACAACACACACACACACACACACACACACACACACACACACACACACACACACACACACACACACACACACACACACACACACACACACACACACACACAGAGGCCTGAGGAAACCTGTCAGCTAAGGCCTGGAGAAACCCTTGGGAGGCCTATGGCCGAACTGCTGATGGGATTCATCTGCGGCCACAGGCCAGGAGAGCAGAGGTGTGCTGCAGTGCCGACCACATCGATTCTGATTTATGAGGGATTTTAGATAAAGCTGCCCCTAAACACTGAGGAGCACAGACACAGGCCCTTAAAGGCCCTTAAAGTGCTTCAGCAAGGACCTGGCGTCATTCTATTAGAGGCCAACTGCTTAGACCTTCAATTCCCAACACAAATTCAGTACGGCTTTTCAGGGGCGTGACAATTTGCGCTCCCGCGAAACAAAAGACTACACAAGAGATGCAGCATTTTGTGTCAGCTCGCCGCTGCTGTGAAAGCCTTTGAAATCCTCCAGCGAGAAACACAATTCAGCTCTCCTTCGGCAAGTCGGCAGCTGCCCGGTTGCCTAGAAACGCCGTTTTTCATTTGTGTTCCATTTCAGTCGTGTCAGCCTACGATTCTCTGTGTGCCTTTCATCTCGCTGTTGAGGACATCTGCGCCCATTACACCCTTGGAGAGCTCAGCCAGTGACAGGAGATCTGGGAGGGCAGCTGCCATTCCAAGCCACCCCGCACCCTACAGGACAAGCCCACCCCTCCCCTCCCTCCCTTCTCTCTAGCAGAGGACCTTGCTGCTGGGAGGGGCCAACCCATTCAGAGCTACATACAAATAACTGCTCCCTATGAAGACTGCCCGCTCTTTAAACCCAAAAACTGGAAGTCACCTTGCATAAAGTTTTTTTAAAAATTGAGTATGAATGTGAATGAAATGGATATATGAGTAGCAGCATGTTAAAGTATACAGATCAAAGCCACCTACTTATTGCTTCCCTGCAGTAAACAATAACATTCCAATAGATTTCTGCACAAAATAAACATACGTGTGACTGAATGTTTACATGTACAGACAACGGAGAAGTCTGTATGTATGAATTTTGTGTGTGTGCATGTGTGTGTGTGTGTGTGTGTGTGTGTGCGTGTCTGATGAAGTGTTTTATTCAAAAGGAAAGAAATTTGAATCCAACGACTAATTTTAAATACACAACTTTAAACGGGTCAATAGCACAACTGAGGTGCAATGAAACTGATTAGGCAAGATGTCAAGATTTGGGCCCAAAGGAAAGGAACCAAGGCAGAGAACTCAGAATTGCATATTCACTGAAAGTACTTCATGCGGAGGATTCAGGCCCAAAACAACAGCTCTGCATTCTAAAAAGAGGGTGCAGGAGTGTCTAGCGAAGCAGGAACAGAGAACAGCTGGGAAGGTTGTGAAAGAGCGCACCCTAGTGGTGACACAGGAACCCACCGGAGGGTAGACTTGAGCTACACGTCTCTGCACTAATGAACACTCTAAATCAAAAATGACACAGCATGAGAGACTCAGCGCTTTGGCAATTCAAATCTATAGCAATGAAAGCGGCCTTCTTCAGCTAAGCAACGGCGAGGGGCTCATTACGAATTCGGAGAAGCTGTCTGCTCTCCCAGAGCCAGGATGAGCACAGCAGCCACTCCTCGCTGCGGGTGACTCACATCCCCCTCCGCCTGCAGACGTCGCCAGCCACATCCCTAACGGCTCTGTGTGACATTCGCCGCACAAAGACAGCAACTGGATCCGGGCAGCATCTACACTTGCAGGGAAATCAGACCATTTTCTATGCAGGCTTATCCACGAGTCGACCTTGAGAGCATGTTTCCCTGAGGGCGAGGAATCAATATTTTACCATGTGAAGGGCCTCCCCCGCCCATGCGCAAGGGCTCAGCCCGGCTTGAGTATTCCGAACAGCAGCGACACACTACATTAAGTTCCAGCTGCCACTTCCTTCTCCATCTCCAACTGAACCGTTATTGTTCCAAAGGAAAAAAAACAAACCCTTCACACACACACACACACACACGCGGCAAACACTATGTCCCGCTACGTCTTCCTTCCCATTCTGAAGAAAAAGGAAGCCCCCTCTGTAACACAGGAAAGAGTCGTGTGGATGCAGGACAGAAAGGCACGTCGGAAAAGCTAACATTTCCCAGTCTGGTTCAGATTTGAAGAGCCGGCCGAGTCTCCCCTTTAGCGGCTGAAACGAAACATGGGCTGTCCATACCGAAGGCCACAGGGGAGCTTCTCCAAAAGTGGGTCAAGTTCACACTCAGACAGCGCAGCTCTGTGCACGCGTAGGGGAGGCCGTGATCCCTCTCCGCAGAGACACATATGAAGCCAATGCAGAAACAGTACCTATGAGGACTGCAGACAGTGACAGTTTTGTGCCGGAGCAGAAACTGCTGGCTCAGCTCAGGCACTGACTTTTTTTTTAAACTCACAAAGGTCTACAAAAGGGCAATGGTTTGCCTTGTGGGAAACAAAAAAACTCCATACTTTGCCCACACTTTACACACTGCTGAGTACATGTCACTACCTACTATGAACAAAAAATGAAACCTACAACAATTCAGCCCAACTTCTTCACATTCTAAAACCAAAATATAAACCACACAAAGAGGAAAAGTACAGAGGCGAAATGCTTGCCAAAACTTGGTGAGAAGAATCCTTAAAACAGGCCAACATGTTAAGCCGTGTGTGAAAGAGTTAATCTCACTGTGGAGTGGAAAAACACTGCTCTATTGTCGGAGAGGAAATTACCCTTTAACAGTGGCTTACTTCACAGGTGATGGCACTGACACTTCCAAAGGCAGAGACTGACCTGACCACAAAGGGAGCAACCTTAAGTAAATTTGCCCATCTAATAGCTGCCAGGTAAAGCCAGCCTTGTACAGAGCTGGAATAGGAGGGAACCTGAAAAAGCAGCTGAGTGTTGGTGGTCTGCTAAACCCGAAAGAGAGTAAAAGCACAATGCAGATTCAGCTGCACCTTTAAGAACAATGAACTTCTACACATGTGCCACTTCTAAAACTACATTTCTGTGCATTCACTAAAAAAAAAAAAACCCATCCACCCCCCCTCAAAAAACCCAATTTCCTGTTTAACTGACTGAAGGCAATTCAGAGCACTTTAGTCAGAATTAAAGAATGTGGTTTATTTGAAAGACCATATTCATAGCAGTTGGGCCACAGTTATATTAAAACACTTCATACAACTTATCAGAGGTGAGGCATGAGTGGAACGTCTTACCTGTGGCTTTGCTGCCTCTATAAATAACTGCAGAGCTGACAGTGGGTGCAGGGGGAGTGACAGTGAGTATTGATCGGTGTTTTTAAGTGGCCGTGCAAAGACTGTGAAACCAGCCGGCTGGAAAAAAGGCTGCATCCTGCAGATGGCTACAATTAAAGGAGCAGTCGCAGCATAGGTGCTTTTGATCACATTTCCTTCCCGAAAGCAGGGACACCATTGTTTAACGACATTTCTGTGAGCCATTTATAAATTGCTAAACATAAGAATTCACGCAATCTTTTTTGCGGACCTGCTCTGAAAAAGTCATTTGAACGGTCGTAAAACTGCTTCCCCGGCTCACCGAAGTGCTGCTGTTGTCTGTGGTGCAGAGAGAGAGCCCCTCTCCTCTCCTCCCGCCCCGGCGCCGGAGCTGCAGCTGGCCTTATAAGGCAGAAGAAGCCATATGCGGAGCGTCTGAGGGGCGGCGGCCAACGCCGGCAGAACGAGCTCCCTCTGCCGGTGGCTCCTCATGAGCTGTCTGCTCCCCCCAGGCTGGCAAAATGCACAAGGAGGGGGGGGGCGGTCCCACCTCCACACAAACCACAGGCTAAGCAAGCAACAGCGGGCTGCTGCTATAGTTTACGTTCGAAAACATCCATGCTCCAAATCTACCCTATGTCTACCTAACGGCAGGTGCAGTGTTGAGTCCAGTGGCAGGTTTATTCAGTAGAATAAATGGGCAGGAGAATACAAGGAACAGGGCACGAAATTACACACCGATACAAATGAAGAGGCTTCCTGAGGTATATAAGCTGGAGGACCCTTCCAGAAGGGGAAAATGAAGGGGAGAGCTAAACACAGAGGGTAGAAAATGCATTTTCCATTGGCATGTTGTGGCCTTTTTAAACAATTTTTGGTGCTATTTCTTACATAACACTATGTGCCTTTTCTCATGCATATGGGCATATTATGCCACAGAAATTTACAGAACACAATATACCAACAGTGGCTTTAGACAGCCCCCTGCGTGTGGACATGGGGGAGAGTAATCTGCAATATTTGATTACTGAATCTAATGGATGTGAACCTAATGAAGCACAGCGAGCCAGTTCACAAAAACAGATCCCAAAAAGTATGTCAATTACAGATCATTCTTTAACCTCCACAACACAGGAGAATGAGAGCCAGGGAAATCAGGTTCAACTGTAAAGCCTTACAGAAAGCAGGTCATTTCCTCGTGTTTGTTTTCAGGCTGAAGGCACTCTGGAGGACACCCCTCTAATGACAGGCCCTGTCAGAGAGAGAGCGAGACAGGAGGCCCCCGTCTGGAGAGGCACAGCTAAAGCGAAGGGGCAGATAGAGAGAGCAGGTCCCTGAGGAGAGAGCGACCACGTGGCCGCATCTCTCCGCCGCGCCGCGAATGGGAGGAGAACGCCCTCTCGCAGCGTGACCCATCCATTAGGCTGCACTCAGGACAGTGATTTCACCAAATTACTATTCCCTCCCCGGCCAGATGTTGGCTGTCTGAGCTAGCGCTGGGAGCAGTAAATCTGCTTAGCATCAGCGGCCGAGGCCCTGGGGAGGGGGTGGAACAGACATGAACAAGCGGATTCTGTAGTGCCGTTGTTTGTTCTGATCAGACGAGAATACGTGGATTTAAGCGCGAAGTGCTTCTTGCAGTAGCACAGATTGTTGGTCGCCAACACAGGGCAAGTACAGGAAGGCTCCATTTATTAACACGACTTCCCCAAGATCTGTGTCACTTCCACCTCCCCGCAACAACATACTTCACACTTCTGCCCTCGACTGACCACATCTCAGCCCAAGCCATTTAAAAGCAAACGGAGGTAAACCGGTCTGTGCAGTGGTACCGGAGAGTTTCCTCTGTAAATATCCACAGGCCATTTTCAGACTGTGAGGCACCATCTGAGGCAGCACTGTGCTGGAGGGGGGAAGCAACGGGCCTTGCTGAGCTTCCAAAGCTAAAACAGCCTTCCCTTCATTCCCAGGGCCAGGAGAGAGAGCTTTGTCAAAGCGAGGCCTGGTGCTCCGTCCCCAGATGTTAACCAGCCTGCAGACATGCACTGTGCAGGAGTGTGAGGAGCAGAGCCAAAGAAAAAGGGGGAAGAGGATGTGAAAGTAGGTCAGATTATGAAATCATGCCACACTGCTCTGGATTTCTCCTCCATCTGGGCTGGCCACACGAAACAGAAAAAAGGGGGGGGGGGATCCATTAGACGACACAACGAGAGCGCTGCTTTTTCTCATCCGCGCGATTTATTCAAATAAAAGCCAAAGAAAGGGCTCTTTGAGATTACTTCTCTCTCAAGATGCTAATTCTTCAGTCTTTCAGTGCCTGATGTGTAGTGGGAGGGGGAGTGTATAATCAATGGCAGCTGTGGAAAAGGCGATCTCGCACAACAGCAGGAGACATGGTAGATCACTACTGCCACCTTGAGGACATTCACTGGCATTGGCACAAAGGCAAGATGAGGCACAATTTTCAAATTGTATGACACATATGGTATGTTATGGTACTGACATTCTTCTCAACTATTCACCCATCAGAAAAACAAGTCACATGACAGTTGTAGGCTCCATATCTGTATTGTCCATGTTCAATTCTGAATGTCAGTCACTAACACTAAACCACACTCATACCTGCCTGAGCAAAGACGTCACATGCACGCTAATCCTGCATCAGCAAAGCCATGTTGAACATTCCGGCAATCTGCATGCCTAAGGCCTGTTCCCTGTGCTTTTCAGAGATTTTGGTTTGTTTGTGCATAAAGAATGTTATTTTCTCTGATTTTCGCAGACATCATCATTCAACAATGCACAAGCAACAGCAAAAACATCGCTTGCCACATTGTTAGGAAGTGTCATTAGTGATCACCTTCATTTTGTTCATCAGACATAGTAGACCAATGAGCAGAATGTTCAGCACTGGCTGCTTGTTTTTCCAGACCATAGGTAGTAATTTATTTTCACACATATGTCAGGATGTCCTTCTGGTTCAGCTAACTTGGTTATGGCTGCCACTGGAAGGACATGATTTCTGGAAAATCAAAACTTTCATTATGGATGACGACCGCAGTGCTTCACAAATGTACAATTTTGTTTCAACAGGGGACGCTCAACGCTCATACTTGCGGCAAGCAGACTTTCCATTTTCATATGCAGCCTACGCTTATATTAGTTTTCAAATTACACAGTGGTTCTTATATTATTGGTGCAGGGACCTCTTTATTTACAGTGTGTTGTGCTGAAATTGTTATTTCTTGAAGTAACAGTGAAGTCAAGCGCACTCAGCCACACCACTGGGTGGCGCTCAGCCACTGCTCCACTTCCACATGAGAGCTTTCTGTAACTGTTTTGTGTACCGAATGCACCCTTGGTGTTGCAGTGTGTGGGGGAGGTGTGGAATGGGGTGGTGGGAAAGGGCACACAGTCCGAGGGAATGAGATGACAAGGCCAAGGAGGGGACCACCAGACAGCTGCAAATGCCAACAGTAATGTCTGTGTGAAACACTGCAACCCTATCCTACTCCTCAAGAGGGAAACACTCTCTGTGGGCTGTTACAGAGATAAGACATGACAAACAGGAGGGACCACATGTAGATGTTTCTGCCCTGGTCTAAACACATTCTGGTGTTCCATCAAGCCTGTGCGGACACAAAACTAAATTCAACAAACACAATCATTCATCTAAATGCCAGTGCTGGCCACAAGTTATAACCTATATTGGATTTTACTTCACAAGTGACCAAACATAACGACACCCAGAAAAATGTTTATTCAAACAGCTAAAGTCCATTTGTGATATGTGTACCACATTTATATAAAAAACAAAACTGCTTCTTGACATAAGAACCATTGTATTTTTATCAAGGCGGAAGGCCGCCAATCACAAACTCTGTTCTATGCTCTAATCCCAGTCATAGTGGGTGGAGCTGTGAAGGTGGGGTCTAAAAGGACCCTTTGACCAGACCTTTAGCTGTTATGGTTTAAAGCCCATACATGCAATTCCTCCAGTTCCTATCCATTCAAACCGTGTTTCTGCCTGGGCCGAAAATGACCAGAACATCTGGTGCCAACTTCTGGAAAGCTGTCTCCTACCGACAGCAAGATACTGTACCATTGCAGGAGAGAAGGGGTGTGAGGGTGCACTCACTGCTTTTCAGATGTCTGTCAGGGCTGCTTTGTGCATCTCCCCTTTCAAAGCAAGGCTGCACAGTGACTCCCCAGCTGTCCTAGAACTCTGGGCAGCCAATGAGCCGAATGAAGGTCCTTTTAATGGGACAGGCATGCCAGAGGCAGGAAATACAAAACGCCCCAGTGTAAATCGTTCAGCTGTGCGTTAGTTGCTCACACGAGTCTGCGTCAGTTGTGTGTGAAGGGTGTGGAAAATTGGGTTGAGCATTGGGCCTCAAATCCCTGGTCAGATTCCATCATATTCTTTGGTAGCTGACTTCCACTGCTGCAGCAAAACACCAGCTGTTAACACAGGTTGAGCCTGGCATAAATACTATCCAATGGAAAATCCACACAGCAATGTCAACATTCTTCATACCCAGGACCAGCTTGCTACAGTCTTAATTCTTTGAGGACCACCCCAGCATACAATTTAAAAAGAGAGGAAAAAAATAACCCCACCTCTTACAAATGTAGTAATTTTCATCAGTTGTTCTGTAACTGTCTCTCTAGTCCAGTTTCTCTGTCTTCTCCTTCCTGGGGCTCTATCTGCCTAGTTTTGTGTTTCTGAGTCCTTAGTTCGCTGATTCTCTGTTCTTGTGTCTCTGATTCCCGGACTCTTGGTTCCTGGTGCTGTGGCTCTTTCTCCCTGGTCCAGCATGACTGAAGCTACCCCTGTGGATCCAGTCTGTTTCTTTGCACCAAATGGTAGGCACTCCATAGTACTCTTAACTCTTAATGTAAATGTAGGCATCTATTTTACCACACTTGCAAACCTAAAACCATGTATTTGTTCTACATCCATAAGCTGACAGTGTACATAAGCAAACATATAAGCAGTACTGATCAAGTTCAAGTTCCATATGGAAATGCTCTTCCAAGAAACAGTACCATTGTCACACAGTAATTCAAATGCTAAATTATTTTATTTCTCCAAACCCCATATGCCCCAATGGCAACTTCTAAATGTACCAAAAAACACACAAGAATTCTCTGCGGTCTACAAAAACGTGGATTTTCCCTCAAGTGTTCACTGATATAAAAAGAGTTTGCCTACTCACTGAAATCTCAATGCCTCCACTGCATCTGCTTCACAGACATAAGGGTTTTCATGCCAGAGTTGCCTGGACTGGAAATTCCTTCATTTCCAACCATTATGTACATCCCTAGAATAAGGTCTTCTGAGCTGCACCAGAGTTGTACATGCTAATCCTTAAAAAGATTTTGTATAGAGTAAACACTAGTTATCTTTACATTCACATATATTTTTGTGGTTGGCCTTTGTGAAATAAATTATCCATGTCTGGAGACACAGGAATGTGCATGCTCAGCTCCAAGAACTTCTTTGAAGGGCTTTGGGTCAGGGGACAACCCTGTACCCTTTAGTTATAAATTTCCACCTCATGAGATGGCCTGATTTTCCACAGTATAAAGACTTTTTGTCCTGTATCAATTCAATTAGGACAGAATTTTCAAGTTAGGCACTAGCTCAAGGGCCTTATTAAAATGGCTAAATACAATTCCCCTTTCCCTGGCACCCATCAATACCACTGAATTACCCTTCCACCGATACAGAGGCAGGCAGTGAAGTCCGCACGAATGAAACATTCACACTGATTCAAAATGACAATGCTGTATGCACCAATGAATTACTGTCAGAATTAACAGTGTTTCAAAGAATCGACCGCTCCCAAAAACCATGGCAATACCCACGTCAGTAGTTTTCAAATCTATTCAAGTCTGTGCTTCCAAATGTTTTCCAACCACCTGCAGCGAGCTCCAACTGTACTGTACCATTTGTGCCAAAGCCTAAATAAAACATAAAAAACAATGAACAAGTAATTAATTACCAAGAAAATATGCCATGCACAAATATGTGGGCATTCTTAGCTGTAGTGTACAGAGCAAAAGAGCCTCACATTGTGCATCCTTGGACTGAATTAAAGAGCATTCTCCAGCGTACTACTCTTGCTGATACAGGTATCGTCACTAACTCCTAAGGCTGCATGCATTTGGCTAAAGCTCACAACCTACACATCATAAAACACAGTTCTCTTGGAGGGCCGTGGGAAGAGGAGACAGCCTGCCATGAACGGAAGCATTTTACTTTAACGGGAGCATACATGCTCAATTGTATGAACTGCCACATCATGGAATGCAGTAGAAACATGTCATAACAGAGCACAAGGTTTCTGTCCAAACCAGATCAGCCATTTGAATAAGGCTGTGAATCACTGTGTAAGAAAGGCCTTCAAAGCCCTTGTACATACCTTACTTATTAAACATTCTTGGAAACATAGAGGTGAAACCTTGAATGATCTCAGACCACAGCATACCTGAACTGCATAACATGAATGAGTAAAACCATAAGAGATTTATCTTACTCACTTATATTTTATTTAAGTTTTAATCAATTCACCAAAACTAATAAACGCAAAGTCAAATTGAGAGGGAGAAAGTGATAAGAGCCTTCAGTTGCACACATAATCTACTCGTAGTAATTAAAGCAAATTATTTAGTTATTCATTACCAGCATAATCAATATTTAAAATGTGTATTTAGGGCATGGGAGGGAAAAAAATGAGCTTGCACTTCTCCTGATTAAGAAGTGCGAACGCATATTCATTAGCATTTCCCTTTCTGCTTCCCTCTCTCTGAGGCACAGACTAATTAAGGAGATCTCAGCATTCCGCAGTCTATTTCTGGATACTCCCATTCATTTAAACAAACAAACCAGAAATCTCCAATCCTAAAAAACACAGAACATTAAACAGAGCGGAAGCGCACTGCAAGGCATTTAGGGACGCCTCGGTAAAAACCGGCGAGGTTCAACCGGCGCTCGGAAACGAGCACTTCTCCATGCGAAGGCCACACACCAAGCTGAACTTGAAAGTCATATTTCATGTACAGGACACGGCGCTGAAACGGCAGCAACACCCAGATTTCAAGAGCTTGTCTCCTACTGTTACTATGGCAACAAGTCACGATCATTTCATGTGGACTGCAGGTTCCACAGAGGCCATCAAACGGGACAGTGGAGGCCATTTTGGAGTACACACAACACAAAATGTGCCTCATCTCAAGCAGTACAATCTACACAGTAAAAGAACAGTTCAGATTTCTTCCCATCCTCCCCAACTACAGAGCTAATTATAAAGTCAGAACTGACAGCACACTATACAATACTCTTTAAAAAGATGGCAGATGTGGGATCTCTTTTACACAAACTGCTGTAAGAAATGTCTATTCAATCCAGACTGATTTCTGATTATCAAACTGGACAGAAGCCCTGTACTCCACACATTTCAGTATACAAAACTATTTCATCCTGACATCTTACACTTTAATGGGGAATGTGTAAATATGAGACTGTGAGACAGTGACTGCGTTATTGGATTCAGGGCTATGCGGATAAATAGCTGGGCTGTTGTTCATTTTCCAAGGTCTCACAGCAGTGAGAGCATATGACTGCTTCCACAGTGCCACAGCTCCATCCTGTGGAAACTGGTTGCCTGGTTGCCCCCATTTCATTTTTCATTTTACGTAGTGTCATATGGTCTAAAATTTGGCCATTTGAAAATACATCCAGTGTAATAACTCTAGGAAAAACCAGAAACACAGAAAAGAAATGCACATGCACATAAATGGTCCTTTAAACTTATACTGACAGACCCACTCAAGTTCATCTTGTTGTTTTCGTCATGAGTTCAATTCAGGTCTCTTCCACTATTTCTTACTTCTGAGATATCTGTAAATGCACATCGCAAACTTCCTCTTTAAGTCTGACCATCATTAGCTACCATCAAAAAGGTTGGACAAACCACAGTATCCCCCCCCCCCCCATTATCAGATGACACTGGAGAATTGAAGATTCCGCTTTGAGCTGTTAAAACTGCTGACCTTTCTGCAGCGAGGGTTGGGGCAGCTGAACAGAGAAACATCTTTATCCAGCAGTGCAGGGAAGTTACACGAAGGACACCTAGGAGACACAGAGATACAGCCAAGAGATGAGGAATCATATGCCAAGTGGCAAGGCCAAGTAATGTTATGACAAGGGCTTCCAATGTACCATTATTGCACGTCCCATCTCCAAATTAATGTGGATGTTTCAATTTCTAAGAGAATTTTAATATGCTGGAAAACATACTTATATGCTGGAAAAGGTACAACCTCATCCTACACCCACTGCTGAAACACAAAGCCTCAATGGCAGTTGAAGCTGACCTGACGAGCTCGTCGGCACAGGTAGCTGCCACAGCCTCCTCGGCCTGCCTCTCGTAATACTTGCGCAGGATGTTCTCTGGAAGCACCTTCTCCAGCTCGCTGGTGGGGAACGCACACATGCAATTCCCATCCATGCAGCTCAGCTCCGACTGCAAGGCAGAAACACCGGTTTTTTCCCCACACACACCATGCAGAGAGGTCACCATACTGCTCTAAAATGAGCTCACAAGGATAAAAGAAGACATATTCTACGCGTGGCCTCCAAAGGGGGGTAACAGCAGGCAGAAAAGAGCATAAGAGGAGGCGTGCATACCAGCAGCATTTCAGCAGACAGTGGCTTCAGGGCACCAGGGAGGAGGGCACATGAATGGTGTCTCAAATGAATGAATTTCAAGACTATTTCAAGTCATTTCTTCAGAAAGCCTCTCCGGACACTTACCCTCCCCGCGCCGAACACAGCCTCCTGAGCGTACTTCACCAGGCACTCCTTGCAGAACAGATGGCCATCGGTGCACTGTGTCATTTCCTCAAAGGCGAACTCGCCATAGCAGCAGCAGCACTCGATCAGCTGGCCATCCTGCGATCAGACAGGCCGACATCAGTGACTCCCACAACACACTGGGGTGAAAAAAGGCACCATCTTTTTTTTTTTTTAGTTCACCAAAAATTATCCGTCATAAGATTGGATGGGAAAACGTATGCCATCTGTCATTTGGACAGATGAGAAAATGTGTTGCAGATTTAATTTATTTTGAAGAGAATGCTCTGAGCAGAAACCTCATTCGTACCACAGCCAGGTACCCTTCAGCCTCCAATGACCCCTTCAGCACTTCCCTTTCCCCATTCCACCTCCCTTTTCAGCCAGCCCTCTACCCACTCACTTTGACCCGCAGGTTAAAGACAGACAGTGAGCAAATTCACAACTTGTACAGACATACTCTGTTACAGTAGGAGATGTTGCATGAGCTACACTGAAACAAGCTGCTAATGCTATGCTAATTCAATGCTATTTTGTCTTGACAATTAAATACTGCCTTAATTAAAATAAATACTTGGTAACAAGAACAGCTATGCAAACTGGACAAATTTGACTTTGCATATGAACATATAATAAAACTGCAGCCAGGAGATTGTGGAGACAGTATTACCTATCAAGTTAAGAAAAGGTTGTAGCATTGATAAACATACATTTTCCCATATTCATTCTCATACATATTCATCTCACATTTCTTGTTTTGTATAAAGTTTATTTATTAAAGTGTCATACATTATTAGACTTTATTATTGTATATTAATGAGTAACAACGATCAAAATACTGTTTGCATTTGAAAAATGTTTTGAAAGCAAAATTGTCTTCTTAAGTGCAGAATGTTTTCTACATTATTTCATGATTCTTTATTGCTGTTTTTAGCCTACTTCAAAAGAGAAGAAGCGGCTTTTCTGGACTGAGATTAACTGCGCTGTCACTGTTTTGCAGAGCTCAATGCTCCTTTTTACTGAGAATTTCTAAGAACATTCAAAAACAAACTCAGCATTAATTTTCTTTATACAATGCAATAAGACTATACATGTCAGCTGCAAAAGTAATGCACCAAGTTTTTTTATAGGCTGAGCACAATTTTTATATATTTAGCAATCCATAAAGATGGGAAAAATGGAACTTCCAACTATACCTTCTGATATTGTTCCTCATTCATCTGTAGAGCTAATAAGAAATCTTCATGCTAAAGTGGGAAAAAAGGATACAATAAAGAAATTAATGACAAAATAACTGTCAAAGTTCTGCATCATCTTCGTTTACATAGAACAACTGTAAGCATAATTTCAAAGAGAAATGAGAGAGGAACGCACCAGACGAAAAAGTTAAGATGTAGGGTTCATTTCAACATCAAACCTTACAAAGCCGGTTCATGCCTTGGACACATTAATCATTATTGATTATTGAAATTAATTCTGAACACAGATGCAAAATCTATCAAATACACTGTCTTTACTATTGTGAAAGTCTACATTGTAAATTAAGGAAACATGAAAAAAAAACAAGAACAACAACACATCTACAATCAGTATCTTAGGTAAGCATTTGTTCTTTGGTTAAAACAATTACACTTAAAACAACACATTTAAAAAAATAATACATTTACTTTGTGTCCACAGGCTGAAGAGCACCAGCACTGGACGTCTTACCTCAGCCATCTCCTTCATTTTCTGTTCATAAAACCGAACCTCACGCTGCAAAGCTGGTGGAAGTGACTTCCAGTTGTAAGACCTCCAGTATCTTCTCTTGTTCTCCAGGAAGAACATGCGCTTCTCAAGCTTAGTTGAACCTGAGGACATTAAGAGTGACTTGTACATTCATGGATGCATCCTACCTGCATTCTGCAGTTTACTCATCACACTGATGGGATACAATCTTTAAGCATCCATCGGCTGTCTTGGGTCAAAGCATATGTTGAAACACACCGTTTATGCAACTTTAGTGCATCGGGGACATGAAATGTGAGGAAGTTCTTCCATCAACGTGAAGCTCACAGTACTGTTGGTATATCTTTCCAGTTTTGACTTCCGCTTTAAATGAACAGAAGCCAGTTACTGGTTCCTCTATAGACAACACTGGTAAGAAGTAAAGAAAGCCGTCAAACTGCATGGTGGGGAGAGACGCACATAGTCACCTTGTTCAAACTTGAAATCCATGTAGGAGAACTGGTTCATTGCTTTCCGCTTCTTCCCCGTTGATTCAGTAGAATGTTCTCCCCATGTCTTCAGGGCATCGGATAAGGCCTGAAAATAAGCAAAGTCCATTACAGTTTGTTGAAAATAACAGATTGTCACCACTCAAGGTCACAAACCTATTTTAAAGGGCACAATGTACCATTCTATGAAGCATGGCAGAGTATTTGACCTCACAACAACTAAATGACTAAATGGAAAATAAAAGTTTTCTGAAAAAGGATCCAGAAAAATCCTGGGATTTTTTTCCAGAATCCTGGGGAACCCAGGAACAGAGGAACCCTGTGCATAAAGGAAGATTTTTAAATGCCTGATATGACTGATCAAACATTGACCCCGAGTTCACCTGTGAGTGGTCATAATGTTTTGGTGTATTATATATATATATATTATATGTATTTATTTATATATATGTACACACACAAACACACACATACACTCACTGAGCACTTTATTAGGAACACTATATTAATACTGAGTAGGGCCTCCCTTTGCTCTCAAAACAGCCTCAATTCTTCGTGGCATGGATTCCACAAGGTGTTGGAAACATTCCTTTGAGATTTTGGTCCATGTTGACATGATTGCATCACGCAATTTCTGCAAATTTGTCAGCTGCACATTCAGGTTGTGAATCTCCTGTTCTTCCACATCCCAAAGGTGTTCTATTGGATTCAGATCTGGTGACTGGGAAGGCCACTGAAGAACACTGAACTCATTGTCATGTTCATGAAACCAGTTTGAAACGACTTTTGCTTTGTGACATGGTGCATTATCACTCTGGAAGTAGTCATTAGAACATGGGTAAATTGTGGCCTACTCAAATAGGCTGTGGCATTCAAGCGATGATTGATTGGTATTAATGGGCCAAAAGTGTGCCAAGAAAACATTACCCACACCATTACACCACTGCCACCAGCCTGGACTGTTGACACAAGGCAGGTTGGGTCCATGGATTCATGCTGCTGGAGCCAAATTCTGACCCTACCATCTGTGTGCCTCAGCAGACATCAAGATTCATCAGACCAGGCCATGTTTTTCCAGTCTTCAACTGTCCAGTTTTGGTGAGCCTGTGCCCACTGCAGCCTCAGCTTTCTGTTCTTGGCTGACAGAAGTGGAACTTGACTTGGTCTTCTGCTGTTGTAGCCCATCCGCCTCAAGGTTCGACGTGTTGTGCATTCTGAGATGCTTTTCTGCTCACCACAACAGTGCAGAGTGGTTATCTGAGTTACTGTAGCCTTTCTGTCAGCTCGAACCAGTCTGGCCATTCTCCGTTGACCTCTCTCATCAACAAGGCGTTTCCATCTGCAGAACTGCTGCTCACTGGATGTTTTTTGTTTTTGGCACCATTCTGAGTAAACTCTAAAGACTGTTTTGCGTAAAAATCCCAGGAGATCAGCAGTAACAGAAACACTCAAACCAACCCGTCTGGCACCAACAATCATGCCATAACAGAAACACTCAAACCAACCCGTCTGGCACCAACAATCATGCCATGGTCAAAATCAAATTTTTTCCCCATTCTGATGCTTGATGTGAACGTTAACTGAAGCTCCTGACCCGTATCTGCATGATTTTATGCATTGCACTGCTGCCACACGATTGGGTGATTAGATAATTGCACGAATATGTCGGTGTACAGGTGTTCCTAATAAAGTGCTCAGTGAGTGTATGCATACACACACACACACACACACATATTATATATATAAATGTATATATATATATATATATATATATATATATATACATATATATACATATACATACATATACACACACACACACACATACACAGTATACTTATATATATATATATATATAAAAGTATACTGTGTGTGTGTGTGTGTGTGTGTGTGTGTGTGTGTGTGTGTGTGTGTGTGTGTGTGTGTGTGTGTGTGTGTGTGTGTGTGTGTGTGTGTGTATATATATATATATATATATATATATATATATATATATATATATATATATATATATATATATATATATATATATATATATATATATATATATATATATACACAGGTATAAGTATAGTCAGCCGTATGTCACACACACACACACACACACACACAGCTGACTAAAGCAGTCCAAAAGAAAGAAACACACCTTGCGAGTGATTGCATAGTGTCCCTTCAGAGATCTAAGCGCCCATTTGATGTCCAGGCTGCTCAACATTTTGAAATCCCCCATGAGCAGGTCTGCAGCCTGAATGAATGTACGAGTATCAGCCATGCCGAGCTTGGAGAAATCAAAATAGTTTTCTTTCTCCTAAAAGACAGCAAAAGGAGAGACAAAACAATGTAAGAATATCAGTATCACCTTCATTCGCTGTACACTTACTATGTTACAAACAAACCATTTGCCATCACTCGCCTGTATTTCATTATTGTTTGCTTCCAGAAGAATACTGGTTTGCTGATTCAACACAAAGCTCTTTTCATTCTTTGGATACTCAGGGTTCTCCAGCAAAAAGTTGCAAATTCTGTGAAGAAAATACAAATAAATGAGCCGTCTGTAAACCTACAACACACGATATGATTGTAGCTACAATTTAGCCCAAAGAGCAGCTGTTCAAAATGATGTAATTATTGCTGAAATTCAATTCAAGCATGCTGAACTCACTGGCTACACAGCACTAACATCTTCAAATATTTAGCATGTCAGGTGCTTATGAGATATTATACTAGCTCTTACCCCAAACTACCAATTTCAGTTTAGTTCCCAGAAAGTTAAAGTACAGATTCAATACAATCACATTCAGTGCCAAGTTTCATTAGGCCAGCTACGAAGAACAGCTATTGACAAATGACCATTCAATCATGTAATCTACTAACAGCTTTCTCTATTGTCGGAATACTACTAGGTTTCCACAATAGAACCAGATCATGTAAGAGAGAGGTATAGAGCCATGGAAGAAGAAAAATGCACATTTGCAAGAAGTCATCACCACAAGGCGAGGAAGCACATTCAACAGAAGCGGAAGAGACCCTAAGACCTAAGACCCTAAGAAAGTAGAAACAGGGTGAATGGAAAATAAATGGTTTGGTAGAAACAGTAGGCGATTTTGTATATCCTGGAGTCACAGTCTGAACATCAAACCCTCTCAGCAAACTAGCAGGAAAACAGAGAGCTTGTGATGTGTGCAATAACAATAACTGTGGCCAAATGCTGAGGTACAACCTTATATCACAACTCCCACATTTCACGTTTTGCATGGTGTCAGCCCTGTCTCCACCAATTCCACAGAAAGGACCTTCTACAGTGATAGGAACACTAGTGGTACAGGTACTGAAATTCGTGCAGTCTGTTCTCTACCTGAGGACATTCTTAATGTGCAGGTCCAGCACATGCCCTTACAGTTATTGTTAAAACCTAACATGCTAGAATAAAAACACAAGGCACAAGAGCAACAGTTGCCTACATGGGACCTGATCCCGCAGTCCCCACTGCTAGTGCCC
The DNA here is from genome assembly GCF_013368585.1 of Megalops cyprinoides. Lineage (NCBI taxonomy): Eukaryota > Metazoa > Chordata > Actinopteri > Elopiformes > Megalopidae > Megalops > Megalops cyprinoides. The sequence continues at coordinate 29,872,052 of NC_050583.1, forward strand.
TCACCACTTCCACACATAGCAGCTGCTGTTGGTCCAGGTAAAGTGGGAATTGCAGGCATCAAACAATACAAGAGCTCACACATACTTACAAATTTAGATCCTTTGCATTGTGCCTCTTTATCCAATTCGTTATAAATTCTTCCTTCACGTCCGGAAAGAGGTCCATCTGCCCAAAATAAGAGTTAAATTACCAACTGAGAATATCTGTGGGAGGTCAATGGTTAGCTGAAGACATGAAACCACAGATACAGACATCAGAACACATTTAGAGGGCTTCCTCATATACCCACAGTATCCATACACACATACACTTAAGATGATAATGAAGCTACTGGGACTAATGCGAAACCTAAAGAAATCACAGACATTGGGCTGCTAGTGAGGAGGTGGATTTGCAATCATTTCTGTGGCAGTCATGTTCCACTACTCATTTTCTGCAAGAATTTGTTTCAATAAATTCCCCACATCAGTGTGTTACTATTATGTTTCTGGAAAAACAAACAATTCCCAGTCAGGAAAAATAGGTAATTTCCATTTTGCTTATATCCTTTGTATTTTTTACAGTATCTTACAACTAACAGAAAAGCTCAAGGACCTTGCGTCCGCGGGTTAAGATTTTGTCGATTGTGTCGTTCAAACACGTCAACTGTATTGTTTGAAAACCGTGTCAACTGTGTATCCCCATCGGTGTCGAGGGTATAAGGCTGGACCTTGGGTGGTTTCTGTAAATCCAAGGATGCTGCTTTTGCGTTGACGCAGGAGGGAGTACCAGGTGAGACCACGGTGACAGTGCCATGGTTCCCACATCATGTTAGTTGCTGGTTGTAGCAACAATTACCTAGCAATTTTGTGTTGGCCCCACAAGAGAATACAAAGAAAGTATTAAAGGAAAATTATGTGAAGAAGAAAGGTTGAAGTCTAAGCGTGGTCTGGATCCAGGCTAATCTACTGCTGTGTCACTAGGTTGGTAAAGGGGGAAGCAAGTGGTAGGTAGTCTTATTTTTGTAATAGCATTATTTGTTAATTGATATGAGAGACAAAATAGAGGCTATTATACATGTTGATCATACTAAATTAACAAATAATGAATGACATGAATAAGACATAAATGATCAAGGTGCACAATAAACTTGGTTTAGCAAAAAGTATAAACTCCAATCAGAGTGTCACACACAGGTGTATACCTGCTAGACTGAAATGTGCTAGTTTATCCCTGATTTGTCCTTACAGCTACTCCAATTACAGCTAACCTTGTGCAATTACAAATAACCATTTGCACATATTAATGTAAGTATTGTATCACATGTAGAACTGGAATGATTTATTGTGAGCATGGGTGATATGTAGTAAAATGTGTTATGTTTTTTTATTTAATTATTCTCCCATAATTTTGCAATTCAATTATTCTCCCATATTTTTGCAATTCAATCTGAACCTCAACAATGGGTCAGGGTAAAGACCCAACAATCAAAGACTCTCCACCCCAGACAGCAGGAACCACAAGCGCTGCTGAAGTCTGATTCTAGTTGCAGGCATTTCACTCTGGATCTACCAGTCTCGCACCAAGCCATGCCCACCAGTTGATGACAGTAACAAAGAGATGCTCTGAAATGGAGCCACAGTTGAGTGGGAAGCTCAGCCAGACAGCCTGACCCTTACAAGTCATCACCTGGTGACATCAAGAGCCCTGAGCTGAATGCAGGGTTGTATGAGTGATGTGCAAGCAAACTCTCCCTGTTTCAGTCATGCCTTGAAGACACTGGCAGCAGGAGAGACCCTCAACTGAAGTCAGGGTTTCCTGGGTGAGCATGTTCTGGGACACCTGGTTCACGCAAGGAGCATTTCTGCCTCTACTAGAAACACAGAGGCAAAACCTCTGCTATTCCACAGAGAGGGAATGTTAGTTCTGCAGAAACATCAGGCCACCGTATCATCACTCCCTTTGCTGTTATACATTTCAGTGTGAATACTGTTGTACTGCACTGTCTCGGTCTTTCAAATCTTCTCAAATCTGTGGGTCCTCTGTGGGTATCTAATCTTAATGACCTCTTCTACTCTATCATCGATAACCTAACAGCTTATTCGCTTTGGCAGAGTCTGAAATGAATGTCTTTGTCCACCATCAAGTCATTTTTTCCAACAGCCAAAATAATTTCTTGTAAACCAAGCTGCATTTAACTGGATCTTCCACTGTACAGAGTATGTGGCATTAAGTATGTATTTAAAATGAACTGCATTGTGTGGAGTGAGCACAACATTCAGTCTGAGCACCCATATCTTGCATTTTTAGCATGATGTTCCTGATGGTTGACCACTGGTAGAGAGGAAACTTCTGCATGATTGCATTCTGCAGAGGAAAGAGGTGTTTAGCTTAACAACGGCACTGCCACTGCTTAGATTAGGTTGCCAGTGCCAGGGAGGATCCCCTTCAACTCCATAACAGAGAACCCAACTGTACTGTCATTTGAACAGATTGTGAACTCCACGTCATGATTATGTTCCCATGGCCGCCTGTGAAATAAACCTCCTTTCCATCTTTATGCACATTGGATCCGTCTCTCACTGAACATGGCAATCATTACATCCTATTATATTTGGTGTTTACCAACAGCTTTGTGTGGTTGCACTGTGACCTAGCCAGCACCATCACACTGAACCAGTCACACAGAGCAATGCATGCATGCATGAAGTATTATTTTGACTGGAATTGTTCTTGTTGGGAAGTTTTGGCGTCCCTTTTTAGTGCCTTATTTGCATTTTATTCAATATGGAAACTATGTCCTATGCCTCTTGGGCAATAAATGAATTGCATTTTTTTCCAATGTGAAACCAAAAAAATATCTCACTTCTCATTCTACACCTAGTAGTAGATCAGAAAGCAATGGACCAGAATTACAATTTCAACTGTGAAAGGGCTCTTTGGCTACATCAGCATCCACAGCACAGTCAGCTTCAGAAACTCACTACCTGCCATTCCCTGAAAAGACATTTCTTTTGACAAAATTACCACCCATGGCCTTTATGAAAGCAACTGTGTGACAAAAATTAAACTGTCAGCTTTACTGAAATACTGGCCTGTTAAGTGGACCTAAAGTAAGTAAGACAGAGGGAGATTTACACTTGTGAGAATACAAATGGAGTAAAATTAAAATAAGCTTAATTTCTCATTTTTGTAATTTTCCCGTATTTTTTTCCATACAACAGATCCTAACAATCAACTCATCCAGAACTGGAAATCAATTCAAACAAGGAAACTGGCTAAATAAGTAACCCAGTCATAAACTAAGCCTCATCAGTGTCTGCCAATGCCCTCAACGGTTTATTTTACAAGTGGGCGGTATGACGTTAATCAATGATTACAAAATGAATAGGAATACAATGAGCATAATAGAAGATGCCTTACTCATATTAACATGTGTTACAATGCACACTGGTTTGAGTGCAGACAATGAATGCAGGACCACCAGTCTCACCATGGTCTGCTGTCATAGGAACGCTGTACTTACCACTCCCTTCACCAGGGTGGTTAGATGTGTGGGGTCACCCCCGCCAGCGCTGGAAGGCCCAGGCCTCTCGTCATCAATCACCTCCCGCGCTGTGGACTGCGCTGCTCTCTGGGGCCTCTCTTCCACGAAAAACACAGCTGGGGCAAGAGGCGGCAGCGCCTGCTGCTGCTGCTGTTCTGCTGGCTGCGTTTGAGAGGAGGTCGAGGGTACCTCCGTTACGATGTCCACCTTTTGCTGGCTGCCAGCTACAATTTCAGGACCAGCCTCCAGGGGGCCCAATGGCTGAGGTGCTGCTGGGATCAAAACTCCTCTGTTAGGGTCAGACCCTTGGTCTGTAGGTGTTGGCAGAGAGTGGGCATTGGAAGTGGACGGCACTGCGCTCTGGTCTCCTGCCTTAGAGACAAAAACATCTTTGCTTCCTGTCTCAGAGTGCGTGGCTGGCTGTGCCTCTGCTGGGGCTCTGTCTTTGCTCTCTGCTGGTCCCTGGGAGAGGCCCCCGCCCCAGGGAGCTGCTGGTCGGATTACACTGGGACGCACCGGGATCAAGGGCTGAAACAGACAGCAACCCGGGATTGTAACCACAGTGCTATGGATGGCGAATTCAGTAAAAGCATTTTCTGCATGTAAGGATAAATACATCACCAAGACTGACGAAAAACATGCAGGAAAACATGCAGAGTATAGCAATTCTGCTCTTCTTACCGCTACAATCACATCGTCCTCCTCAGCGTCGTCCTCTCCCTCAGTATTCACATGGATGGAGTGATTTGGTACGCCCACAAGCACCTCCTCATCCGAGTCGTCAGATATCGTGATGAAAAGGTCATTTCTAACTTCACCATCTGCCAGAAAATTCACAGTTTGTCAAGGTTAATGACAACTCCAGGTGCTCGCAGTGATATGACTGCAGCCCCAGTGCACACCCACCTTGCCCCCGATGTCTGCGGAAACTGGCCAAATGAATGACGTCATCATCATTTGCTTCATTTGCCATCGTCAGTTGCACAGACTCCCTCAGTCTTCACTCTTCCACTCACACTGACCAGCTCAGCATACTCCTGAGGAATATGCACATTTCAGAAAGCTTGGCACTGGCCTGAAAGACATGCCAGTGCAGAGAAACGTTTTATTTCTAGTTTAGATGGTTCCACTTAGACACTTGAGATACCTGAAGGGAACAGACTAAGTACAAAGCATGCAACATTCTTCAAATTTTTATCTTTTTCTGGTTATCACTTACAAAGCTTTGAGATGCATCTTGGAGAGTATATTGCCCATTTATAGAGATTAAGTTCACAGCTAACCAATAAAAAGGTGGTTCTAAAAGGGAAAAAAAAAGGTTCCAGGGAAATTGTGTAATCAGACATACAAAGCTTTTACACATATATCAGTCTAGTGAGGGTCTTAAAATACTTGTTACATTCGAGAAAAAAGTGCATGGGGTTCTTTTTTTTTTTCGAAAAACTTTTTCAAAATTTCTGTATAGTATTTGGACATCCGATCCAAATAGATACATGTCATTTTTAATGAATTTTTTAATTGTTAACAGTGATTTTTCAGAGAAAAGTCCTTGAACCACTTTAAGGTAGCTCCCAAGCTTTACTTAAGGGTTCGGTAAAAGTGTCCCACTTGAGCTACTTTTCCAAAACCTTAACAGCCGAGAGGAGGATTTTGTCCAAGCTAACCACATCACTTTAAAAGCAAGCTAGTTAAATATCTACCTAACGATATATAGCAGCCGGAATTATTTGTCACTCCAACACCAGCGTGTCTACCGCTAGCTATTGGACTACACCAAGGTGATCACACAGGGGGCTTCTCGTCGTTTTAGTGTTTATTTTTTCGAAGTAACTACCTAGATAGTCTGCTGATTGAGTTACAGTATGTGTATTAATACGTTTGTCTAGCGAAAGTGAAACTTAGCTAGCAGGTAGCTAACTACCTAGACAGCTAATGATACATTCATCTCCGAAGACAATGTCTCCTTAAGATACCTACTATGAGTGTGTGAAACGGTTGACAGCTGATATAACTATGAAGGTAAAATCAAAGGTTCTATTTTGCTATGTGGCTAGCTAAGTTAGCAAGCTAGCTAAATAATACGGGCACAAAAAATAAACAATGTTCACGTCACGTGAAGAAATTCATAATTGGCCTTTCGTTTGCGCTACAGTAGCTAGCTAGACAGATACAGTTAACGCACTCCCGGTCTAACAATCCCTTTACAAAATGACATATGTTAATTTTCGTCAGAAATAAACTTACCTGCCGTAACACACAGTTCCAAAAACACGAACATAACCTAGTGGTCGGCGCGTTGCTAGCTTCTTCTACTTTCTAGCCGGAAACGCTGTGAAACAGCACGCAATTATTCCAACGTAATACGCCATGTGGGCTTATAGGAAATGTAGTTCTACACAACTGGCTCTCATTCTTTACTGGGAAGCCTTTGCCACATATTTTCAGTTTAATATAGGATATCTGTTTTCCTGGTTCCGATAAGAAGTTCAGGTTGCACTTAGGACTGGCAGAGTTCGACATACCATGGGAAATCTTTATTTAAACAGCGTGTGTGAGAGCAGCCAAGCCTGAAGATGTCCCTCGTGTTCTACATTTTAATTTTCCAAGGGAAACAGAAATATTTATATATAAAAAAAAAAGTTTACTGTTACCAAATAAAAACTGGGTTCTGTCGTTCATTAATTATTGCAAAAATTCACACACAATTATCTCTTTATGTCTTGTTCGCTAAACAACAAGTGATTGCACAAGGAAACCAGCTAGATCTCTTAACGTTTTAGTTAGTTAACTTCGAAACAGAAAGGCAGGTTCCCTTGTTCCCTTGAACAAGTGTGTTCAATGAAATGAAATATTCCACTACAACCTTTAATAATTCTTACACGATAGGATACACACACTGAAAAAGCAAAGTGTTGCTTTGCTTTGTGTCTAAAAACTTATTTTGCATTCGGTTATACCATAAATGAAATACCAAATTATTTTACGTGTTATCTTACCAAATTCGAAACAAGCATAGAGGTGAACTTAATTGTTTTCTCCTCTTGGTCTTCTTTAATATTTCTTTAATAACAACAGCACAGTTAGGAGTTCTTAAATTTCTGAGTAGTCATTCCCAATATTGAAACAAGAGGCAAAATAATCAGATTAAGTTATGCCCATAACATAGCCCCAGTCCCATCCTGAAAATAAAATTCACAATATATGCACAACAAGAATGCATTTTGCCATATTCAAGGTGTATATTTAATAGAAAATTGTTTACCTTTTGACAATGTTGCATTAAAAACAAAGCTAATTTAATAGTCTTCCTAACAGATACTGTAAACAAATGAATAAGACATAAAATAGAGTATGGTCATGAGATGTGTTGTACTCTGCCTTTCTGTTGTACTCTGCCTCACTTGTAAGTCGCTTTGGATAAAAGCATCTGCCAAATGAATAAATGTAAACGTAGATGTAAATGCGAAACGCTGAAAATACCAGCCTTTCCAATGACGATTCCAGCAAATTGGCTGTAACATCCGTATAGACTTCTAGTTACGAAGAGCGGAGGACCTGAAAGTAAGGCAATTTGAATATAAAATAGAGTTCGCAGAAGCGGAAAAAACCATTTACACACATGCATCTACACATACACCATTACACACAATCATCAAAACATTTATACACATAAATGTTAAAAACTGAGCAAAGTTATTTATTGTAATTTGGTTGTAGGCCTATTTGTTAATTGACACTTTGTGGTTTGAGTGTAGCTCTGCCGCCAATTGCGGAACACTACAAGTGTTTCCCCTTGCCCCAGCAGGTGGCAGTAGAGGCTCTTTCGCCGCACATCAATTCAAGTTGATAGGCTGTTCTCAAAAAATACACACAGTCCCCGCTATTACTTATCTGCCATGGAAGACTTATGTGAAACCATGCTGAGTTAAAGAAGAGTTTCAACTCAGCATCAGCATGAGCTTTTCCATATATGTATATTTGGTTCCTAAAAGTTTAGCTGTGCCTACCAGTTGATGAATGTCTGAAAACTGTCAAATCCCTGTTACTATGACTGTCATACTACAACTGAAATATAAAACATGCCAAACAGGTCTAAGCTATATGGAAGACTAAGATTATACTCTCTGCTCATCATAAACTGAGTGAGCAGCTGAACGTGAGAAAGATTCTAACAGGGTAACCAAGTGAATTCACAATTTTGCATACAAAGTTGCTCAACTCAGAACATCATTACTGTAATATAATAATAAATAAAAAACCTAATACTGTTATACCTAACAACTATTTACTAATCATTCACCATCCTTTGTCAACCTTACAGATCAAGCTTTGGTCAACTATTATACAAAGACAAAATAGACTCCACACTGTAAGAAGCAGAAGAAGTTCTGTGTTGAAAAGTTCCTTCCAGTATCAGAATTATTTACATTCTGTGTTCTGGGGAGGTCACAAAACAATACAGCACATAGCCCAGGGGTGCAGGGAAGATGGCTGGCCCTGACCCTTATGCCATCACAGCCAACTGAATGAAATGGTAGACTAATGAAAGGTATCCTACAGCAGGCCAGGATGCAGATATAGAACAAAGTAGAAGGACAACTTTAATGTTTTAAAAAGCAAGCAGGTTTTTCAGTGTCATATATCAGTGCCATATGACATGGCACAGTGTCATATGACATGGCACAGCTGGGGTAATGCAATCAGTCTGGCTGGTAAAGCTGTACCAGGCAATCCAAGACTACAACAGCCAAGGAGCTTGCTAACAAGTGTACAATTTACCAGATGTTGTGGTGAGTTCAAATGCAAATTTATGTTGATAAAATATTATTTGTTAAGTAGCAGAAATCTTACCACAAAGCCTTACAGACAAATGGATAAGTGGACTAAAGATCTGTTTCAATCATCCCATGTGGTGGTTTGGTTTCAGATTTAAATGACATAACAAAGGTACTGTTTTTGTTACAATTTTTGCAGAGACAATTATGTAAGTTATGATAATAAGTAACACTACCTCACAGTCCTTATTTTAAATGGCAATGCAGGAAATAATCATGTCCTAAACCTCAAGAAAGTCTTAAATCACAGATTATCCTGTAATCGTGTCTTTTGAATAACGGGAATTTTGGAATTAGACCTATGTATCAGCCTGTGGTGTGGCCCATTATTAAGTGAACGCTGCTGACGTTGTGCAACGTGTGAATGTGGGAGTGAATATCATTGCATGTGGACAGGAATGTGATTCAAGAGCACAAGTGTTGCCCTACGTCTGAACTACTGGTTGTCATCACATTTTATCCATGCAGAATACCCTCTCTTGTTGCAGAATTGTAATCACAAAGTCACTCAAATCCCGCAGATCTTTAATAAAACCTGCTCCCCATAGCCATGTTCATTCCAATGCTAATGCTTGCACTTTAGTCACACTGCAGAGCACATTGTCTTCAAAGGTTTCTCATTTCCTTAAGCTTTCAGCCGCTGAATTGTAAAAATTTATAATGGCAGGGAAACAACCATTTCTGCGGATCATTTTTTCCACAGCTAAGCTTGCTATTCTAGATCTACCTCAGGTGAATAAATAGCCTCCTACTATTGCTTTATGTTGGCAGTCAGGTGGTGGAAATTTACTTGAATGACAGGTATGTATTGCATCAGACTTATTAAAAATGTTTATACACCGTTTTAAACATTAGCTCATGAACTGTGCTACAGTTCAAAAGTTAATTAGTCATTTATATTAATATTGTTTGACAGTATGATTTCTGCCTCTTTATATGTGCAATTACTGGATCTCTGCACCGATGATCCTGAACAAATAACACTTATTCTGTTTGTTTCACTGGACAAGCGTTAGTCTTTGTAAAAAGAGAATAGAGAACTCTATACTGTGTTCCACAATGAAGGAGTAAGATGACACAAATACTGGGAGATGAGGAATGCAGCTATTAACCCCTTTCTTTAGTACAGAAGACCTTACACTTATCTGCCTTCCTGTTTATTATGGGCAATGAGGAGACATTCTAAATTTTTTGTAAGACACGAGACTACCTTAAACTTATGGAATGCAATCTTGTAGACATTTCTTTTTATTGCTTTTGACTTTTTAACATTTTACTAGATATTTTTTCATGATGGTGATGATAGGCACAAAGATGCATTTTGAAATCAGAAACCAGAAATCATAGAAAGTAAGAAAAAAATATATCATAGGAGATATATTATGTTTAGTGTAATCATCCATGTATCTGTCTATCTGTCCATCTTTGTGCATGGATAGATCTATAAAAATCTTTTACCTGCAAACGGCAATGTGCATGAATGAATTGGCTTTATTTAGGAAATGTTTTTAAAACTACATTCTTTCCATTATGGCACAGATGTGTTCAGCACACAAAATCATTACTAACAGTTAACAAATTCTTGTGCCCCATTTCTTTGTAATCATGTTTTAATAGGATTGTAAAAGTAGCCTGTGAGACCATATTTCTAAATAGGCTTACTGTTTTCAAAATGTTCTGCCATGGAATTAGACCAGACTGGAAAACTAACAGATAAGACATCTGCAACTCATCGCCACACACATAGCAGATACCAAAGAGATCTTAATTCTTGGACATGGCGCATGCCACAGAAACATCTGAATAAAGACTTGGACTGTAACATATAATCATTCTTCATTTGTGTGATCCTTGGAGAAATGCAGCAATGCTTATTGGAAGCTACTAAGAAAAATCATAACATTACTCCTTGTTATTCTCATGTCCTTCCGCATTACATTGTCATTACAAAAATCTTTGGACCATGTGTGCATTCCTAATTTGAAAGCGTAAACAAATCCTTGTATAGTTGATTTGTTCTGTAGACTATTTTATGCTGATTGAGAATATTTGAGTTTATGTCATACAATATCATTGAACAGGTTAATCATTAATTGTTTAATTGTCTTTGTCTGTGTGAGCCAGCCATTGGTTAAATGGTCTCATCTGCCAATTAAGGGCAAGTTAAATATAGGTGTGTGGCTGGAGGAGGCTAACTTTTGTTTGAATAGATTGGCTGTGTGTGCAAACAAGGCTGGTTCTTTCTTGGATTTTTGTAAGGTGTCTTGCTTTTGTCATTATTTGTGAGACATGTCAACCAGCTTTATCACACATAGCTTGATTCTGCATTAATGTGTCCATGGGATCCAGACTGTACATCCACATGCAATGAACTAGACAAATATTTACAAGTCTATCTATTTATGCCAGTTTTTCTGTTCATTAAAATATGCAGCTGTTTCATCAGTGTCAAAGGTCATGATCAAGGAAAAGCAGATATGATTTAATGGGTGAAGTCAGTAGGCCTATCTTTTTTTTGGAAAATGTAGCTGCCTTCTGTTTTAAAATGTACCATCAAGCAAAAATGAGGTAATGCAGGAAGCATTTGGTGAAATCTTTTTTTTTCCACCAGAGAACGTGCTGGGCTCACTTGCACTGGCCACTGTCACGCTCTACACAAACATGAATTAAAAGACATGATGGTCCGATGCACACTCTGCTACAAAGATCTGCTGATAGAGTGACAGAGTGGGGATGTCCTACAGATTTCAACAGTCTGTGGGGTTTAATTTGAAATTCTCCAACAAAGCCAGCCTACCACTATAACCACAGGTATCTGGTACATCATTCCTGAAAGACCTACATATAAAAAAATCAACATCCAGCACAGAGTGGTCTTTTTAGAGCATATTTTAAAACTGTTGTTTGAATGATGACTGAAGCTGTTAAAAAATAATTTCTATCAGGAGAGTATGTTTGTTTGGGTTATGATTGTTCAATTATTCATATAGTTTATCTTGTATATTTTATGTAAATTTGTGCGTCAACGACTTTGCTGGTTAAACTGCTGGATAAGATATCTAGAAGTTTCCTCAGCTGGTGTTGAATGCTGTCAAAAGGACCATGAAACTAGCACAGTTTTCAAACTTGCAAATTGCCTCCTTATATAAAAAGACACACATTACGCATAAAGGACTTGGCACAGCTTGGAACAACCAAGTGTGCCTTTTACATTATTCATTTGCTTAGCAGACAAACTACAATGCTTACATCATTACATAATCTGTAACCTACTTACGTGGCTGAATGAACAGTGGAGAAAGTCACTTTAAGTGCCTTGCTCAGGTGTACGACATCAATGTCCACACGTGGGATTTGAACAAATGACCACAAAGTCCAGGATCCAGCTTTTGAGTCACTATGTGTTTCAAGAAGCCTTGGTGCTATGACACATGCTCAGGGGTATGCCAAACAGACTGCCCGTGAAACTGTGTAAGACATTGAAATATTGATGATCATTAAAATTGATAGTGTCTTTACATTGGGGGCCTGGAGGCCCACATTTACATAGCAGCTTGCATATTTTTCCACTGAATTAGATGTAATAAGAAATGACAGAAGTGGAAATAGGCAGTGATTGTTCATTTACCAGTTTCACCTCGACTGTGCCGCTTCAGGAAGGAGCAGATCTGTATGAGTCACTGTTTGTCAACCAGCTCTTCAGTACACAAATACATCTCAACCAGAGCAATCACTAAAAAAATAAAAGAATTTGTATCCATGAGTTTAGGAGCTACTGATAAAAATCAGACACTCTCCAAAAATACCTTAACCTAATATTAACCTAATAGCAACAAATATATAATTTAATACTGGATAAAGAGACCAGTTAGAGGAAATATGATTTATATCCATTCATGTGACTACAAATACCAACCCTAACCCTAACCCTAGTCAACAGTCAAGAGTCAAGAGAGTAGTCCCACCCTTGTCCTTGTAATGAAAAGAGACTGGGATCCAAGTGCGGTCAAAGATTTAATGACAGAAGCCAAAACGTAGTCAGGGAGGAAACAGGTCGGCAAAGGGAAGCAGCGCTACAAAAACCAGATCCAGAAAACACAAGCAAGGTCCAAATAACTGGCGAGGGTCAAACATGTTAGTCAAAAGTCAGAACGGCAGAGAGCAGGCTTGGTAGAGTTGCAGGAAACAATACCTCACAACAGAAGGCAACAGAGGCGACAGAAACTAAGTCCTTATGTAGCCAGGACTTCATTGAGGAATGAGTCACAGGTGCGCTTGATGAGTGGGTATGGTTGAGCCGGGCTGAACTGGGCGTGGCTGAGCTGGCTGACTGGGAGCGGGTGTGACAGTCCTGTCCCTATCCCTAACACTGATCGAAAATCCTACAGCATAGACTGGGATCACTCTGAATTTCAGGACTGGAAACAGACCAAACTGGACAGTATTACACAATAATAATTATTCCACCCAGACAGGACCCACCATTCTTCAAGCAAATAACAACACTGAAGAATGAAACTGCTAACGCCATGTACCTGATCAAACAAACACTGACAACAAGCGCCTGCAACTGTTTATATGTTACTGAGTGCACTAACTTTGATGTACAGTGGGCAGGAGACAGAAGTAAGACAATTCAAATAAGACTTGCACAACACATATACAACCAAAAAAACGTCAACAGAAAAATACACAAACATACTCAGTGGTACATATCCAGCCACATGGGCTGGGGTGTCTCAAAATATCAGGACTAGAAAATGACTAAATCTAGTCACCAAGAAGCAGGAGAAGAAAAGTAAAAGAATGTACCTACTGGGTAAACTGAATTTTCCCTGGGGGCCTAAACCCACATAATTGCCCCCCACAGAGCCAACAATAACCAAACAAAAATCCTCTAGGTATGCTGCAACAAACAGGGGGGCTAAGGGTGTCTCTTTTACTTGTGACTTACTGGGAGAACATCTCTGTCCTAACTTAACGCTTACCATCAGACCAGCCCTAACTATAACCCCAGCTTGAGCCACAATCCTCAAGTCAAAGCAAACATGTTCCTATCACAGCTTGAAACCCAGTGACCTGGGATCAAAGCCATGTCATTTGCTGACAATGACTGAGAACCCACAGCAGCACATTTTGTTCGTTCAAACAGGGGTAGAGGTTGATAGGTCAGCCAGAACCCCTTTGATACACCATTCTCAGCATCCTGAGACTCGTAAGGTGGCTACTAGTTGCTGGGATTACATCAATGAAGTAGTGCCAATCCTCTAAGTAGCACCTATTTCACTGTATGGCATTGTGACACTTGTAGTATGTCACACTGGTGTGTGTGTGTGTGTGTGTGTGTGTGTGTGTGTGTGTGTGTTGTGTGTGTGGTGTGTGTGTACTGGAGGATTGTTATCCACCTCACCCGCCGTGAGTGCTGATATTGTTGCAGTGAGATCTGCCCCATATATGTACAGTTGGTGATCACAAAAATTTGGGTAAAAAAGAGATCAAAATTACAAAAAACCTTGATCAGACTTAAATTTTAGTGTTTATTTCAAGTACATACCACATGGTCAAATACTGGCGGCACCCTACTTTTAACTTTACCATATATCTACAGTGTGTACACTCAGGTCATAAGTATATGAAAATACCATGTAAGTCAACCTGGAAATGAGCCTCTGTCCAATCCAAAAAAAGTTCTCTTTCCAGCTTTGCTGTTAATATTTCCTATTAATTTTTCCTCATTTCACCACCATATGTCGGGTACTTGCTACTCATTGTCAACAATGTGATTGGATTGGCTGTTGCCATTCAATTTCGGCTGGTATTTCCAGGGAAAATAGCTCTATTTTGATAAGGAGGGGTTATTAAAATTCTCTGGACTTCATTCTGAAATACCAATCATACTAATTACTCCCTTGAGTTCGGCTGAAATGCAAGGAGAACACCGCATGAGCCTGGCAAACATAAGGAGCCTTTCCACACTCGAAACAGCCACTAGCAGGACTCTTACTGTGTGCTGCACGACATGCTAAGCCAAAGTGCAAAGCGACACATGTCTGATAGGTATTTGAAACAATTAACTTGTAAAGCGCTTTTGAATATTCAAAAAACATTCTGTCCTTGCTGTTGGTCACAGCCTGTATTATCATGAGCTTTCGAAAAGTATGAACCTGGACTGCTTGCAATTTCTGCACAGGTAAAATTTGGAAATGCTAAATTTTACTAGTTTCATTAAAATGCAATCACTCAATAAACATTAGTCACACTAAAATGCATCATAAATGGACACAGACATGACCAGAATAAAGCAAAAAAAAATGGTCAGTGTTGATGAATTAAGATGTCCTGATTAAAAGTAATTACAGGGAGGTCATTCAGCGTCATCATGTTCTCCATGATTAATTCCCACAGGTTACTTAATAGTTCCCACTCTATATCTCTCATTCATTGAACAGGCTGTTTCATAATACATACATCTAATTGATATCAAGACTATCGTCTGCTAATGGAGCACTAGCCCTCACAAAGACACCAGTAAACTGTGAAAACACAGTTCAATTAAAACAAGCTCTGAATTGTGTTCACCCTTCAATCAACAATTTCATGAATGTTTGTGCTTTCAGTTTATTTTCTGTTACCATGACGCTGTTTCATATTTTGAAAGGGTTTTCAGATTTATATTTTAACAGGACCACATCCAGAGGTTTTTACGTTCCTCTTCAAAATCAAATCTATTATTCCTCATCCTACGCAAACACGAGCAAATATTTTAATTGAGTTTAACTGAAACACAATATTAATTCAATTTCTCTCTTCTTAGGCAGTTCAATCTAGTCAGCTAATACCACACCTCTAAACTTCCCTAACAAAATGGAAAGAATGAGGTGTTAAATCTCATCCCAGGGTTGTGGCAGCAGAGATCACGTCTGCTTTATTGAAGAGGAGGGCTGCAGAGGTCTCCTTGCTGATGCCATCTCTCAAGAGAGGAGGATGGATGGTGCTGCATTGTTCCTGTCTTGTCTTCTTGAGGCCAAGCCTAAGGATGTCCCTCATGGCATTTAGAACTCTTCTTCTGGGTCAGTTTGACACCTGGAAGTACAACTCTGCAGGATAGAACAGAAGTAGGAGAAAAAAAACAAACTGATGATTTCTCTGTACATCTGTGACATGCCAGTAAGATGAGGAGCCTTTGGCTTTCTCTGCTGTCTGAACTCCTGTGCACCTGATGGGAAAGTGCCGCAGGCTTCCGATTTCAACAGCAATACACAGGCAGGGAAATGTTCTGCTTGTTACTGGATACTCCTGCCACATAATCCAGGGCCTTTTGGATGGTTAAAGTAGTAAATAAGTAAATTAATAAATAAATTAGTAAATAAATAAATAGTGGCATGATTTGATGGTGATGATTGGTTAACTATTGTTAATAAAATGACTTCCCAAGCTGCAATGACAATCCTGTTTTTGAATTTGAGCCTGGTACTGTTAAGTGCTTGCTGATTTATTTTGATCTACATTTGTAAATTATGTGGAAAATGTAATATGTAGCACTATTGAGTAATACTCACCAATCTCAATCAGGTTTTTTTGGTAATATTTTGGGCTAACTACATTTAGTAGCACCTTCCCTGGTTGAGAGCCCATAGTACTCCTTAACACCATAATTACATACATGTTGTGTAATTACAGTCACTCCTATGTATCCATTGTTAACATATTATTAAATAGGGGTAAATTCCTGTGCAGTTGGTGAGGAAAGTTTTATAAGTAAATGAATCTGAGGCCATTCAGATGCATCTCCAAGTGAAAAACAACCAATTACCCTGGCATAGCTTCCAACTGACATGTAGATGGGCAAACCTTCCTTATTATTAAAATAATTAGCAGGTCTCCACATTGGGAGTATGCTGTCACCACAAACAAAACAATGAGGCTTGCTTGCTGTACATGAGCCACACATTTGGCAATGACGAGAGGAAGCAGGCCTGGCAAGGTAGCAGCCCTCAGCCACTGACTGACGCAGTCACTGAGTGACTCACACTTAGGCTCAAGTGAATGACTCCCTCAGCAAGAAACTGAACAGTGCCTACTCAGTTTTTATGGCACTTTGGGACTGAGAATTAATCATGAGTGTTGAGCTCTTTTGTGCTTATTCTGTGGAATTATTCTGTGGTGTTGTGTGATAGTTGTGCGATACACATTTATCAGTAATTATTAAATACTTTGTTTTTGTTGTACTGTTGTACATGTTGTACTGTATGTACACATAGCAACTTAAACATATCATCAGCACCAATCACACAAAAGAACACTGTGACTCCCAAACATACCCACTTCCATCTCTGTAGAGTCTGCTGACCTGAGTTCCATGCCTGGTTGTACTAATCTTCGGCCATGCATACTTCTAGGAAATATTGCATTATTTTCAGGTAAGGTCATCATTCAAATACTTAACTGACAGATTTTATTAAGGGAATTAAGGGAATTGCCCCACATTCACCTTGTCTCTCCTGCCAAATAAAGACATTTTACACTACCTCAGGGACTATGAGAAAAAAAAAAACAGAAGCTGGCATCACTGCATTTCACTGCTGCCCAAGATTTGTTCTTTTTCAAATATGAATCACTAAATTATTGTTGAGATGATTCCTAAGTGGGTCAGCCTGACCCATGGAAGAGCATACATCTCATGTGGAACCACAGCTCTGTCACTTGACCAGTTTAAGGCTTAAAAACAAAATGAGGACTGATGGCCCTTGCAGTTACTAACATTTAGGGTGTATTCAACGGTGACTTCAAACACAGAGGTAGAACCAAGGTTTAATTTTTACTTTGCATTGAATGATTTCTACACCTAAAACAACAATCACTGCTGAATTTGACTGAAACCAGTATTCATGAAGTATCTTCCTTATTTATCATTTATTTCATAGAGTAGGTCTCCCTGATTTTGGTGAAAATGTCTGACAAGTCGTGGCATTCTCTTTCTTTAAGAATAAGATCAAATTCTGTGATTCATTGTACTTTGTTTTGCAATGGGTTTATGTGATGCATCATTGATCAGAGGGAGGGGGGAGATGATGTGTGTGGTTCCTCAAAGCCTGTGACCCTGATGGTGACATGGACACCCATAAGAAGTATTACAAAAATGGATGGGTGTGTATGTGTCTATCAGCCACTCCAGCTAAGAGGCCATGGCCATTCTGAGAGTCACCCCTAGAGCACTGAACACCCACACAGGGGCGACTGAGGCCTTGCTCAGAAAACAGAGGGGATTTTCTAACGCAGGCTGATGAATTGCATCAATTAAGCTGAATCAGATTGGACTATACCCGGCACCAAAAAACATAACGTGATAAAACATGACTCGATTAAAACCATAACAGGTAAAGGGCCTATAAATGCTCATGTATTGCATTTCATAAGCTGCAACCACAAAATGGGATCACGGAAATTTATAAAGGTAACAATATTCTAGCAGAGTATTACAGTGCAATACAGCAGTGTCAGGGATCCAACTGTAGCCATCCAATGCAAAATTCCAAAAATATGTTTTGGGCCTATTTGGTCAATTAATTTGGATCTGAAATTATATTCCAGAAAGGTTGCTTACATCAAAAAATCTGCCAGTTTTCACTGATCATGCTTATGTGTCATCTGCCTCCTTACAACACTCTTTTGGAAATATTCATCTCATGAGCTTTATACAGTTCTGTCATCAGACACAGAAAAAAGCATTTGAAAGGCTTGAATTGGAATTCCTGTGGATGGTACTGTATAGAGTTGGACTGCGCCACAACATTATTAAATGACTTTCACTCCAAGCCCTTTACCATTCTTTGAGGGAACACGTCAAGGCTGTTCTTTGTTGCCAACGCTGTGTGCACTCTCTCTTGAACTGCTATCTGAAAATTCAATTATGTCTGCCATTCAAGTTATGTCATCCTCACATTTTTGTGTGATATGCTGACAATATCCTCCTTTTCGGAACAGATATGCAACAAAAATCCACACATCTTCATAGCTCTTGAAGAATTCAAAATATTTTCCGAATATAAGAACATTGGGCCAAGTCAGGACTGATGCCGCTTCATCATAATGAAAAAGAAGTTCAATGCCTCCTGTACAATGTCAGTTAAATCACAATTACCATGCGGGGCATTAATACAAAACCTTGTCTAAATGTGTGGGTGTGCAACTATGATAAAATGCTAAAAGATGTCTGACAAGATATTGCTAAATGGATATAGATACTGTATGTCTCTCTACATGAATTTTTCTTTATGAGAAATATGACAATAAAAAAACAAAAAACAAAAAAAACATATTTCCTCCCATAAGCTTTCTTAGCATGACGTAGCCTCTCTAACCACAAATAAAATACCCCAGAGTGATTTGCTTACATAGATTTCATGGAATGAATCACTCTAAGATAAAGCAACACCTTTTCAGCGGTGACCATTCAAAATATGGATATACCAGTCACCCACATGTTTTGTCGGTGACATTTTACTTTCTAAATGCTAAGTCCAACTATTGTCTGGACAATAAAATATAATTCTAGAAATTTGGTGTCAACCATAGTCTCATACCCTCCGCAAATAACACAAGCTACTGACCATGGGAGAAAGACTTGACTGTAGGTACAGAGTCCACTAAACAGGAGTTGGTATGGAATAACATCCACATAATCCAGGAACTCATTAAAAAATCAAAACCATCAACTAATCCATTATAAATTAAGCCACAGGATGTATAAGGTGCCACTGGTGAGATATAATTCCCAAATCCAAATCCCCACAGGACGTTTACGCAATGTGGAAGGAGTGGAAGTAGTACTGAATTTTTATAATTCAAAAAGATGTCTCTTAATGATGCAATTTTATATATATATATATATATATATATATATATATATATATATATATATATATGTGTGTGTGTGTGTGTGTGTGTGTGTGTGTGTGTGTGTTTCATTACAATTAATGACTGTAGTGTAAAAAAATCCTAGCGGAAACCCTGATATAAATATATATATATATATACTATATAGACAAAAGTATTTAGCCACACCTGTTTGGGCTAGGCCCCTTATCTCCAGTGAAGGGCAATCTTAATGCTTCAGCATACCAAGACATTTTGGACAATGCTATGTTTCCAACAGTTTGGGGAAGGTCCTTTTCTATTCCAACATGACTGTGCCCCAGTGCACAAATCAAGGACTGTAAAGACATGGTTTGATGAGGTTGGTGTGGAAGACCTTGACTGGCCCGCACAGAGCCCTGACCTCAACCCCATCGAGCACCTTTGGGATGAACTGCAACGGAGATTGCGAACCAGGCCTTCTCGTCCAACATCAGTGCCTGACCTCACAAATGCTCTACAGAATGAATGGGCACAAATTCCTACAGAAACACTCCAAAATCTTGTGGAAAGCCTTCCAAGAAGAGTGGAAGCTGTTATAGCTGCAAAAGGGGGACCAACTCCATATTAAAGTATATGTATTTGAATACAATATCATTACAGTCCCTCTTGGTGTAATGGTCAGGCGTCTGAATACTTTTGTCCATATAGTATATATATATATATATATATATATATATATATATATATATATATATAAAGAATTTATTTTACCAGACGAATTTGAAACTTACCGGTCATGTTTCAATAGCAGTCTATGTTACAAACGCAAATACAGTATAATGTACACCTAGGTTGACAAAAGAATGACAATGACCTCAAATCAGTTTGACTATTTAATGAACAGTAAAGCAATAAAGCAACATTAAGCAAAACGAACAGTTACAATTGAGCAAAACCTCAACATTAGCTGCTAAAATGTAGGCTATTATGAAACATCTGTAACCTGTAACATCTGTAGCTGTTTTAAAACAAGCTAGGCCTACATGGCATCATTTCTGTGCGTCAAAAAATTGACATACAGAAAAGGATACTTCCACATCAACATTATATTGGAAACTGACTTTAATATCTTCAAGCTATTGTTCTGATGAGATCTCTACAGCTATTATTGAAAAATAATAAAGCTACATAAGAGAACTGGAGAGAGATTCAGACTAAGACATAGCACGGTCACATAAAACAATATGATCAGATATTAATGCATTGATATATAATTCTAAGATGGATATGTCTTGAAGGGGATTTTCATTTATTTGTTTGTGTAACTTCTTTTTATTCTTTATTTATTCATTCATTATTTTCCTGGAGGTAGATATATGACAGTAGGATGAATCATGGGAAGGTAGGCATCACTGCCAAGAGGATTTGGCAAGGGGTGGGTGGCACAGTTTGGGAAGATTATATTATCCTTTTTATTGTACTTCTCTGGTGTTTTATAAATTAGGAGGAACTGATCACAAAGATCAAGTATAGCAGTGACACAGCATTATGCCTAATGATGCCACATGGATTACAGGAGAACTGATTCTTTCACTGAACCTCTCACTACTGCTGACAGAACAGGGAGGTAGCAGCAATGGTAAGGAGCATGGCTTGTTCGATTCCCCGCTGGGGCGGTGCTGTTGTACTCTTGGGGAAGGTATGTAATCCTACATGTATATAAGCAAGCAGCTCTGAATAAGAGAGCCTACTAAATGAAAACAATGTAATATGTAATGTAACAGAAAGACTGTGGAGAGTGGGAGAAAATTAGTTTTATAATGTTCACATCAATTCTTTGGGTAGAGTGCAGGGCAAATAGCCAGCTCTCTCAATTGATCCAATAAAAAAGAAATGAGAGAGATGTGCTTGCATAATAAGGGGCACTCTCCTTCATATAGTGACAGGAGAAAAGGAGGCTGCAACTTTGTTATCAATACAAGAACACCCCTAAAGGGATATCAATCTCCTAAATAGCTTACAAGGACATTAAAAGTGATGCAACAAAAGCTGTCCCAGAGATGAGACACTCTGATGTGTCTAATACTGAAAAAGGTTACACTAAAAGTTAAAGATGAAAAACAGAGTCCCATTACATGTGAAATGAAGGAAACATTTACAATGTAACCTAATGTACAGCTGAAAAACAGAAGTTTGGTAGATGGTTTTCACAGAAACCTGCCTGTGAGAGGTGTCTGTTGTGCCAGTGGCCCATGTTGTAATGGGCAACCAGGCTAAAATTGCCCATTAAGTTGTGACAGCTAATAGACATCTCTTTTGACCTAGGTTAATCTGTTAATCTTTTACATTCCATGAATGAAATGGAATCAAAATGGTTTATACCACATCTTGACAAATTATGGATTCCTATTGATTGTCCAGAGGGCTGAAACATTTTAATGCAGAGCTATAACATAATTCTGTGAGGTATTCAATTCAATTGAGGTACACAACCATAATTTACAAATCTGATCTTAACATATAATAAAACATTGAAACATTAAAATATATTATTGATGAAACACATCAGCAAACAGCCATCAACTACCAACCCCCCCACACACACACATCATTAACAGCTTCATTTAATGGAAACATTAAAATGTGCTGTTTTCAACACTGACTGAAAAAAAAACTAAGCAATGTTGTTTCTTCTCTTTTCTTTCTTTTCTTACACAACATTATAATTTTTGTAGTCACTGAAACAAACAAACAATCATGTGCAAGAATTAGGAAAATGCAACTTTTGCTTACATTCATAACTCAGATTTAGTGACAAAGCATGTACAGTTTACATAGTAAGCCTTAGTCTATGTTGGCTTTATAAGAAAAATTCTCTTCATTCTCTTCATTTTAGCCCATCAACTGGATCATGGAGTGCACCAGCCATTAAACCTAATCATTCCCATGGAGAAACGATGATTAGATGACTGTGAAAATGAGCACAGGCTGCCACAGATCTCATTAGAAATGGTATTAATAAACAAACAGTGGCCCTATGCCACAGACTCGTTTTGAGACACAGTGACTGCGTTCTGTAACAGAGCAAACAAAAGACAAAATACCTTTGCTCAATCTCATTTCCACAACAAATACACTAATGTTCACAAAGGTATTCTTTTCATCTTTTGGAGCTAATTGATTTCTCGGCTATTCTGTCCCTGTAAGCACGGATAACCTCATCTCGACTGTTAGATATAAAATGCTAACTAGGTTTCTGTACAGGAATGTATGCATTCATTCTGCTGTGAGTGAACTGGCACCACATACAGTATCTAAGTCTGCTTGGGCTGTTCCACTCATAGGTATCAACATGAATATGTAACAGCACACCCTTTATCTGGGTTTGTTCACTAAGTATTCAGTTCCATTGTTAAACGCATTTAACAGAAACTAAATATGTATCTTTCTTAATGTGAGACTATTCCTTACCTCTTTACAGGATGTCAGTCTATTTGATGAATGATAAATGTAAGGAGACCACAAAAACATGCAAAGACTCTTGGAGCTGGATTAAAACACATACTTTGCTGATGAGCTGCTTACCCACATTGCAACACAGATGGGGGTCATGCTCTCTCAAAGCACTGATGTTGATCAGCAGCCTAACAATGAACCAGCAAAGGGCTACGAATCTCACGAACAAATTGAAAAGGAAGGAGCTCATTCTTCTGAAAGAGTAAAATGAACGTTAACAAAACCATGTAAAGTAAGAGAAACATTTCCTGTTAGGCTCATTTCTCATTTATGAGACTTCCAATGAAAATGATGACCAGACTGATACCCCCTAATCATGTCATTGATTAATAATATAGTATAACCCAAACAATGGAAAACATTGTATACTGAAAAATTCCGGAAAAGGAGATTTATGCCCATCACTTTGTGCACACAATTTGGGGTAAAGGGTTGTTCTATATAAACCATAACTATGATGATAGGCAGCTTGTTTTGTTTTTGTTTTTTTTGTTTTTTTTGTATTAATAAAATAAATAAAATCGTTCATTCTTAATGATGAGAACACATCTCTTTAATATAAATAGTTAGGAACATGCATATGTTGGGAGATCACAGTGGTGGATGCATATTTCCCTAAGGGCCTGTATGAAAAATCTCAATTTAGATGTTTTTATGGACGTATACTCTCATTTTGGCAAAGCATTTAATATGTGTACTTGCAGGCGTCCAATGTTCCTCCATTATTGATTTTCACTCCCACTACTGAACAGGGAACATAGTAGTTCAGGGGATTATGGAGGGCACACAGAGGGGATTGCAAGATGTATGAAAATCAATAACAGTATTGCCTAATAGAATCTGGCTTACGGAAACAAAAACCTGCCTCATTGTATCTGGATTTCATTCATTTGCATTTGAAACGGAACAGAACCCTTCCATCTTTCCATTCTGGTCCAATAAACTCTACAGGATTACTTTAGAACATCTTTAAAATCTTAATATGATCTAAATGAAGGATAGTGCCTTACCCCTTTCTTTTGTCTTATTCACTTCAACTTTAGCCACTGTTTTGTCATTTCTGTGAGCACCTTTTCAAAGTTTACCATATGCATTTGAATCTTAATAACATAATACAAAATCCAGTCTTTTTTAGTCCTTTTAAGTGATACAATAAATTTGGCTAGAGAATCAAATGTTAGAGGAGATAAAGTGTATAAGATAAGATAAGATAAGATAAGATAAAACTTTATTGATCCCGAAGGAAATTATTGTGCCGGAAATTGCTCACTTACAGAGTATAAATATCAAAAACAATGCAGCAATGAAGATACTAAATAAAATAGAAATAAAAATAGAATAGAATAAGACAGAATAGGCAAGCAATGCAATAAATAGAGGGAAAAAAATCACACTTCACACTTCCCTTAGGGGTCTGCGTTACCACACCTTTATGGTGCCCATGATGCAAATTCCTTTCTTTTTTGCCATTGTCTGCAATACATTGCGGTCATAGCATACTGTATGTGTCAAAAGGGTATGTGGTCCAAAATATACCTAACTTCATCTTACACTGCTTTTGAAGTCAGCTATCCACATTTTTAAATAGGGTGTGGGAGTCATGATGTGACAGAGTTAGGTTTCACAAAATAAAGTTATAATAGTCAAAATAATGTTTGCCTGCCTAACTTTGCACCCAGCAAACATACCAACCTGCAACTCTCTCCTGCCTGCCAGCTACAGCTAATATGGGTCAGGCTTTATTAGCACTTGGATGGGAGACTTCCTGGGAAAACCAGTTAGCTGCTGGAAGTGGTATTGGTGGGCTAGTATGGGACAATCTCCCCTCTGTCACATACAGGAAATCAATGTCCCAGTGCAGTAAGAGGGATACTGTAATCATCAGCTCATGATTGCATAAGGGAACTGGTTCTCAATTGACTCTACCCTACAGGTAAACTAATGAAATGCCGCTGAGCCCCCGAAGACACCAATATTATTGAAAAAAAAGTCAGGGGGAGATAACTGACAACAACAAACCTATTACAAGCTGATATAAGAGGCAACAATGAAAAGCCAAGCTATCTACACAAGAGATTGTGACACCCTTAATTATACCAATATTGTGTTAGAATGTTGTTATGTATTGCTTGGTAATTAGCTATTTCTCATTACATTACATTATATTCATTTAGCAGACGCTCTTATCCAGAGCAACATCCAGCAAAATAGAACATAAGTATATCCATTCAAGTTGAATGTTGTTGACACTCTCAGATCAGTAAGTTTGAGCATAACACTATTCAAGCCCTACCCAGAGTTAACTTGTGCAACGTGACTAGACAAGGGAAGCCAAGTACAGTACTACACTACACATCAGTCACTAGAACACAGAATCCAAAGCGCATTGCAATACTACACATAAAATAAACAACAAGTATTGCAAGTAGCAGGTGTTAGGGGGTAGGAGGTGGGGATTGGGGTGGTATCTCTTACTGTACATGAAAAATTACTCATATGAGAGAAATGTTGAGAGACTATTGTGTGGATTCAGTGAAGGATCTGTGATAATACCTGTGTGTTCATGAAGGAATTGTAGATGTACAGATGTATATCTCATTTGTGATGCTGGTGCTATTAATTTGTGTAGTTGAACTGATTTTTGGGGTACAGAGAATTATTTCCCAGGTCAAGGCTTTCTTATAGATACTTTGGAGTCCTTACTTACGTTTTTCATATAATCAAGCAGGACGAGATTAATAATTCCAAAGCAAACTATCTGTGTAATAAGTATACTTATAAACACAAGGAAACTATGTGTATCTAGCAAGGCAGGAATTTTCAGTTGGCCATTTCTCACTGCAAACAGGCCTGACCCACAAATCTCTCCTCTCAGCAGGAAATTGATGAAACAACATACCAGCCTGTTTTCACACCCAATGACACAACACTGAATTAGCATTGTTTTTCCAAACTCATTTCAGATTAAAATGTCACTTAAAGAAAAGAGAGTATCAGCTGTTACAATAGATATTTCAAAGTCGACATCATCGTCAGATGGGCATGGGCCGAGCCCTAACAAACAGCACTGAGATCTGAGATCTGACTGCACATTCTTTTTCAGTGGTCTTTTTCTACCATCTAAAACAAATCATGTGTTATGACATTTTCAAGAGGGTTCAGTTTCTTGTATCATATGCAACGGTTTTGTCACATTTAAATTTCAAATAATTTCAGCAAAGGATATGCTTTACAATACTATGCTGCACACAGCCAGATTTTCCTTGGAAGTAAATGTCCTGACTTGTCTGTTGTTAGCTAGGAATGTGTGGTGGTTCTGTGGTTCATCAAAAAAGTTGGCTGTATAGTAGGGCCACTCAGTCATTATGTGGCTATGGAAATGTCATTGAAATTCCCAATCTTTTTTCTCATAAAGTAGGTCAGTGTTTTACCATCTAGAGGGGTAGACAAAATAACGGCAGCATGAAGCAATATATGGATATTTATTAAGTAATAAGGAGTAGGGCCACCCTTTGCTTTCAGAACAGCTTCAATCCTTGGAATGTTGTTACACAGTTCTTTGAGATATGAAGCAGGTGGAAATCAAATCAGCACTGTATGTCCCAGGACTTCCCATAAAGGTCCAATGATGTTTAGATCTGGTGATTATATATTCAGTATATTTGTGTATTAATATATTTTAAATATGTCTTAACATATTCTTGGGCTGAACAACATTTCTCAATATATTACAATATATTTCATTTTTGTATAAGTCCTTAGCCATAATTCTACCATGCAGAACACCAACTGGACCCAATGATATCGATTAGATGGCTGCCCAACCATAGTAGATTGACCAACGTGTTTAACAGGTGGGGACAGGCAGTGTGGGTTGAAGGTTTCCTTTGGCTTTCTCCAAACATAAACCCAACCAGATGTATGAAAAAGTTTAAAAGATGACTCATCAGACCATATTACTTTCCTCTACTGCTTAGAAGTATAGGTTTTGTACTCACTCACACCAAGTTACGCACTGCAGTGCATTGACCCCAATTACAAGTGTTTCTGAATGGAAGCTCTACCAGAAATATCAGCTTTGTGAAGTTATTAACATACAATTTAAGTTGAGATTTGTTGAGACAGAAGCGTTGATTTTAAAACTTCCTTTATTGCAGAATCATATTGGTAATTACTATGGACATTAATATGAAACACATGGACAGTCTGGACATTAATATGAAACACATGTATAGTCTCCTTTTCAATTGTGATTTAGTTTCTTCAGTATTTGATTCCCTTTTCATTTATTGTTTCCATTCTTTTGTCTGTCCCTTGTATATTCCCTCATGGTAGTCAAAGAAAAAATCTCTCTGTCACATAACAAGAAATTTGCTGGGATTGACATGTTTTGTCTGTAAAATGATGGTGGTGACAGGTTGTACAATACACAGGTGAAATCAATTTGCCATTAATTAGATAAGAAGTCTTCAAACAAGATATCTCAAGGATGTGGCATACATTGCCTGTGTGCAGATAAAGCATCCCTTTCTATATTAGCTGGCTTGTCCACTCTTAGTTGTTTATTGCCACTTCAGTTTGTAAAGATACTGTATTGCCATAATTGTATAGGCCTAAGGAATGCTGTACCCTGTAAACTTCTGTATCAGTTTTATGGCAGCTGTGAAAGGACTTCAAGATTGAGAACAATTTTATGACCTTTTTAATTTTTGTAAAATGATCTCTTGCAGGTTACTCATATGGAATTTCACACAAGTCTAGGTGTCTGTAAAGGCTTGAAAATTGTCAAGGCCTTGAAAATATTGATTTTTCCACATGTGGGGTTTCTTCAAAGAGAAAAATCACAGCCATATCTCTGTTTGCCTACTGGTTAAGCCACAGCATGATTTTTGAAAATCATCATCAAGTATTTTGAAAGAATGTTAATAATTTGTGACAGGTTGAAATAAGCCATGATTATGAAACAGATCTACTAAAAAGGCTCTGTGGTAATAACATATAACATTTAAGATCTCACACTTAAGACAATGAAGGAGACGAAGTGCATGTCACTTATAACTTCAAAACTTAATTACTATGAACAGAAATAAAGTGTTCTGGGACATCAGAAGTTGATTTCATTAATTGATTAATTCTGTTTTTTCTTTTGTTTTTGTTTTTAGGAAATGTTTATTCATTTCTGCTTTCATTTCCATTCACTGCCTCGTTTCTATTCCCCTGTGTGAATTTATCAAAACAACATGTTTTGCCACAGCTGCCATAGTTCATCTTATTCTTCTTCGATATTTGCCTTGGTGGTTGTGCCTTGCTGACATTTTGTTTTTTTGCCTGAAACCTGACACTAGATGAAATTCTGGCAAATATTTTCTGAACTGCAAGAAACCCAGAACTCTTAAGTGCTTGCAAGAGCAGTTATCATTCCTTGTAAACACCTGATACACAAGTACAAGATCTCCGCTGTTAAACTGATATACAATTTCAGCATGTCCGTGCCGAATTTCAAAAGTATTAGAGGCAAACTATCATATTATCAGGACAGTAGTGAACTATAGTACTGCCAGGACTAAATCAGGGATGAAACCTTGTTACGTATTGTGTGGTTTACACTGTTGTCTGTTTAGCCAAAGAGTATTTTATGTTTTCAAATATTAAAACATGAATCTTAGAGGTTGTCTTAAGTATAGAGTTAGTTATAAACCTGTTATATCCAGCTAACATGTGTACTACATGGGTGGGCAGAGGTTATATATTTCAGGAGTGGATTAATGAAGTGGTTTACATATTTACTGAATGCATATTTATATATTCATATGATGCCCTGCACTTATCTCTACAAAAGCAGTAAGCACCTCCACACCCAGCTAGGAATACATTTATTTGATTAATGCTCTACTGCAGCCACTTCATAGGTGGGAGAAGGCCTTTTTTAATCAACTTTATTTCAGTCATCACACTGAGCACTTAATTTCCTCTCTATTTCAGTGAAGGAAGGGAAAAATTTACTGTCACTGCCCGGAATTTGTCAATGACTTTTATTCCATTATTCTGAGAGTCTGCGGTCATGTTCAGATGTTCTGTGGCTTTTCACCCATTGAAACTGGTAATTAAGAGCTCACTCACTTCACTTCACTTCACTCTGGGATATTACTCTATGAGTTCTCCTTTTTAAAATGGATGATCTGCCACCATGACTGAGAGCACAAATCTCTCATATCAAACCTTGAAAAAGGAATGCAACACACTACTAATATTTTATTGGCATTATTAGAGTAGGTGTATTGAATAGCTGTGACCCACAATGTAGAACTATAAAAAAAAAAACGTTAAAATGGAGCAGCCAGGAATATTCTTTTATTCAACTTCTGTTTTGGACCCAATGTTTTTGGTTGGTTAATTTATGATTTGTCTTCAATTTCTCATACAAAACGACATAATCTATTTGCTTTACGCTGTTGCACACATCGGGGAGCTCCTGACCGAAGAGAACGTGCCGTCTCCCTATACTTTCAGCCAGGTGTGTCCCCATGTCTCCCTGCTCCTTTCACAGGCAACCGCAGGCCCAAGGACTGCACCTGTTGAACTACAGGGAGAACAATCTCTGAATCCAAAGCAAACTAAACATAATGATAGCACACAACAATAGTCAATTAGGAGTGTTGTTGTGATGCTCTTGATCAGATCAAGCAAAGCAGGTCCATGATGACAAAGTGACGTGTCTGAATCAGACTGATGAGGAGCAATGAGAGAGGCAGCACCATTAAGCCACTGCCGTGACCTTACACATCATCCACTTCTGTGGTGTACTGAAAGATGAGGGTTTTACCTCAGTGACTGCAAAAGCGGCATGTGAGGCACAGGACACCTTCAGTTTCTATGACGAGGGAACTCTGAATAGGAATGCCTTAATCATTCCTCTGAAAACAAAAAAAAAGGTGTTTCCTCGTTGTTGTTTGAGCTGACATTCAGAGTTACACAGTGTTTATCAAAAATGTCCTAACCTCATATTTCATTTAATTATCATTATTTACGTGGATTACACTTGTGCTCAAGTGTTTCAGTTCTTGAAAATGATACACTGATGCCTGGATTGTTTTGTCTACAATTATGTCATGGAATAAACTTATCATCATTCCAACTATGCATGATGATGTTGACGCAGGTCCCATTTGGCTAATGTGAGTTTTATGAGAGGCACACACATTTATGTCCCTGTGTTGTGACTAGGGCTAGGGTAAAATCATGCAAGCCTGCTGGATGTGTTTACCGTTCCCTCGTTGCTGCCCAAGTCTGGGTTACAATTTACAGTCTGGGTCACAGTCCATTTGTTTACAAATCCAAACAAAGGCCAGTTTTTCCCAATGAAGTCAAATACAGTAGCTGTTCACTGAGGCCTCAAAAGCAAGGCGAGTGTACAAAAAGGTGGATTTAATGAACCTGACAATGTCATAAAGTCACTGATGTCATTATGGATGGAGGCGTGTGGTCATGAATACTTATCGCTGGAGAGCAGGTTATGTGAGGTTACATGATTACTTGCGTATTTTGACATGCATTGTTTGCAGTATACACAGAGTGATAAAAAATGACAGGCTTCAATTTCATAACATTAAATTTCACTTTTGTTTAAACTAAGTGCAAAATTGACCCAATATTGCTACAATCTCATTCTGTTTAGCTTGGAAGACATTCCTCTTCTCTTGTGTGTGCATCACTAAAATAATCATGTTGATTGTTGTAAAACAGATCATTCAAAGGGTATAATTCATGAGTGACGCACACACACATAGCTTATACAAAGTTACACTTGAGTAAAACATAAAAACCATATGCTTGAATCCTCTTTAATTATTGACTTTGACTTTTTAAAATATGCATATGCAGCCTATAAAAGAGTGACCTTTAAAGGTCTATCAGTTGTATCATTTTAAATGAGGTTATAATTTGGATTAAAATATAATAATGTTTGTCCCATTTAAAACAAATCCTCTGCTCACATTAGCTGCTGGAGAAAATTTTTCTGGCATATTTTTTTCTGTTGCATATTTCCAGCTGGGATGCGGTCAGATAATACTTAATCTTAATCATATAGTATATGTTGTGAAAGATGAAATAATTGTACAATATACTCATCTTACAACATACAGGAGGCAGAACTGGTTTACATTGTTTGAATTTATTTCTTCAACATGTTTAACATGTAAACTGAACACTTTGGATGTAATACAATGCAAATCAAGAATCAGAACAAACAAGCAGAAATTGGGAAAAAAAAGAGGTTACATCTTGAACAGGTTAATAAGAAACTATATTACACCTGGGCAAGAGAAAAAGCTTTGACAGCAAGAGATAGCATTATCCTGTCTTAATGTTTACTTCAGTGCAGGTTAATATAGAATATGTCATTGTTCCTTTCATGAAGACACAAGCCCATTCTAATAAATATTTTCTTGCTGAATTAAACTGCCCGACTTTTAGGAATATACAAATAATACATTTAAACCATCTTCACTTACTTTACACAGGCCTGACTTGTGGCTAGCCATACACATTCAGATTTACATATCACCACTTGTCATTTACAACACAGAAACATTAAGTAAAAGGCTTACAATACACCATCATAAGTAACATTAACACTCAGTAATTTCACAAAGCAAATCTTCAATGTAATAATACTGCATAGGAGATTTGGCTCCTGTATCTGAAGCTGCTGACAGTAAATTGACAGGCATCTGATTCTGAAGCAGCAGGGGAACATAATGAAGTAATTCCATCACAGAACACAAAATTGTACGAATGCAAATTCAGTTAGTTTGTCATCACGCCTCACGCTGTTCTTTGAAAACGCAAGCTGCACACACTGTTGTCCCTTTTGATGGTGGGATGTCGACTCAGATGCTTAGCTCACATTAAATAAGGCCTTGACTGCACAGGGTGAGACGCTGAATAACTGCAATGCTTCTGACAGAAGGAGGACATAAACCACAGGTCCACACAGGTGACTAATAAGATTAAACGTAACTGATTAAATCACAAAGTCGATTAACAAACAGGTATCAAATTGGGTACTGAATTCTTCCTTGCTCCAGCGGTTCTATTGGGAATTTGGTGGAAATTAATTTCCTTTTAGTTTTGTGTCATACAAGTTTTCAGGGAACAATACCTTTGTGCTTTTAACAAAGAATATCACCATGGAGCATGTTTCCTTAAGCATCCATAGTTTAGTTTGTGATCTATCTTAGAAAGTGAAATCGAGATCCAGTGTATCCCCCCTCAGTGCAAACTCTGGATAGCTCCCATTTGATTTGAGAAACAAGCCTTTTGTAGTGAGGCTAATGTAGCTAACATTAAGTACAATAAATTACACATGGTGTTTTGATGGACAATATATGAATAGAAATATTTCTTCATTTGTGAAAGTGTAATTTATTGTACTTAATGTTAGCTACATTAGCCTCAGTGCACACTCTGGACAGCTCCCATTTGATTTAAGAAACAAGCCTTTCTTAGTGAGGCTAATGTAGCTAACATTAAGTATTATACACTTTATGCCTCACTGTCCATAGTGATATACAGTCTTATACATTGGGGCTTCTTTATGTAACTGCTTCCCTGTAACTATATTGGCACCCTATAGAAAGTGTTCTACATATCACAAAACTTCTTGAGACAATTCTACCAATTTCACAGAAAACAACACAGAAACTTTCAAGTACATCTGTCCCAGCATTGATTTCAACACTATTCCTATGTGGGAAGGCCCACATGGTAATAATGCTGCCAATATTTGCTGCCAATAAGTATGCTGAGTGATGAGATTACATTATACTAATGTACTGTGGGTATGGGCTGATGCAAGAGCACTACAAGTATATCACAAATACTTCATCAACTTTTATCATATTTAAACTTGATGAATATTGATTGTCAAAAATGAATGCTCAGTTTTCATGTTTGTTTACACCCCTGAGAAAGCTCCAAATGACTCTATATATTTACATCTTAAATATGAAATATAAGTTGAAAGTCTAAAATTTCTTTTACTGTACACATTTACTGCACAAGGTTTTTTGCATTTAAACTTAACACATGAACTAATTATAGCTGATGAAGAGGCAGACATTATTGTTTGTAAAGGGACTGCTATTTAAAATCTTTTTTTTTTTTTGCACAAGATGCAAATGTTTCACCCTCAGAGCAAGAATTATGAAAAAACTGTTGCATTAGTTTGACCTATCATTAAGCATTAAATAGAATTAGTTTCTATGTATACCTTTCAAATACAGTATCTCATAGGATGTGACTTTGAAGCTAAGAATATTGTTAACCATATTTTGTAATAGAAAATTACATGAATGTCTTACTTCACAAATTTGGAAGCAAATAATGTATGTAACGAAATGTGAAGGAAGGAAATGTAAAATGTATACATGGGGTCTGAGCAGTGGGTCTGAGCTAAAGTGTAATGACACATTCACTTTTCTGAACTGACACTGGAATGGGAAAGAATCTCGACTAAAAAAGGAATGACAGATTGGACCCTACATCTCAAAATGACTTGGACACTACCCCGGGACAAACGTCTATCTATATATATATATATATATCAAATATCTAGATGTCTAATTATCTATGATAATTTACCTCAGCAGTAGTTTCTCAGGAGCTGAGCAAAGGCGACATGTGTACACCTGTCTGATTATGATGTAACCCACAAGTGTGTAACCTAACGTTAGCCGAGTTACCTAGCCAAAGCTTGCCCGAAAAGTGAATTAACTGCGCAACATCGTCAGTTACATTGAAAAGAATTCTGATGATTAAAAAATTAATGGAGGGATAAGTGTAGCTTGTGTTGCTCGTCACAAGAAGACACTGCAAGCTTTCCATCTAAAAACTGACAGGTTACTTACAGGTAGTTACTAGATAAGGGACTGTAGTTTTCTTATTCATTAAGGCCTACTTCACTTTGTTTACGGTCTAGTTATCTGACAACCATAACAACGGATATTGCTGTTTCCCTACAGGATTTCTTTTAGTTAATGAAGAGGAATTCTGCCATTTATTTCTCTGGAGACAGAGCTCAATAAGCTATATTCTTTGTCACCTCAGTCCACAGATGTCTCATTAAATGTTTTTGACACTTCAGAGTTTTCAAAGGACTAATAAGGTGCCCAAGTCATGGCGCTCCAGACAAAGTCGTCAGCTACTCCCCTTTCCACTTTAAAAGGGCATTTGGCTGCTCCGGAGCTGCCGGTCATGCATTCCCAAGTTTCACTTCAAAGAAATGAACTGTCATAATAAAATATCATTAGCATACCATTAAGATCGTCCAGTCCGATTGTGAATTATTCGATGCGATACGTTTTCCAGACTAGAATTAGTCTGCTCTGAAATGAACCGTAGGTCTACTGTAACTAGAATTAGTACCGCCCAACAACCTAACAGTGTGACCTTGACTTGAGAGAGAACAAGTCAAAGACGTCCATTCTGTCACATTGCATTTCATGTGCTGCTATCACATAGCGTTTCCCACTAGGAATTTCCCTAGATAATGAATATTATTCAAACGTGCAGTACGGAATGTCCAATGACATACTAGCGTGGCTAACGAAAATGTCAGATTAAGTAGCCCACTACTATGGGCCATTCTTAAATTATCTTAGAAATTTCATTAAGGCTGTGCATATTAAAAACAGAACTGTATTTCACATAATTATTGTTATCATGAAACAAATTATTGTTTCATCAGACACAACGATTTTCAAAAAAACTAGTTTCAAAGCACGATCTTGCAATAGCCTACATTTTGATTTACTATCTCCTGTAATGTTTTCAAAATAACAAGTGTCCCATTCCAGCCTGTTATACGGCTGAAGGATAAGAGGCTAGAAAGCTTGTGTGCTGTTGTATTTTCAGTGAATGAATCTGACACACTGATAAGAGAATAAGTAAATTCAATTCCAAATCGATCCCTTAACATTACTTCCGCGTAAATCTTATTATAATAGACTGTAAAGGATTACTTATTATTTCCTGTGAAAGCATTCAAGGAGAGAATAAAAGTGGGGGTTGCCGAATTTCAAAATAAGCAACGCAATTACACAAAACAGAGCTACGTGCAAGTTTAATTTTTTTATCAAGAATAACTGCGAAAACCCGAAGTAATGTATTAATTGCTAATCAAAGAGATGATTATCTTTAAGAGTAGCCTACATTTCTCACAAGTATGAGTTATTTTGCCAGGATTGTCATATAACACACTATTTTCTAACGCAAGAGCATACACAGTACGTACACGGTTGCGTTGTTCTCCTTAATCAGTGTCCATATAGCGCATGTTCACAGACTACAGGCATCTGTGACTCCCTTCAGGTGCGTGATGGTCATGGTCTCCGTGAACTGGTGACTTCCAGATGACACCGACCTTTGCGACGAGTGTCTGAATTTCCTTTTAAAGCCCACAAAGCTTTTCTGTCGTCCTTTCAAATACTCCTTGTAATTTTTTGTCAGTAATGTGTAAAGAAATGGGTTGATGCAACTATTGCTGTAGGCGAGACAAGTCACAATGAAATTAATGTACACCATTGTTCTACGAGACAGGCTGTCGTGTCCAAAGTAGTATATACTAAGTAGCTGCCACAACCAAAAAGGTAAGAAGCAAGCCCAATAGGTGATTACGATACAGAGGATCATATACAGCACTTTCTGTTTGGGACAGCGATTCATTTCCTTTGTGGTGAACATGGTGGTCTGCGATATCCAGTAAGTCCTTGCTAGCCTGACATATAAATACCCAATGACAATGCCAGGAGCCAAGATGCAGGTGTTGAACAGTACAGTCAAGTACACCTTGTACGCTTTGATTTGCCAAGTCGGATGGCACATGTGTTTCACCTCTCCATTCTGAACGGTTCTCTTCAGATCAATCATGATCATATTCGGGAGAGCGAGCAAAAAAGACACAAGCCAAACCACGCAGGTTACTGTCCTCCTGTAGTGTCTAGATCTTCCGAAAGTATCCAGGGGTTTAACTACCGCTAGGTACCGCTCCGTGCTCATTATTGTCAGAATAATGATACTGGCATGCATGGTCAGGAAATCAAGGCTAAAAAGAATCCGACATCCGATATCTCCAAAGTACCAGTCCTTCACAAAATAGGTACAGACCACGAACGGAATAGTGGATAAATACAACAAGTCAGCCAGGGCTAAATTAACGATGTAAACGTACATTGAACCAGTCACTCTGACTGAAATATTCATAACTACCAGGGTGTAAACATTCCCAACCACCCCGACTAAGCACATCACGGTTAATATTGTCCCGAGCAAAGACGTAATGAAGATTTCGTTGAAGGAGCCGGCGGATTGCGGAGACGGTAAGTGCGATGATGAATTGATAAAGGGGGATGAAGAGACATTCACCTGAGTCCAAGTAACCGCTGCGAGACCGTCAATCGTTGCCATCTCTGCATCTGAAGAAATTCACAGGAAAAAAAACTCAGTCTTCTTTACTTTGAAGAGTAGCCTAATCATAATTCTTGCATTTAAAAAGTTCGCCCACGATTCCAGATCATCACAAATTAACTCTGCCGTTTTAAGGTGCTTCTTTTGTACATGAAAAATACTGAATACCCGAAAAAAATCATTTATGGCTGTGTTTTGAAAGGGATAATCAGTTGTTGCAAATGATAGTCGTTTTAGATTTTAAAATTAAGCTGGAAGGCAGAAAAAAAGGCTTTGGAGGACGAAAAACTTTATCATCTGTAAACCAGGCTAGACAGGCAGCTTTCATGGAAAATGTGTGTAATTGTAAATCCCCATGTATGCCAGCGCTTCTTATTGAGGCTATTAAACGCACATGGGAGCTGCGCTCGATGATTTGCCACGCGCAAAGGCTCTTCCCGCCGCCAACTGAGCAGGGAGCAGCATACGTCAGAGTAGAGAATCGTATGCTTGTACCGTGCTTATTTGCCATATTTTTCTCTCGAGGGCGGTTTAGTTGCATGATCTGTGGCGTCTATATAGTTTAATAACCCCTTCCTTTACTGTTAGGTCCAGGAAGGGTGGGATTAGAGATCTGATAAAACAGAAGGAGTTATTTTGCTGCAGCGTCGCGCACGAGCCTCCTTGCTGTATATTTCAAGTAAACATTGAAGTCAGTGAGTTATGCTGAGACCTAAATAGTGCTATACCTACTATATATTTTAGCGACATATTCAAAAAAAATAATGCACGCCCAAAAACGGTTTGTGGATTGACACATGATTAAACGATATCAAACTAAGGTGTGCTACGGTGTTCTTATGAATATATCTTCATGGCAGAAAACAGCAAAAATATGCAGGGATTTACAGTGACTGTCCGACAAAACCAAGGGAAAAAGAAGTCAAGCGTGCTAACTTGCAGAAAACAGACTACTGAAAGAGAGAGAACGATGTGGGCGTTTCTTAGTGAAAGGAAATTTAATTTAATATCTCCGTGGATGTGCGATGACGCTAATCTTATATTAATATAGGGTGAACCAGGCTGTACCGCAGTGTAATAAAAAAAAGCACTTGGACTGTTTTGATATAATTGCTGGTACAATCAACAGATGGTGCAGACTGTCGAGTTTATAAACAGTATTACCATCAAGTGTGTTCATCATTGCATATTGCCATCAATATTCATTTTGAACTGACATTTTCATGCATGTTTTGTTCAGTTGTTCTCTTCATTTTAAATGAAAGCCCTTAGGGGCACAGAGGAAGGAGTGACAGTGTGACATATTCTGTGCTGATGCTGTCATAGAAATTTCAGTATGTGTACAGACTGATACGTATGGTCAGACCACCCTTGACTCAAGAGTGATTGCTGTTGTTGTGATTGCCATTGTTGAACGTGTGCTCCAGTAATTGTCACAGACTGTACAAGCTGGAACCCTACAAAATAAAACATGGAAACAAAACATTTGAGGAGCTGTTATTTAAGAATGTCCTTTCAGTTTCCATTATGGTGGGTCACTCACTTAAACACCTCTATGTTTGTCCCCGCTTTGAATTGATTGTTCTGTGACTGCGATCATGTTTTGACAGCAAACGTATTTTTATTTACTTTAGCAGCATATGCTGGAGTTATGAGAAGATAGTGAACTCTTTGTTGGGATCGTGTTGCAAAATGTTTGAAGAAAGATGGCATGATGTGCAGACAACAGACTCAGAATCGGAATCGGATCTGAAACTCTTGAGTGAGAGGTAATCTGGAGAAGCTGCCAGCCAGTTGAGTCATTTATTCACACTTGATTTACTCACAATTGATAATTAGCAAGAGCCTTTTGTTTCTGATTGGGCACCAGTCAAACTCAGTCTCTTCTTATTAATTTGAAATAAGATGTGCCAGGAAAGGGGAAGCAGTCTGTCAGATGATGGGTGTATCTTCAATATAAATGTTTCTCCAGAATAATTCCTCTTTGTTGTATCTGGAAAAACAAACATTTGTACTGGAGGACATGGTGACAAATGTTCCAGCCTGAGATTTATTTTGCTGTACAGCTATGAATTGCTTTTCATTCTGGTTTCAGAATGGATTAACAGTTAAATAATCATGACAGGCTTGTGTTAAGGCTTTTATTCCCATGACATTCTCTAGAACATAAATAATCAAAAGGACATGTGTACACAAACACATACTCTCTCTCTCTCTCTCTCTCTCTCTCTCTCTCTCTCTCTCTCTCTCTCAGACACACACACACACACACACACGTCTGCTCTTACTCTTGTCTCTTGTATTTGTCCATAACCCCTCTAGTGACCATGGAGAAGACCAGACATTATAACTCTAGAGCCAGCCTCGCTGGTTAGAGATACATATCTTTACACAGTGAATGTTTGACAGGGAAGGAATCGGTGTAAAAAGAGTAAGTCTAACTAGAAAAAATACTAGACTGTATCAGGTACCCAGGCTTTTGGGATGATCAATTATGATCTTATGGTCACTTTCAAATCTTTGCAGAGATTATCAGAGAAACCACTGTCTACACAAAATGATTCTGTCAGCATAGCAGCCTCGCTACAAAATTGGTGATGGAAATGATAACAGAATCCCATTATATATCACAAGTTTCTATCATCTTTTATAATAATGTCTTAAATCAGCCTAATCCACTGCATTACACTAGAGGGTGGCACCACATCTCTCCTGGAGTCTACTCATAGTACAGGTGTTTCTGCTGGAAATGTGTGCACTGGAATTAGCATTTACTGATGCAGTGACCTCTGATTCTTTTCATAAAGTTAGAATATGTATACCTACAAATGTTATCAAGTAATGCTTAGCATAACTAAACAAAAACAAGACGTGTAAACTGTAGCAATAGATTAGAGGCTGACTATGATGGCACCTTAACCCCAAAGAGCCTCCAATGTGGTATGTCTTGCGTTTCGCTTTTGGTAAGTAGTTTAGAGAATTTAAAGTAGAGTTACATGTTTGAACATATTTCACAGGCTTATAAGTTTGTTTGCAAGTACATTTGAAAGAAAATTGTGTATAACTGAATTGAGGTCTCTGCATTATTCACTGCAAAGTGATACATTTCTTAGATTAAAAAATGGGACTGTTGCCTCAATGTTGTCAACATCCCCACAATGAACATTAAAAAAGGTCATGAAATGCATAATGGAATTTCACTGTATTTAAATGGAAACAGTGCTGACATTTATGCCTTTTCCATCTTTCTGTAAACTCAGTGAAATGAAGCTATTTCTTAACTGACACCTTAGTTAGCACAGTGGCCTGCACAATATTAATTATAAATACATATTTCTCAATTCATCAGAATGTATCTAACACTGTTGTCTCATAGTATATTTTGTAAGTAAACTGGGTGTCATGTTCCAGACTTTATATAAAATATCTAGTTTCTGTACACACACTAATGACAATAACAACTTTCATAGTTTCTTACTTTGTACTTAGTACTTTGTACATCACTGATTTGCTCTAAAAAAAAAGAACTCAGCCTTGTGAAAAACCTGCATAAGTCTTTAAATTCTTTCCATGATTCAAGAAAGACAGTGTTAACGGTGTCTGCACAAGACCACCTGCCATTCCACTGTGGACCACCCTGGAGACAATCACCAACCAACTACATCTGTACTTTAGAGTATTGCTTACAGCAAGAACCAATGAACTCACCAGCCCTCCCCTTTAACAATGCTGAAGTAACACAAAATAACTACTTCGTTACCACCTAATCTAGAAATACAATAATAATGTACCGATGTCTATTACATTGATTTAAATAAACAAGCATTATGAATCATCCATGCTTGGAACCGAGAACACTGTAGAACATTTGAGCAACATATGACATAAAAGTTCAGGTACTAAGTGCAGGCAATAACATCCTGATTCCAAAAAAGAAAAATTGCCATATAAGTCCAATGGTCCATGGCAGAGGGGCAACCCTGCAGGCATTCTATGCATGTTTTCATGGTTAGGGCATCCTCAGGGACTTGCTGCTGTGTAGAACAGTAGCCTACTGAGTCATCACAGTAATCCAATAGACTCTGACAGGAGCACTATTGCCCTATTCATTCTCCAGAAAGGAGAGTCGACATTGGCAATAACCAACACATGTATTTGGTGAGGAATTATATAAAAACTACCAGCTTCTGCAACTTCATACTAATTGAGGATAATTAGGTTATCGTGGATACCTAGAGACTGTGAAACTAAAGGCAAGGAAGCAGGATGGGGAGACCATTTTGCTTTCTTATTGTTTTCCTCAATAACTCAGGTGTGTGATGTGCCTAGGGTGATGTTCAAGAGTACAGTTCTGTTTCCAGCACCTACCCAGATTTTTGTTATGTGGGTACAGCATCAATCAATCAGCTGTGAAATAAAAAAAATCATCATCATTTCTATTCCTGTCCTTCATCCCCAACCACTGTGCTGGGGAAAATCTTAACGTTCAAGAAATAGACCCATGGACTGATTGTTTATTGTTTCCAACAACAATTTCAAGCTTGGGTTTTTCAATCAAATTATGTTCACAAGTCTTAATACCACATAACATGAAAAGACAATAGGAACCTGTTAAAGAACATGTGGATTTCCATTAGTTTTAAAGGTCTCAGCACACTGTACACCTCTTTATCCTGAAGGCAATATGACCTGTGACCTCAGTACAATATTTACTTGGGTGTGATTAACACTGGCCTGTTCTGATATAATACTGAAATTGACTCTGGGGGCTATTGCACACCATTCCTGTGGAATGCTGCCCTTGTTCTTATTTGTTTTCCACGAATTACAATTGGTCCAGCTTTTCAAACTTAATTTACATACCACTGGTACAATGTTGTATTGTTGCTGAAGTCTGACATGGATGCCGATGTCTGGCCAAATAAAGGCTCTGATTGGGCCAAGTTTCAATGACCTCAGTCTGCAAATTTGTGTCGGAGACTGATTTTTTTATGTGTGTCTCTCATTTAAGTCTGTCAAATAAAGTACTCTTAGACTGCAGCTTATGCTCCATACTTCTTTAAACAGACCATTTTTTGCAATGCTGCACACATTATGATAACTAAATTAGACAACCTAAATAAATAAACTGTAATACTGTGTTCTGACCTCAATAAAAGTCCCAATTCAGTATTTTACTGCAGTGAGAGAGAGCAGAATCTCATAACTGAGATTGTCATAAACTGCGGTGAGTGGAGGTTATTATATTTATGGCAAGAAAGTGAAATGCCCAAATAAGATGTTCAGGAGGGCGACCCATCATGAAGTGCCAGTCAATCTGACATCTGGCATATTTTCACACCTAGAATCTGTCTGCTTTTATTGCCATAACTTGGAGCTTGATCTGAGTGCTCAGCCATATCTTTACAAATTCCGTTCAGTTTGGTAGGACCTGTCCCTGTTTCTGCATGGCTGTGATAAGTTTCTGATAGACCAGGGAGAGTAAGCTCTGGAAAGTGCATGATGAAGTGGTTTTAACACTTCATGTCATAAATTATGGATGTGAAATTTAGAAAATATGTAATCTATCAAATGTTGGGGAGTATTCCTCAACTAAATATTGCTTGGCAAACATATTAAGCATAACTATATTAGCAAATGGAAAAGCAGTGACTGACAGTAAGGTTAACAGTAAACCTTTAACACATATTAAACTCTTTATGAAATAATTATTTAACAATAATTTAATAATTATTTTTTTAAAATCTTGAAATTATTGAACTCTTCTTCATGTACTTTTGGACAACAGTTAGTAACACAGTAGTACTTTGGAATGCATGTAGCATGCAATTATGTTGACATCTTATTTTTATTCACATGTAACTGGGTATGAAAAAATAAATATCTGGCTGTCAGTCTCTTGAAATTAAACTCAGGGTAAGGATGTTTGATTATAAAGGATCACAAGAGAAAAATGTTATGACCCAAACAAAATAGATAACAAATTACTACAAAAGAAAACTTTGGTTGTTTTCCAAGTGAATTGTTTCTGATAAATAAATGGCATGCTTTACAAGTTCAGTACAAGTGTATAACAACATAAAAGGTGTTTTATTTCACCATCTGTATTACTTTTACAGTAGAATGCATCTCATTCACTTGTGCATTCATGCTCTTCTTCCAGGCACAGAATATTGAAAATATGAAGCTGATCCCCCCCTCCATGTTCTCTCGGGAGCATGTAATGCAGGCTTCTTTGTATCTGATTTCTCTTCAGCTGAGATGACGAAGCCTGAAGCCTCAGGAGAGAGTGACTTTTTTGGCTGTGCCTGCAGGACTGGTCAGCAACCACAGAGGCGGAACCTGAGTCACATGACCTGCAGCCAGTGACTCATAAGAGAGCAGACCTGTTTACCTAGAGGTAAAAGGAACTTGTGTCTCTTTAATTATAGCACTCTGCTTTTCAGCTCTGTGTATACAGATGCTGTTTGTTATGGATTAAGTTTGTAATGTCTCACGTTGAAAGTACACAATGAATTTATTCAATTAAATAATTGGAAATAAAATTATTTTCTTTTAGTGCATGATCTCTGTGTCTCTGTGATTCTTTAGACTGGGTGATGTGTGTAATGAGAATGATGGAAATCACAAGCAAAGTATCACAGCATCTCAGTGCCACAGCTAGAATGTAAGAAACCCGAAACTGATAATCACATAACTAGTCTCACTACATTAAACATTGGAGTGTCCAGTGACTCAGTGAGTTTTCTTATCTGAAACATGTTTTCTTTGTATGGATATATTTATAGCAGAGTACATAAATAGAGCAGGTTCTTCTTCTATGTGTACTGTGTTGAAGCCAGAGAGAAAATTAATGTGTTGCAAAGTCACATTATGGGAGTGACGGGTCATTAAATGGAGAGCTGCTGATTCAAACCTGTCAAAGAACCTAAGGGAACATGTGAGCCCAATCAGCTGAGATAAACTGCTGTATCCACATAATTAAACCCGTTCAATTAACGTTTCACCCAGGGTGCCTGAATACTCTATGATATAAAGTATCTCTGTGGAGACTTATTTAGCATTGGAGTACTTCAAAAAGTTGCCTGATTGACATGACAGATAATCATACATATTTTAAAAAGAGTTTCCACATATTTCCTTTCTCCCTCTACTCTTTCATTTGAATAAAACAATGTATATTTCTATACAACAGCATTCTGCACAGCATTCACTTTTAATGAAACTTTCCATCAATAATGAAAACCTGACAACTGTCCCCCTGCCAAGGTCATGTTTACAGTAACATAAGAT
Organism: Megalops cyprinoides; assembly: GCF_013368585.1. Taxonomy (NCBI): domain Eukaryota; kingdom Metazoa; phylum Chordata; class Actinopteri; order Elopiformes; family Megalopidae; genus Megalops; species Megalops cyprinoides. Next base: position 29,915,547 of record NC_050583.1, read on the forward strand.
TTGAAATGTTCAGCTCTTGACCGCTGTAAAAGCTGAGAGGACTGAGCGGGCTTCCTTCACTGTCTGCCCCAGTAAAGTCTTTAACAAGCCGACAGATATTAAACGGGATGAGAGTCTCCAGAGGAATTTTCCTCATTAGTAGACTGCACTGCAGTTGAAATAAAGTGAGCCGATAAAGCTTTAGTATGAATTTATCAAAAAAAAAGTAGAACAAAAAACATGTTTTAACTGCAAATAAAGAAACCAACACATAAACAACTATATGTGATTGCTGATAGAATCTATCTGAGTGAATTAAAAAATCCAGATAAACAAGAGATACTTGGGGAAAAAAAAAGTAATTATTCCCTGCCGCTAAACTCCCAGGAAGCATTATAAGAGGTAAATAAATCGGTGTCCTGAACATCATACAAGCAGAGCATGGTAGATACAAAGAAGTCATCCCATTTCCAAATTATTCCCAGAATGATAATATGACATAAATAGCTTAGAGATACATTTCAAAATGATATTCTGTACATTCCATTAAGATTTAACATCAAATGAAGGTACGTAGAATTATTATTTATCTTTTGATAAGCTGACTACATCAGAGCAAAATCACTGCCAAAAATGAGAAGGCAGCTATATTTGCTACCACCGCTTTTTCCCATCCAACATTATCTCAGATCTGTCCTAATCTCACATTAGAAATTATTGTCTTAATTCCTCATTCATCTTCTTTCAAGTTTAAATTGGTGATTTGTTTGGGTGAATGGCATGGAATGGACTCATTGAGAGTTACTATGGAGAAGGTCTCTTAAACAAGTCAATTTTTCACCCACAGTAAAGTGAATGCATAATCAAGTCCAATTTTATTGGACCAGTTCAGTCTGGTCTGAGATGTTGCGCACAATCAAAATCACAATCAACAAAGCATAGCAACCAGGTCCTTCAGGTACAGGACAGGACACCAGGGTCAGTCAGCATTTCCTATGATGGCAATTGTCATTGGAAAGACAGAAGATGCATCATGGAATGATAAAATAGTCTGGTAAGGTAGATGCTGGCCCACAATCAGTGACAGCTCCGTTGCTCCACATGGAATTGGTTATGTGAAAAATGAACAAATCTAGATTTTCCCAATGTCACATTTAACCTAATAATGAAGTCAGCCACAACCCCACCCACACTCTCACAGCCCACCAGGGGGGACACATTTTCACCAAAAGATACTGAATCTCTGAAGGAAGTATTAATGACATGCCTACAGTGCTTAGCAGTAATTCTACCCCACTAGGCACAAGATAAAGGATAGCTAGGAATGCAAATGATACAATGGCCAAACAGTGGAAGAGTGTAATTTACAGGTTATTCAGCAGGAGTCAATTGAGAAAGACACAATAAGCAACCCAAGTCTTTCACCAGTAATGCCACATGACAAATGCAGTCACTCATCATAATAATGGGCCAAACCCACCACCACAGCAAGCTCAAAGGAGATCAGCACAGCTTCTGTGTCTACATACCTTAAAGTGTGATGATGTAACTCATTCTATTAAGATTACTCAATTTAGACATACATACATTTAAAACTTGTGCAAAATGAAATATTTTAGATGGAAAGGTATGCATACTTATCCATGCAAAAAAAATTATGAAGCCTGCCTCTGGGTTTTGTGGTAATGTTCAAATTCAAAACCTCAAGCAAATTGAATTTATTTAGTTAACTGATTTGGAGTAATGGTTTTCCAGGTGCGTGGTTTGCTTATGTTAGCATGACATTGCTCACATTTTGGAGGACATGTGTTTCAATTTCAGCCAATAGCTACAAAGTTACAGATATTGTTTTTGATATTAGTTTTGGGAAAAAAGGGTGAAAATAACTTTCCTTTTCTGGAATACAAAATACATTTGAGTTAACTAATTTGATATTTTTTTCAAAGAAACTGGTTCTGAATTATGACATTTAACATATGGTTTCAATATAATAATTTGACATTTCTACTGATAAGCAGTTAGTGATACAGTAAATACCTTGTTGTTTCCTTTTAAGACAAACATTGTTTAAATGGACTATACTAAGTCAGATTTGGAAATGCATATAATTTTCATTGTCTGAATGAGGAGGGTTATAGTGCAGACGTGCTTAGTCATAATATCATAAGCATTATGATATATGTACAGCATTTATATATTTGACTTGTTGTGCAAAACTGGAGAATTACTGTTGAATGCTCTGTTTTATTTGTTTTCACAAATTATGTCAAATACAAGAAGAAGTCTGAAGAGCATACAATTGTCTATTTATTCTTATGTAACTCAGTGTGTTGAATAAGGTTGTAATTGTGAATGTGTATTACTAAATCCTCTTCATTGCTAATCCTTGTCATCCTTGTCATTGTCATCTTTGTCTTCTACATTGAAAGATAGGGCCTACAACAAATTGTAATAGGCACAGACAACAATAATCACCACATGCATACCTATAGGTATGGGAAAGATGTGCATGAAACATTTCGTTTGTAAAACAAGAAATCAGGTGACAGCACCATCCTTGTACTTCAATGAACAAAAACTGAAGAAACTACCTCCAGACTGCATGGATAAGAATAAATTATCTGCTGGTTTGAATTTTCACAGATCTCAGCCTTCCTTCGGTTTCCACCCTTGATTAGTTAGCGTCTCAAAGGCTCTACAACAAAGCTTAAAACCTTGTTATTTTTGTCCAAGACAAAGATATTGATTTTGATTTCAGTCCGTGACGAAACAGTAGTCTCTACAGTATGACTCACTTTCCATGTCCTTGCTAATCTTGGCAGACTGACCAAAAGGGTAAGGGGTGCTTTATTTCAACTCAATGCTCAATTCCACAAAGCATTCAAGTGATAAAAAGGCCATACAACATGAATTGTTCAATAAATGGAATAAAGTTTGTTAAAAAAAAACCTTCTTCCTCCTCCCATTTAATCTTATTTTGACTAGAAATTATATATACAGAGACAGACAGACAGATAGACAGACAGAGACAAATATACTTACATACCACAAACTGAAACATGTCAATATCAGGAGAGGCCTTTACCTATTCATGTGTAAAAAATAAATGCATGTGTCATCCACAGTATTAAAGTTACGAAAGGCATTTTCCACCTACGTTTTTTCAAACTGGTTCTTTTGTTTTTGCACACAGAACAAATCTGGCAAGAAACCACATTATACTTTTATGGCACTCAGGCTTTAAAATGCTGTGGAATGCTACATAGCAAACCTCAGCAGTAAACCTTTTTCTCAGAAATACAACCTCATTTTCCGCATGGTCTTTAAATGGATCTCTATTAAAGTTTACAATAAAACATGAAAGATTAAATTATGACTTCATTTTCCTTTTCAATTGGCTGTGAGAATTTCCATTGCTGTGTGCTTGAAGCCAAATAATGCAACACCATGGTGACGTAGACAACAAAAGAGCTGTACAGATATCTGACTGGGAGAAAACATTTTCATCTTACGTGTAACACATATGCGGAATGCAACGTATATACAGTACATTGGAATTTCCTCTGGGTTACATGTAAAATTTTCATGATAGGGAATGTATAGCTTGTTCACAGGATCATAGGATTTTATATTGAAAATCACCTTGAATTGTCCTAATGAAAGATATTTTGGCTCTGTGTCCTTGCAACTTTGTTGAATCTGGCATGAAAATCCTGATCAATTAAACTGATTGTCACCTGGCCAGAAGCACAGTCTGGCTGGCCATGTGTTGGAGTTGCCCTGGGGTGCCCACAGTACCAGCTAGCTGCAGCCAGCAGTCCAGCAGGTGTGGACTTCAGGTCAAACCATTATAATAAAACAATTGTAACCTTTTCACAATTAGAAATCCCCCCGTCTGAAGCTGAACAAATTTATCCTTTTGTTCTCCAGCAACAGACAGTTCAAAGGTGATCTGCAAGTTGGTGTATATCATGATATAAGCCACAGGGATTTCTGCAGAACCAGTTTCTCTTGTTTTTATATCAGTCCTCATATTCTTGGTGTCTTTAAACCACCCCGAATACCCCCATTTCCCAAAATAAAAGCATCTGAGACGCATATCAACATCACCCGTGCCATCAAGTATTATGTTAAGAGGGAGTGGAAAGAATCTTTGCCGGAATAAAACAAGCACAGCATTTTTCTAACCCATGTATGGTGGCTTTTAGGGAAAATATAATGTTCAGACCCAGGCTGCAGGAGGACAGGGTAGAATGACGTGCAGATCAAGGAGAAACAGGTCAGGGAAACAGGGGGCGTTTGGAGTTAAGTGTTCCCTGGCCCGTTTCCCAGGCTTCCATTACGCTTTTGCCCTTCAGAGATTCCTCAGTCTCATTACCAATGCAAGGTGCGGCCCAGCCCGGACCCTCCCGTGAGCGGAGGAGAGACGGAAGAGCTGTGGTGCTGAATAATTGTAATGCAAGATGAGGTGACTGATAACAGCTAATTCAACAACAGCTCAGAGCTGCAAGGCGGCCAGAGACTCCAAACACCTTCATTTAGCCCCAGATGTGAAGACGGAAACATTTATCTGTCACCGAGGCTTAGAGCAAGTGCTCGCATGGCTTGGATAAAACAAGTAGATAAACAAGTAGAATGTAACAGGTAGAGACATAATGGCTTGAAGATCTGGCCAATCTCCAACTAGACAGAAATCAGCCACAATGTGGAAAGCAATTAACCTTTAATTCTTACAGAGTTCATGTGAAAAAAAAAATGTACTAAACTCACATAAGGATTTGAGTTTGGGGTTCATAACCTACGCATTGCTTAACTTTTCCCTTTACCTCTTTGCCAGCTCCTTCAGGGCATTCCTGCAGTAGATCAGCCACTGTTTATTAGTCATTAGTGTTCATTAATGCAGACAGATGGTGCTGCTTGCTCCGCTGAGGGAAGTCATACACCATCACCGGGTTTATTTGAATCCACCATGACAGGAAAAAAAGAGGAAAGCAAAGGAGACACCTAAAGACTAAATGTAAAGTTGGATTTCTTCTCTTTCTTACAATTGTGTGTAAATTGTTATAAACAATTTGTTTGTTATAAACAGTTTTTGTAAGTTATGTCAATGAGTGATACATACATAGGTTTACATATATGTATATTGTAGAAATTGTAAGTATGATGACTTACAGGTCATGGTTGACAAATATCAACCATAAAGTTGACATCAAATAAACACTATTGGTGCTTAAAAAAGAAAGTTTTTTCAAACCTAATTCAAATCTTCAGTAAAGGTTACATAAAATGAAGTGTTTAAGTTTAAAAAATTGCTTTCATATGTTAATTTTATTTTTCTTTTAATTCAATGGCAGTCCCCTGATCAGGTGAGCAAAACAGAATGACACTTGTTACAAATACTTTTTTTTTTTATTATTTAGCATTTTGTTGCTTTCCCACCCACTTTTTATACAGTTGAGCTCATCATCATCAGCAACAACAGCTGACCCCACCTAGGAGCGCGTGTCAAGGTGCATGTAATCTTCTGATACACATGCACACTTGAAGTGACTTTTGAAGTGACACCAGTAAGCAAACACCATTTCAGGATCAGAGTAACCCATCGGCACGAGTCCCAGTATGAGTGCCAGGGTGCCAAGAACAAAGAGCAAAGAGGAAACCCTGGTGTACCTATCCATCCAATCCCTGGTGGAACAAAGCCAGTTTGTTCTGCCAGTTTGGGTCCCTGGACATTGTTGGCGAGCTACGCAACCGGTGACAAGCCCGTAGGGCTCAGCCTGCACTTGGAATATGCACCTTTACTATCTAATGGCTACTCAGGAGCACCTACATATACTTCCTGTATGAATAAACATTTAAACAGCTCAAAGACCCAAAGTCTGCTTTTTTAGGAAGAAGTTATAGCTAGTTCTGTATTGCTCAGTTTTCACCTTCATACCGCAGCACACCGATTAAATGACAATATTTACAGAAAATCTTCTCAGATTTCGGGCAACAAAAATGTCAAGGAGGTGCTATTTGTATGGAACACATTTGAAATGACAAAAAAATAATAGTCCTTTAGATAACCACCTGCAGTATCGTTCGATCATGAGCAAATCGAATGATTGATCTCAAGGGGAAATTAATTTGTAACACAATGGCACTATGTCCTTTCACCTTTGATGAACAAATTTAGCATGGCATTTTGTGGATTCACGCATCCTCTTGCAACTGGTTGTTTCTTTAATTAAAAAAAGGCATTCTTGTGAACTGAAAAATGTAATACTTGTTGAAATGGATTGTTAGTCACTAGCATTACTTGGATACACAGCAGCTTCCAATGTATGAAGCAGTTTAGGTTACTGCCTTTGCTGCATAATCTTGTTCTTGCAGTGTAGCCAGGTTCAGCATACCTGTACGCTCCACTTATGTTCACTTCACTGAGTAAATGCTCTGGTCCATTAAATAAGTGCTTTAAGCTGCTAATCCTAATTTATTTATATTGTAAAACAGCAGTCTAGATAGGCTTTGCAAAGACGCTTTCCACCCTGGTCACATCGTTTTGACCTTCACTCAGATATTTTTGCATGTATTATTCAGAATGTGGGAAATGCAAAGTGAGGTAATAGGAAATGAGCACATCTAAGTAAGCAACTATCTCAACACTGACTTTCATTCACACAAAATTTAATGCCTTGTATAAATAACTGCTCCCTATGAACATAATTACCGCTGTCTAGCATCTTTCCATTTCAGACAAATGCAAAATAAAAATAGAATAAATCATTCATTTTCAAGTTCCTCCCATTGGACTCATTTAAATTAAATACGTTTTGTCCACTGCTGCAAGAGCAAACTTTCTTGCTCTAGAAATCTAGATGTGGTGTGGAATAACAGTTATTCCTGCATTAAAGGGTTAAATTCAATCTACCTATAATGCCAGCTAACTCATTTAAATAAACATGTTTTTTTTTATGTTTATTTTTGGCATTTTTCATTGGTTGCCAAAACCCATAATGCTTTGTAAAGACAAAACGTAACAGTCGCTCCAGTGACAGTTGTTCTGTACTTGATGTTAAGGATAAATTACATTCTAGCTAGATTGGAGCCGGGCTTGAGAGTAATTGAGCTGATTTGCTCTTGCCATTAAATCAAATCTATTTGAAATCAAATGTGATTTCCGGTTTTCACATTCATACTTTGAAACAGAGATTTGTAAGAAAAGCATCTAAAAAAGACAAATGTATTTCCTGTACAGTTACAAAGGACATACAGCTAATGCATATGTGACAGTAAGACTTAAAGGCACTGTTAAAAGGGAAACCAATATTAGGGATTCATATTCGCTGTGACCAATGCATTCCATGACCATCAGTTGCACAGACTGAAGTGCCTATATGGTGTAAAAACGGTTGATGTTTTAATAATGCATCTGAGCTGCAGGCTCAAGGACTGGGAACTGTGATGTGTGAGAACAGAGCATGTTGTCATTGAGAGCTGGAGAGGAAATCTGGTTGGCTCTGTGCGGCTCAAGACATCATTTATTCTTGTCTGGCCATTTTATTTTGGTACATAAGGGTGACCCCTTTAAATGTAATCATCACGCAGTGCCTCTCCAAAGACAACATTTCATTTGCCTTAGCAGCCACCAAATTAATTAAGTGTACACGGTTCAACTTTTATCAATGCCAAATGCACAGTAAAATATCCGTAGGTTGTGCTCAGTTCTAAGTTTTTCAAAGGCTGACCACTACATTAGCAAGACTACTTTTACTGGAAAATGTCAAGGTTAGGTGGATAAGTAATTTTCCTATTACTTTACATATTTTTTCATGACATGGATCAATCAATAATTCTGTATATACAATCCAACTAAAAATCCCCTTGTTTTTAAATCAGATTTACTTTGATTACAAAAAAAATTGAATTGCAGATAAAAGAAACAGAATCTCTGAAGGTCAGCAAAAGAATGAATAATTAAAATGTTGAAGGATATTCTAATGAATTATTCAGCTTTTATGAAAGACAATACAGAATGTATATTACAGTTTGATTAATTGTTTGTTTTCTTGACTGTGCACAATGAATCACTAGTGTATGCTGATAATGGTTATACCACAGTGGATTATGGTTTCGCTAGAGATTGGTAGCCGTTTTGTGTTTGTACAGTAGATGATCAATCTGTATCTGCTTGTGCCTATACTTGTATCATTATATGCAATACATTCTATTGTATACATCTATTATATCTATGCAATAGAATATAAATCCATAACATTTGAGTTTTGCTTAAGCTTAAATGATCAATAAACCATTTTGACAGGTTTGACCAATCACTATGCTCGCCATATCACCCAACCAGCACATTACAAACACCTTTACATCTGCACCCATTAAACACAACCAGGATATAATAGCTGTAGCTTCTTATTTACACCTATTTCTTCTCTTTTATACCCTTAATACCTATACGTTGTTCTAATGCCCTGTTGGAATTATAAAGGTAAAAACTTCATTGCAGTTTCTACATTTTGGCAGTTGAGCAATATGCACAAACATTTTTACATTTTAATTTTGCCATATTTTACAGTTGCCAAAGTTGCAGAAAGGTGGCAAATGATAGCGAAATCCAAGCATTTGCATCATAAGTCTTGATGGTACAATCATACTGTCAGTACAGTTTGTAACAGTGGACCATCAGACTAAGGATCCACAGGGTATGGACATATATACCATATATTTAATATAACTCTTGTGATGCAACCAGAGGAGCTGTCATCTAGGTGCAGTACCTTGTGCACTGTTGGTTACTCCCCTGCCCAGCCAGGAGCAATAGCCTTGTTAAAGGGTGTGGGAAAGTAGAAGTGCCAGTGCTGTGCTGAAGTACTGCTGTGTGAAAATTTTATGGAAATTCTCTGTTTGACCTTTCTTGTGGATGACCAGAGATGGGCAAAGATATATCAAAATGTATCTTGTTACAAAATACAAAATACCCATCAAATAAATGTATCAAAATAAAATATCGTGCCAAAAAATGTAACAAGATGAAATACATATATTATGTATTTTCAAAATAGAGGAAAATACATTTTTAACATTGGGCATTCTGAATTTGTACAAAATGGCAGAACATTCAGATTTTTATAATGTACACAAGGCTCTGGTGAGAGTTTGAACCCTACAGGAAGGAAGAACAGGAAGTAGAATGCTACTGTATCTAAGCAAAACTGTAAACAAATACTGAAAATAGTATGTCTTGTACAGCATGTAGAAACTTGCTCTCTGTCCAATTCAAAGACTTGGCAGCTGAGACCCAACCACTTCAATTAGTAGCCTATTTAGTTGCCTTTAAGAACAACTAACTTTTCAAATAATTCTGGTGTTAACCGCCTCGTGTGCAGATGGAGTATTATTCCTGCAAATGAGAACAGTCTCTCAACCAGAGCTGAAGAGGAGAGGGCTGTGTTAAATCGAGCAAAAAGGAGCTTGAACAGTGGGTACAGCTCCAGAGAAACCAGGTCCCTTCTGGTGTCCTCCAGAAAATGAAGGGTCTCTAATTCAGCTTTGCTGTGGCTTATGATCTCTGGTCTTTCCCAGACTTATATATCTAGCTAACACTTGCTGGCTACCCATGGCTAACAAGTCTTATACGCTGTTTCATGTTGTTAACTATCCAAGCCAACTTGTAGCACTAATTAATAGCTTGCTAGCTTGCTGGCTCACTCACTTCTTTAGCCATCGGGCCACACATATCAATTGTTTTTAAAATAAGATTGTTTTTGTTTTGTTTTGAAAATACAAAATTACTCCACTCTAAAGTATCTTGTTACAAATTAAATTTGAATTTTTTCAGCCCTGTCAAATACAAATGACAAAATACTCAAAAGTAATTGAAATGCATATTTCAAATACAAATAACAGATATACTGCCCATCTCTGTGGATGACTACCTACTCTGTGTCGTGACCGACGCATATTCCTTGGCTTCTCTTTTACTCCTGCTCCAGCTCTGTGTTGCTGAAGAGCAGCTTAGTTGCCTGGAAGGCTGTTTTGGGATATTTTTGGTTTCTTTGTTATATTGTGCTCACTAATAAATGACCAGCTGTTTCCCAGGGAGAGCATATTTGCGGTATCGTATATACATTTCACTCATATGAAATGTTCACACACACACACACATATATGAAACCTCCCACTTTGATCTGAAAGTTTGCACACACACACACACACACTGTGAAACCCTTGCATACTCATAAGAACTGCTCACATATGCTTCTAAAATCCAAATCTCAAAAATCTCTCTCACACACACACACACACACACACACATACGAAAGCCTTGCACATTTATAAGAAATGCTCGCACACACATATGACACCATTGCACATTCATATGAAATGCTCACACACACATCTGAAAATCACACCCATTCACCTGAAACATTTGCACACACACACACACACACACACAAAAGCTTCACACATTCATCTGAAATCCTCATATATTCATATAAATGTGACTGAAGGCTGCAATCATAAGAAAGGGTGCCCATACAAGAAGGGCTGTAATTTCTTCAGAAGGAAGAGAACCTGGGCCATATTTCAGAGTGCAGGAGGACTGATGGACCACTGGGTATCATCAAGAAAACACGTTGATCGTAATGGTGCATTCTATTATTTGAGCTGAAGATAGCATACTGTGCACACCTGAAAAGAAGTCTTATACAGAGTGTTGCCTGCCTGGTACCCAGAGTGGAGACCTCCTAGGGTGCGCAAACAAGTTCCTGCCAAAAGGGCAGCGGTCATGGCTCATTTTGGTATTAATGACATAGGTAATGGTAGTTAAGGTTCTGCAGGAGGACACATTTGCAGAAATAAACAGTAATAAGGAGCAGAACCTCTGAAGTGGTCTTTTTTTAATTCTACAACTAACAGCTGTTAACACAAGGAAGCAAGATTTTATGTGGAGATTTATCATGCAAGTCATGCCTTTTCTTGGAATAAGAAATATAGATTTAAGTTTATTGGGCACTGGGTATGCTTTTCAAACAGATGAGACCTGTACAATTACAGCATGTTAAATAGGAGAAGATAAACAAGTGGAGTTACAGTTAAATAAAAACAAGTTAGGACAATGTTAAAGGATGTTCCATATTACACTGTGAGTAATATAAAAAAAATACATGGGAGTAGTAGCTGATCAAAGTCTTTCTGGATCTATCGTGCCGAAGTGGGAAAAACGGAAAATGGTTTACATTACCTTTTACTTATGCTCTTATCCAGAGAGACTTTCACAGCTTATAATTTATCTACTTTCTACGAGATGTCTACGAGTTATCTACTTATACAGTTGGATATTTACTGAGGCAACTACAGTTAAATGCCTTGCTGAATGGTAAAACAGCAGTGACCCATCTGTAAATCAAATTGGCAACCTTAGGATTATGAACCCTGGTCCTTACCGCTACAATGAACTGCTGTCCTGCTGTCACTGAACTTCTTAAGTTGGTATGTTCCTATACAGCTGTACATCTGTAATTTTATAAATGCATTTAAATCCATGGAATCATTCCATTCAATTAATGGTCATGAAGTTCAATGCAGCCAAAATTGCTTTATTGTATTGCTCACGCTTTCTGCTCTGCTGTCCGGGGCAAACCTGTCAGATCTGTGACAATCCAATTGTGAGGGGCACACAACTCCTTTGATGTACTTTTTGACCTCTGTTTAATGAGCTGTCATGACATCAGTGGTGGTCTTTTTATGTCACAGAAAGGGTTTAGCTATTTGAAACATGCCTCCACATCAATTAAAATATCAATAAGACCAGTTCAATCACTCAATACATTAGACATTTCATGTAAAATTATATAGTTTCAAACAGGATATCCCTTGCATGTAGGCCACTTTAGAGATATTAGTGCATGGAAAGATAGTGCTTAATATTTTTTTGTTTTCAGTCAGAGAATCTTGTTTATTTAGGTCCTTAAAGTGATGAAGTTTATTGAACTACCCAGTGTTGTTTTGTTTGACTATATCAAAAAAGGCTGCATCTCATGCAGATACCATTGTTGACACTCAATTGAACATTAGCTAACAAGTCATTTTGTTCAGGCGCTAAATGAATGTATGACCTACAAAGAATATCTTTTCAGTTTTCATTATTTATAACATGCTTCTCAACTTTGTGGGCAGAGAGGATTATAATCTCTCCTACAGACATCAAAGAGCCATCAGTTATGTGACGCAGACCGCCAACATTGCCGACCACGTCTTGTGATTGTCCCTTTATCACCCCCGATCACGAGCAGTGGCTCTTTACTTATTCATTATTCTGTCCACTCATCAGAGCTCTTCATTTCTTCTGCATCACCCATTTTTTTCTGTCATCAGCCCCACATTAGACACCCTGTCAACCAACACCATCTCTTTAGACTTTGTGTGAAGAATATAAACAAAATCTACAGTCTCTGGCCAGTGTGAAAAGTGAAGCCTCATGCACTTCCTCCTCATAGTTCCACTGAAGATTGTATTAAAAAAAGAAAGCACAAATGACAGGGTAGAGCTCCTTACTCATTGGCCAAAGAGCTATGAAATACTGTATCTCTGGCTGTGTTTCAAACTAAACTCAAACTAAACTAAAGGCACCACAGGTTACATCCATTTATCCATTTTAGGTGGCATTTGCTGGTAGCCTTTGTTGAAGCGAATACTAAAAAAAGTTGGGAATGCACTTCATATGAGGGTGCATAGTAGAATTATGCTAGTTTCAGTTGATTTTTCAAATTGCCTCCTTAAAAGCAAAATAGAAAAGTTATGTAACAAAATAATATTTGTGAGAGGATTCCAACTTCCCCTGCATTTCTTCCTCTTCTTTGGGAATACGATGCCTGACAGGACCTCAGAAAAAATGCCTCCCTGGGAAGTGTATGGCTGAGGTGGCCTATTTGGAGCCCCTTTTAAAGTGATCTTAATGAAACACATATGGGTTAACAATATTATAAGGAGAAAAGACGGCTCGTGTACATTATATTTCATTCCATCACTCTGGTGTTGAATCGCCTCTTTGTGATCCTAATGCCCTCTGTCTGGGTGAGCAAGTGAAATTTCATTACATCGGAGACACATGATGATTGCAGTTCGTCATGTTGAATTGTGGTGACTTTCTGAAGCAGTAAAATTCAGCTAGGCAGGTAGAACAAACCAGCCCTATTCTCTTTTTCCAGAAGTCTGAAAGTGTCTCATAATGCCATGTCAATAAGTATCATGTTGGTGGTGTGAATTCCATTAAATTTTTCTGTCCATTAGTTAGGGCAACTGTCAAGTGTAAGATGCACATTTTGTGCTCATTAGCATTCACAAATCACCACTTTTAATGTCCAGTCATCCATAAAATTAAACATTATCCTGTTAAGCATATTCACTAATGGCACACAATTATATACATGTAAAGGAGAATTGCAAGCTTTTTAGATTGTAGGTAAGTGACACGTACCAACTGGAGTCAAATGAATTAACTTATGAATGAATAGTTAATGAATCAAACAAATGTGGAAAATTGGACTCCAGTAATTGCTGCATTTATGAATAATTGAAGCACTGTGGCAATGGTAAAGGTGCCATATAGTAAATGATGTTGAATATTGACCTTCTCTGAATAGTTACAATAAAAAACACATAAGTGGTTTAAATGTTAATGAACTCAGAGCTGTAGTATTAGGACATAGAAATGTGAGCTGTTTTGTTCTTTTGTGCTGCAACTGTTCCAGATTTTCCCCAGTTTCCCTCAACCCTGCCGACCCTCCCACTACATTGACACACTCAAATCATTTTCAATTTATTATTTTTAATTTCTTTCTAATAAGGACAATCATGTTTTTTGGAATCTTTTGGAAATGAAATAATAATAATTATTATAATAGATACTGAGACCATTCAGTGGCCATTATGACATTGTCCTAAAATCCTTAACGTTCCATAGGTATTTGTTACATCACAGGCATTTAGCAGATGCTTTTTTCCAGAGCGACTTACATCGGTTACATTTAAAAAAAAAAAAAAACAACACTATTCATTCTCAAAGCCAGATATTTACTAAGACAACCATGAGTAAAGTACCTTGTAGCAGTGCCCCAGTGGGGAATTGAACCAGCAACCTTTCAGGTACAAGTCTTGCACCTTAACCACTATGCAACACTACTGGCACTGCCACGGTGGTTTAGCAAATAATAAAACATCACATCAACAATTCTCTTCAGGTATATATATCTATGTCAGCCTTAATCTAATGACCAGTATTACAGGGGTCTGGTGGCATGAGACACCATTGAGCTTAAGAACAATGGATTAGTTTATACAAATGTGTATTAATTGTTTAGTTTATTAATATCAAGTATTACACTCTGAAGACAAAAACCTGTCTAATGCAGTAACATGTATGGCATTATGATTTGTGATTGTGTTTTTGGTGTGTTGGATATGGCAAACGGCCTGAAATCCGACCTTGCTCCCCTTAAACACTTTCAGGGGAGCTTGCGTCCTCGTGTCTTATAACCGATATCTTTTGACTCACATTGCACTGCACAGATGGAAAGGGACAATCTCACCAAAAAGGCTGCACTGTACTACTGAGAGCAAACGTAATTTCCATTATTTATGATGCAAGGAATTAGCAATCATTTTCTTATAGCTTGTGATAAATCAAGCTGTATTAATGGACTGTAAAAGGCAATGGTGCTCTTTATGTAGATATAATATATAAGCTCCATCTACATCAGCATTACTGAACTGTGGACATTTTCGAAGAGTTTCACTGGAGCTCCACTTTTAGGAACACTGACTTTGTCTTTGACAAACGACTGCTTTGTGAATGAATTACCTGTATGTACGCCTATAATTGTTAATGTTATCATCCCACCTCCCTCCCACATGCATAGCGTACAGTTACTTGACCTGCTGGAGAATAAACATATATAACAGTTCCTTCTATGGAGGATGCGTAACGTGCAGAGAGAGATACCCAAACCTGATTCTAGTCAATATTAAAATGCAGCCTAAATTACACTGGCAAAACACAACCAATGCAGATTGTGAAAAGGCAAGATGGGCTTTTGCAAATTTCATAAATAATTGTGTTTAACTTTTATCTCTGTAGGCATTGTGTCCTGTATAAAATGCAAAAGAGGTTGAAAGATGGCAAAAAATAAATCAAAGATGAGGTTTTTAATCTGGGCCTCACAGTTGGGGAATGGATATTTTGATATGAATGCTTGGATTTGTTTGGAGTGTTGTCAAATAGCTCTAATTAATGTTCTTATGGATGACACCGGACGCAGACCTGAATGCCCAGGCTCTCTCCCTAACTCCCGGCAAGAGAAAATATTCTTTCAGCTCATTAATTGCTCTGATTACCACTGATCTCAGAAATCATACAGTACCAGATATGTAGATATGTATGGGAGGGTAATATGATAAAAATGCAACAATGCAACTTCTAACATGGTGTCTGCCATGACTAACACAGAATGATTCACAGATTCATATGCAGACATATTAATATCATAAAAAGGGTGAAAAGCCTTAATGTAGTCATTCTTTGAGATATACGATAGGACTGACACTGTAGAAATAATGCAATCGTAATAATACAGTAATGCATTCGTCCTGTGTCCTTGTAAACAAAGCTTATCCCAGTGACCTCCACTCCATTCAAATACCTGGGGGATGCGTGAAAAACTTATGTTGGAAGCAAAGATGTGGAAAATTCCTCTATCAGTCCGAATTACATAGCTTAACATCCCTTTCTCACCCAATTTTCAATTTTATTCAATTTTCCAGGACACAGACAGTGCTAATTTATTATAATGCTCATTTTTGGCCTAAAGATGACTGCCTCCAAAGAGAAATGAGTGGAAAAATTTATATACTGGCACATGTAAAATTGTACTAAAAATTACCATCTGAGGGACATGCAGGAATGGAAAGATATTTTCTGCTTCCACAATTGCCTGTACTCCAGTTGCTTTTATTGGGCTGCTCCTGCTCACTCAATGAAAACAGAGCAAATGAATGAATATGAAAATATTAGGCACAGCAAAAACTAATGTAGACACATTCTCATTCTCTGAGAATTCCTCAAGGATATGTACAGCAGTGGGAACTGAATCTAAAGCATACGGTAGTAGTAGTATTCTTAAGAATCAGGCAACTGCCTCAGAGAGAAGGAAGTATAGCCCATAAAGAAACAGTTTGTGTTTGAATGGTGCAGTTGCACTCATTCTGTTCTGCTCAAAAAGGAACTTTCAACATTCAAGCCAAAGTATATAATCCCTGTGGTCTTCCCAAGGGAGTAAGCTCCTTAGTCATCTCCTTTACAGTATCTTTCATACCGAAGGTTAAAAAGTTGTTTAGAGATGGCAATATTTTTTTTCTTCTGTAGGTGACTTTCAAGCAGGCACAGCACCAGGAGAAAATACAGAGGGGTGCAACTGCAATCCACGGGGGGGCACAAAACGTCATATCTTAAAAAAAAACATAATAAATACTATGGGATATAAAGAGACAACTGGGGGTGCACTGCAATGCACCTCTAAGCACCCCCATAGTGCCGGCCCTGCTTTCTAGTTGACTTTTTTGTAGTAAAACTGCAAATGTGCCATGTTAACTTTCATCATACAATACATGCAATAATCTCATGTTCGAAGATTAAACTTAACTGATTTCCTTGCAATTTATCCACTCTTAGCATGGACAAACAAGTATTGTTACTTGTTTCCAATCCAGGCAGCGTTTTATGTAAAAAGTAATAGAAAACATCCAACACTGCTTACCAGCTAGGACCCCAAAATTAAGCAAGAAATTGGCCCATAATTTTATTCTGCATATTACTAGAGGGCGGCAGAACAAAGCTACACATTAGAGAGTCGACTAGCTGTAAATGCCCAGATGTTCTTTAAAGGAAAAATTGGAATAACTCCAGATTTAATATAGTCAGCATAACTGGCTGTTTTCAAACATTCACCCAATTATTATTTTCAGCTTTTAGTCAAATACCAGATCTTTATTGAATACAGCTCAGACGCTCTTTGGGGTATTCTATTGAATGAATTAAGTGGATGTTTGGACACCCTGAAGCTCACTCCAGCCTCTCACTCTCTTTGGGAGTATTCCTAAGTGCCTCAAGAAAAGTCTCATTACTTTTTGGAAATATTTCCTCCCGAAGGATGCCAGCTCTTGATTTCTGCCAGATATCGCAGTTTAACTGTACTCCCCTGAAGTACAGATAGACCATATACAGTAAACACAACGCAAAGGATCTATGTTCGATAACTGACAGTAGCGCACACTCTGTTTCACTGGGAGGCGACAGGGCCAACAGCTATATCGCCGTCATTCCATGAATTTTTAATGGAACTCAATTCTTATTGATTCTGTTTTAAATATTCTGAGACACAGGCTATTTTAAAGTCTGGGAACCAGCAGTGACATAGACTGTCTAATATGAAAAACACAATGTAATGGTATGAACGCAAACTTCATCACATACAGCTGTTCTACCAGTACTGTGTGTGCATATAAGAAAGTCATAATTTACATGTTATTATTAAGTTAATGCTAATATCCAGAGTGACTTAAGAAGTAGGAGTATAATGTTCATCTAATAAAGTCAGTACATAACAAAACAGAATGTAACAGATTATAACTAAACATGTCAATCCATCACACGGCGCTGTGATAACTAGTGCTATTGACTAACAGCACAACTGTGATGACATCACTTGGGCCAGCAGAGTCAGTGCCCCATTTCTTCTCACATTACCTACGCAACCAGATTTGAAGATTGCATACTATCAGTACTGATGTAAATTCAAAGGTTGATGAACTTTTACCATTAGTTATATTGATAGTGCTGCACTATCTACAATAGTAGTTTCACTGAAAGAGTTAAGTTGCTAGATTACATTGTAAAAGAAGCAAGGTTATTATGGCAACCTAAATGCATAGAGCAAAAATAACAAGCATAACAGTTTAGAACAGCTGATAATACAATGAATGTGCATCAAGCAGAAGCAGTGCTAAAATATAAACATATATATTACACACAGGTGGTACACAAAATTATGGAAACACCAAATAAGACAGGACTGGAATTTGGAACAAATTTCAATTGAAAAGGAGTCTACACATGTATTGTCAATGCTAATTATCAATATTTTCAACTATAAAAGATCCCACATGTAAGAAGTTCAATAAATGGGCTTTCAGACCCTTATGAAATCGGCAATGAACTCAATATTTTTTTGTAAATGTAGGTAACGTACTGGCAGTAAAGATGCCACCCCATTGAATTACCCTGAGGCATAGTTACTGACTAACAACTCATTTATATTTAATCCTCTTACTGAGTCTGAGCTGGCTGATATTATCTCCAAGCTCAAGCCAACCTGTGCTGGTCACAATGAACTTAAAATGATACTCCTAAAACTGCTTCCCAGCAATTGCAAGTCCTTTGTTACATATCCTCAATGAATCTCTACAAATGAGCAAGGTCCCTAACAAATTAAAATGGGCCAAAGTAATTTTGTTATTCAAAGCTGATGATCTGCTGGTCTTCTCCTATTACAGACCAATTTCCATTCTCCCTTGCTTATTCACAGTCTTACAAAAAACAGTGTATAATTGGCTAATGTCCTTCTTTCCTAACAATAACTTACAATATTACTTCTATTGATATGCTTTCAGAGAAAAACACTCTATGTCCATGGCACTTATACACCTAACCAACAGAATATCTAAAGCACTGGTCAACGATTCATCATTGGAGTTTTTAGCGATTTGTCAAAGGCCTTTCACATTGCCAACCATGAAATATTACATATACATATACATATACATATACATGTACGTATACATATACATATACATATACATATACATATACATATATTACAAATTGCAATGCTATGGGATTGCTGGCAATGAACAGATATGCTTCCAAAATGTCTTCTGCAAAAACATTTTGTAAGGCTACCCATCAATTCTGATAGGCTCACCATCTCTCTGTTGTTCAACTGGCAACCCACATAGGCAACCTGGTGCACCCTATGTTGCAAACATTACTTCCTAAAACTGATCACATATTGCAAGACAATAACACCTCCATACACAGTGCTAAACAGTTTGAGGAGCGGTGTCATGAACACCCAGATGAAGTCAAACACCTTCCATAGACTCCCCAATCACCAGATGTAAACATCACTGAGCTTCACTGAGCATCATTTATGGGTTCTGGAACTTAGAGTGCAGAGCACTTCCACTTCTTTCATCTCTCAAAGGACAGGATGCTTTTCTTCTGGAAAAATGGTCCAGTATGTCACTAGAAACAGTCCAAAATTTGTATAACAGCATTAAAAGAGGTTTTGAAGGCAAAGAGTGGCCCAATGTCTTATAATTTAATGAATATTCATGTATTGTTTTGTGTTTATATACATATATTGTTTGGTGTTTCCATTATTTTGTCTACCCCTTATCCCCTACATATAGCAATTTTTCAGTTACCGGCCAAAGTATAGGCAAAGTATATATACCAGGCTGGGAGCCAGGCTTGTAACCAAACAGTTGCTGGTTCAATTTCCCACTGGGGCACTGTTGTTGTACCCTTGGGCAAGATACATAACCTGCAATTGCCTCAGTAAATATCTAGTTATCCAGGATAAACTGTAACCTATGTAATTTGCTCTGGATGACAGTGTCTGCTAAGTGATAATAAAATACATATATTACATTACATTACAGTGTGAGACTGTAGGAAAGGGCCTCACAGTACATGATGAATGCAGGAGAGTTGAGACAACTTTATCACCGTACTAACTTCATACTATTGTCAACGTACCTTGTGGTTATTAGGCAGCCAGCTATTTAGACTGTGTATTCATGACTAGATAATATGTTATGGATATGTACTTGGCTGTTAAGCGCCATAATAGCACAGCTTATTTATATTAGCTTGCTAGTTAGTCAGACATTGGCTAGCTATTGATAGCGGGTATTTTACAAACAGTATACTTTGTTAGGTAGGTACACTCTCCCAGTGTGAGAGATGCTATATAAACTTTGCTACTGCATCTGTCAGTGTATGTGTTTTCGGTTACTTAGTACCAAAAATGTATGTACAGTTGTATAAATGTGATAATATGTCATTTTCTGTTGGGACACAGAATTGAAGTGTATTAAGTGTCACGCTATAAAAATCCTGTAAGAAAATCCAAAATACCCTGACAACACAATATTCCTGCAGGGACTGTTTTTTTCCAGTTTTGCTGAAAAAAAGGCACATATTTGCTTACACAATACTTATGTGAATGATGGGGTTGTATCCAAAGGTCCCTTGTTTGGTAGAGGAATCTGTTGACTCCCAATTAATCCATGTGGAAAAACAGATGTTTGCTTTCAAACATTAAAGAAGATTTGTGATGAACAGACCATTGCAGGCCTCATAAAAGTGGCTGGTGATGAATAATTGGACAATAAAAATTATTACATTTCATTATGCCTAGAAATCCAAGTAAAATAGTCATGTTGAAGTATCAGATCTCTGAAAGGAATTCAATACTCCTGTTGGATAAGGTTCTGTTCATATGTAAATTCTGTCATTAAACTTATATGTTCAAGAAAAAAAAACATAGAAATGAAAATTTCACCTGCTTATGCCTAAAGACATGCCTAAAGTTAAACCATATATTTGTGGAATGCTCTCTTAAATATATGCCTGCTTATCTCTGATTACAGCTGTTTTGATTTTCAGTTTGGGGTAGAGAGAAGCAGTTACTTTTACTGCTGATTACATACAATGTGAATGACCCATTCTGTGAGGGCTCTGCAGATCAACAGGTGTTCTAAGACTGATCAAACAGGAAACAGGTGTGCATGGGAGATACTTTAAAATGGTAATTGGGTATTTTTGTGCCTTACTCACAATACAAGACAAATCTGTTTAATGACACAGAATCAGAATCAGCCCTTGAAGTGCTTTTCATGTGGAATGAAAGGGAATTCTGTTTTTCCCCCACATTTCTTTTTTATGGAAGTGTGTATGTTAAACCTCTGTGAGAATAAGTCAAAGGAGTACAGCCTTTTTGGTGGAGAACTCAATATAATCCAACTATTATGCCTCATCCACAATTAGACAAAGAGTTTAGCTGCAAGTAATTAAGTGATGAGAGCTCTGCTAATGAGATCCTGTCATTACAGAGGTGACATTTCTTTTCCACTCTCACTCATAATGATCATGATTGGATTGATAAAACCTAAGACAGAGTGTCCTTCCAAAAGCAAAACAATGAGTTTCTACTTGGTCAATTCAGCGCATTACCAGGAGTGATTACTGTAATGAGTACCTGTGGATAAAAAAAGAAACAAAGAGTCATACACTACACAGCTGTATTGGAAAAATGTACCAAAAACAAAAGGTGAAATGTGTGAGAAGGCAATCACATTTCACAAGCTCTTTCTCATTAATTAACTAGTGGAAGGAGCAGAAAGATTTCATTGAGGCTAGCTACCTGCCTGTATTCACTGGCACAAGACAACTTCACCACTTGGACCCCTACCCTTGTGAAGGGGGTCAAAAATGAAATCACTTTGGGCTATTAAAGTATCAATGGATCAATGTCCATTATTAATCCATTTTCCACTAATATTATAAGTTTGTACATTGAGCTGTCAGTGCATCTGATACCACCTCTTCTTGTTTCAAGCAGGAGCCATAAAAGGAGGACAGCATTCTGAATACTGCATTCCAGCTTGCACCAAGACATGAACAGATACCATTAACATTTGTGCACTGGGGAAATGGGTGAAGCTGTGGAGCTGTACAATGTGTAGTACAGATGGCCGCAAACCCTTACTTATGAGTCTGTGACATTCAATGGGTAGGCACACATGCACACAGAGCTGCTGGACTGGGTTGCTCTTGAACCTGAACAAGGATGTCTGCAGCCTTGGGCTGCTCCCAATTGTACTGCACCGTTAAAATGGCTTGTTTGGGCCAGTTTTGGGTGATAAGGTGCAGTGTGTGCTTTCTAGAGTAGACCTGCTCAGACCTGGAATTGATTATCAGCAGGGAAGCACATGTAGGATCACATCAGAGCATTCATGGGCCAAATCATCTAATCCTAGTGGGTGTGGAGGATTCCCCATGGGGTATCTCCACTGGCAATGTGTTCTGATACTCGAAGCAAAGAGGTCACCACTTGTACTGCCAGATCAGTTCTACAGTAGGCTCGCTTCTTCAGGATGAAATCACCACTCCCCCAGAAGAGGCCCCATCCTGGAGGGGCTGTTGCCTGGTTCAGCTGTCCTGTTAATGCAGAGAGCTCACTGAGGCTAGATAAGCAAGAGCCCACAACAGCAGACAGTGCACCACCTTGTGGATGTTGAGAGTGTAAACCATGCAGCAGATTATCATATGCCTTTACTGTCACATCGTCCTACCAGACTAGCGCATGCTCCCTTCCACTCCACACCGCATCCCACATGGAAGAACAGTGACCTTGTTGGTCCTGTCCATGAAAGCAAAGGGGCAAATTTCCAGTGACATGGGGTTAGGAGTTTAGGATTCCCTCTGTCTTCTGTCTGCAAGATGTGAATCAAGGGGATGTATTGAGCACTCTATAAAAATAACTAATAAAACTTGTGTTTTGTGTTCATGAGTATAACCATTATTGTAACGTTATTTGCTACATTGTCTTCTTCATGACTTCATGACTGAGTTTAACAATTTCAGAAACTGAGATCGTCTCTCACCATGTTTGCATTACTTTTGACACCATAATATTAACTCATAATGAGTCAATAGTGTTGTTTTATGTGATTTTTGCACATTAGAAGTTGCTCTGGGTAAGACCATCTGCTAAATGACAGAATGTAAATGTAATGTAATTGTAAAACTAGGCCATGGTGAAAGCCCTTATCTTTTCTGAGGATTAGGAAATAACTGGATTTAAAAATAAGACCCCACTGAGCTGCCCTTGCTGCTTAAAATTTCCTTATTACACTCCCGAGGAAGGAGGCAATCTCCAACCAGAGTCTGCTTCAGGAGATCAGCTGTGGTTGTAGGCAAGAATTGCTGATAAGAGGAGGCCAGCACTGGAACCGGAGTTTGCATTTCTCAGGTGACTCTGGGAGCAGTGGCTAATCCCACCCCATGTGTCAGGATGACTGTTGATGATGTCCAGCTCTTTGCAGTGGACACCCATAGTGCTAGTCCCTCTGCAGCATCATGACCATGCTTCCTAAAAAATTCTGAGGCTGAAGCCCTTCATACAACCACTAAGTTTATCGGTCTCAGACCAAGATTTTTCCTTTCTCTAAAACCGCCTTGTCAGACAGAGGAATATTGCAACCACTGCATGATACGTTTATGGCAAGTGTCTGTGGGTCAGCGATTAAGACCACATGCACACTCCATGCACAGGGTAGCCTATGGCAGCCCTAACACAGGATTATGCTGTGCCTCAATAGCCAGCAACTGCAGCTTGAGTGTAGTCATCTTAACAAAAACAGCTGCCCTGTCTTTTAATACACTTTTGGGCAAAGCTTCCTGCATGTCTATGGGGGGAACACACTTCAGGTGTGCCACTGTGGCAGAGGTTGGTAGTCTAGAAGCCCCTCTAACCACTAGATAATAGTTTTGAGATCCCAGATGCACAAATTGTTTGCTCTGGTCCATGGACATGACCGACATTGGCAGGGGTCATCGCTACCAACTTCTCTTACAAGCAAGACCATACCCCAAACACTGTGAAGAGAGCATGTGAGCATCCATTACTGCCATCCCCTCAACACAGCTGGTACAGAAATGAGAGGTAATGAACTTTGTCTAATGCAAATAAACCTTGTTATATTTTTGTACATTGCTGCCCACTGGTGTTTGTTCATGCCCTCGGCTGACTCCTACCAGACCTCTCTGGGGAAAAACGTAAAGTGGCAGTGGCAGAGCTTCCTGCAGCCAAATTCATGGGTATTCTACCCTAATCCTACAAGGAATGGTGGTCTCAGTACTTTGTAGTTTGTTGTGGTACTCTATATCATTGCTCTTTATGTTATTAGTGGTAGTTAATGGTACTTTGTGATCATTTCCTGGTAATTAGTAGGACATGACCATAATGCAGATAGCCTGATTAGCAACATTCTGCTGTAGGAAACCCAGAACAAAAAGGGATTTTCCTCATATCAACAGGCTAAATTATGCTGGTGCAGATAAATGTTGACAGCGTACATTTGCATACTAAAGCTCACAGTGTTTACCATCAGGATTGGAGGTGGGGCACCTTTTGACATGTGGTCTCATTATTGCTGCTCCTGGTACTTTCAAGCTTGCACTGTTTTTGCAGAGGAGAAACCACGTTTATTCAGCATGTGATGGCAGGTACCACTGATACAAGAAAAGTCTCAAAAAGATGAAAATATGAAATTGATTCTTATGCAACACATCACATCGATAACTTATTCCACTATAGTATATAATTGTTAATTATAATTGTAACCCCTACAAAATAAAAAGGCATAATATTAAGCTATCAAAAATAAATCACATATTAATTTATCTACAATACAGCAACATACGTTACATCAGTGTCACAATTTAGTGACACACCAGTGAGCTGTTCTTCCTATAATAAAGA
This sequence comes from Megalops cyprinoides, assembly GCF_013368585.1. NCBI lineage: Eukaryota > Metazoa > Chordata > Actinopteri > Elopiformes > Megalopidae > Megalops > Megalops cyprinoides. The sequence goes on from NC_050583.1 coordinate 29,940,191, forward strand.
GAACACCGGTAAGTTTCACCACATGCCTTGAACATTGTTCATTTCATCTTAGCTACTGTTGTTGTGCAGCTTAATTGGCTGTCAAATAATAGCCTGATTGGTCAGTTCATAGTTACACCTCTGTCACACCCTTTTGTTTTTCAAGGTCTCATGGCAGCTGCAAATGTGAGACATTTGCTGTTGCCATGGTCCCATGAAAATCAGCCCCTTAGAAGAAGTAAAAAGCTACCTCTTTTGCAGCCCAAGACATTAATTACTTGCATTTTTTGGTGAAAGAGACATCTTATTCAAATATGCATCTTGTCCTCATCATTTAACAGCATATTCTTTACACACAGCCTAGCAGGGTGGGAACATTCCAGCTTTCAGCATAAAGGAAAATGGCTTCATAGTGACAAGAAAACAATAACATAGGTCTGTAATATTCTTTTTTAAATTTGGTCAATTCATAGTCAAAGAGAGCTACAGATACACCCTTAGCTCCATCCAGTCACATTGATTACATATGGGTCCTACACCCAGTCATTCCAAACAATTTCTGAAAGGTTATATGTAAATGTCTTGATGCGAATGTTGAAGGTAATAACGCATATTATTCTGCAATGTGTTGACATCCATAAATAAAACATTCTGGAAAATATTAGTTACTTTGTATGTTGGCAGTTTTCATGATAGTTAAAGGCACTCAAAAGGGTTGATGGGTCATATAATTAATTTGAAAAAAGAGGCATACATATGTTTAGAGACCGAAATTCACTGGAAAAACTTAGCATTGAGTATCATGTTCACATTCACATGGTTTATTGGGATATTGATGTGTTATCAGAAAATTGGGTGTTATTTAATCTTAAAATCTTTTGTGATATCTAGAAAACTCCACAAGGGGCCAGTGTTGGACACAGTTACAGTAGGAAGACTATTACGGAGCACGCTCAGACTGGGTATTGAAGATTTGTATTTACATGAACCGAGATAATATAAGAGGAAGTATGTCATGAAACTATGCAAGATTGCTCCACAAGATAATTTCAGGAAATAAACATTGCTAATTCTGACAGATAATATTTTTTTTCTTGCTGAAATATTGACATATGATTCACAAACACATTTTGTGATGGCAGTTAAACAACACATTCCCATGTACATGGACAGTTTGTTTACATTTTACCATCAGTTTTTTACAAGCAGAAGTGCTGTGATCAGGATGTTGCTCATGGACTCACACTGTCTGATTGTAGAGCAGCCATAAGCTAAGTATCTCCTACTGTACAAGTAGCACACAAAAGAGAAATTAAACAGAAAAGCCAGAAAATGGGTCAAAATAACAGAGAGGATTTACCAGTACCATATCTGGACTACGTTTTGGGATGGTCCAAAGATGGCTTAAGTTAGGTGTGCATTTTTTTTAGGCAGATTTACTTCCCCAAATGTCATGATGTTCTTGAAACATCTCATAATTCCATAATGTACTCTTCTCTTCTTTTGTGCTGGAAGTCGCTCTAGATACGAGTGTCTGCTAAATTAATGTAATAATGTAATGTAATGTTGTGCTGTGTGTAGAAAAACACGAGTTAGTGTAACCTACTGTATTCAAGCTATTGTTGGTAACTACCAAAGAGGGCAACAGTCAATGCACCCTTAGATCTGATGACAGCTCTCATTCTCATGGAGGGATTTTATTGTGGCATAAGATTTTGGTCTTTAGTGTAGCTGTGAAATATTAGACTGAGGACCATTGTGTTTGTTTCCCACACATTGCGGAAAAATATTTCAACACAACATTAATCACTTAATTCTTATCAGATCATGTACTATAGCATTGTTTTTTATGAGTTATGTTAAAATGCCAATCTGCCCTCCACTAAGATGGTCTGTGAGAGATGGGGGTGTATGACTTTGCTGTTTTTTTTAGTGAATCTTTCCAAAAACCAAGACTACATTAAAGACTGATGGAACAATGTCTTAATACATTTTCATTTGAGTGAATCACCAACAAGAAACTCCAACAATATCACAGCTGTACTTAGAAATGTGCAATGTTCCATTGCACAGAAATGTCACCAAACATTTAGCCAGGTCCTCCCAGTTAAGGCACAAGATGAAAGGTCATAGTTTGCATAAATGGGTTAACTTGGACATTTTCATTTCTCATCTACTGTTAAACCTTTTTTTTTTTTTTTTTTTTATGAACAGCAACTAGACGCAACTTAAACATTTGAATCTACCTACAGCCCGAACTGTGCAAACTTACTGTTTGTAATTGTCCAAACTTTCATTCCCTAAAAGGAAAAAAGGCTGCATGTAAGACTGACTGCTCTGACTTCTGCTCTGTCTGACTAAGACTTCTGCTCTGTCATTTCAGCTGTAGATTAGTAAATCACAAATTTAAATCTGTCTGAAAGTAACTTCCCAGTGGTAGTTCCCACTAAAGTGCCTCTAAGGGCTTGCTTGCAAGCATGGTTAGTTAGCTTTTCACATCAAAGTTGAACCAATACACAAAGTAGACCCACACACATACACACACACACACACATACACACATACACACACACACACACTTCCATCATTAAGGACGTTGTGAAGTTATGAAACATTATCCTGAGGCAATGGAATTTTTTGGCAGAAAAATTAAACCTCTTATCAAAAATATTAATAATAAAGTATGTGATCAAGAAAGGTCAATAGGAATTAGTCACAGACTTTGAAATGTTGGGTTATTATTATACAGTACTCCAGCAATGAAACCTCACTTCATCAGTCTAGCTGGACTCTACATTGCTTTGACTATATTATTAAACTGTCAGAAATTACAGGGTGACAATTAGCCTGTGACCAATATAATAAACCTGGGTGGGTGACACATTCACTACATAAGTAGATGCAGCACCACAAGTACATGTATCTCCGCAGGGTACGGCAACTTGTTTGCTTTGTTTAATTATAATGAAGAGAAGCCCTCTCCATTCCAGCATGTGCACATCACCGCCACAAACGGAAATCCATATGACAGGAGAAAAAGCTGAGTGCAGGTTTATTTTTTGACAGAACCACTGATTTTTATTTTTCTTCATTGTGTTCCAGGTACCACCTAGAGTTCCTAACAGGATCAAAAATTAAATAAGGCCAATACCATTCACCATGTACCTGTATGGTTTTATATGTAACACTGTTTAGATGATGTAAGTATGGAATAAAAGACATTCAAACATGCAATAAAGACATAAACAAAAAAATATACAATAGATTAGCCATCATCTATCGACAGTCCCTCCACTGACATCCTTTTAGTGAATTACTCCAAACAAAACCTCTTATGGCTTGTTACATAGGGGGGAAACATCAGCGAGCTAATGCTAGTTAACAAGCTAACCTTTCCCCTGTTCAGTTGGCTTATTGACAGTTATGCCTTGGACGAGGCAAAGATGGCAGGCTCATGGCCTAATGGTTTATTTCCACTTCCATTTTCCATTTTGCCATTTAGAAGATGCTCTTAGAAAGACTGACTTACAAAAAAAGTAAGTTTACCTGTGCAATATATCATATGCCTGAATTTACTTTTTAAAAATGTTTACATAAAAAATATCTCTATCTGGGCAACCTTTTTAGGCCTTAGATTAATCTTCAACTTAACCCTCTTATGTACTACACTTGCGTGAATATTAGGGTCATGAAAACTTAACTCGTGTTGCTACATACCATATAGTACCTTTGATATTCATTTAATATTCATGAGTGGGGTCTATACAGCACCAGTATATATACACATACTGGTGCTGTCCAAAAAATCCAAAAGTTAGAGACTACAGTTGTAGTCCGCCCTTGAAATTATACATGCATATTTCCTTTAAAGGTGGGAACTCATAAGACATTAACTGAGAAATATAATGAAAATACCAAGATATTGTATATAAAATTTGAAGTGTGATATTGAAAACTAAAATGAAATACTGCAGGAGGTTTCACAACAGTTACATGTCCACTTGTTTGGCCTTGGCAATATGCTATGGCTTTCCACGACTGAACACTTACAAGAACGCTTTTCTGGGACAATGCCACTTGTGTAATTAAGATAATATGTGTCTCAGTCACATTTCTGTTTGTTATGCTTTCCACTCTACCACAAGATATTCCATTGAACTTATCTGAATTAAGACTGGTCATGCCTCTCTGAAATATAAGCATATACACATTCTTAGTGGAGTTAAATTGTTATGTCCTCAAACTTAAACCCATTACCCACTCATTTAACTGCAGGTCCTAAAGGAAGACTGCTGATGAAATGGTGTGGGACGTGTTCAGATGTGGCCATCCTGTATTTGCCATCTCTCACGCAGCTGTATTAACTCACTACACTGAATAAAGTAAGAAGCTAGCTTTTTAACTCAATAGTCATTTAGAGCCCACTAACTCTAAGGTCTCAGTTGGTTCAGAGGTTATTGCGTGTAATCTTTTGTACAACATTACCTTGGAAAAGGGAAATCATTTTCTTTGGAAAAAAATATCAGTAACAGGATTATAAGACAGCCCTGCTGTGTTTATTCGGTTCATAATGGATGATGTGCTAACAGCAGAGGAAGGAGACTGAATGATTGGTGCTGAATGATTACATTCATACCACAAATTAGCTTGTAGGTTGCATTGTGAATAACAACAAGCTAGGTTGCCAGAAGACGATTTACCTGTCTGTCTGCCATTGTACAGGCATTGACCACAGAGTAAACAGCAATCAGCGGTCATTTTAAGTTTTTATAACTTCATGCTTCTCCATTGAGCTCTGAGACATTAACAATTCTAACAAGTAATGAAAGTTTATGCATTGACCACCTGACTAGCTAGCCCCGTTATAACAATATGGCACGTTTCTGCTTTGTATTATTCATTTACAATAATTAACCCGTTTTTCAAAGGTACACCTCGAAAGCCAACTGTTCAAATCTCATTGCATGGATCAAAACAGTGCACCAGACTGGAGTGTGAAGTGTGGATATGGCCTGGAAAAGGTCTGCAAAAAGTATGAAATTTTATTTCTGTAAATATCAGGAAATACTGCTCTCAGAAATAATGCAAGTGAGCTCTCACTGCATATATTCATACTTTTCCTGATCTTTCATCTAGTCTCACTGTAACACATTTATAAACTGGAATTGAAAGCAATTACAATATTTGGTAACAAAAAATAAGTATGACCATGGTTGTTCTTACACAGAAAACAAAATATTAGCTTTATCATCATGCATAGTTGCTATTGTTTATCATTTCATAACAAGTTTGAATCTCATAATTTACAGGTTCCTGGGTCATACTCTGCCTGTGTCTCGTCTCCCTTTAGTGTTGTGTTGAAATACACAAGTCCGGCAATGTGTTTTTCTCTGGCAGATGTCTCTCTGTGATCCAGGATGTACAATGGGAAGTAGAGTCAAGAATCTTGAGGATGCTTCATCTAAATCAGCATAAAGTTGCTGCATGGAGACAGTGGCTGGGAATGTGCTGACAAATAATACATTTTACATTTACATTTTACATTTTTATTTATTTGGCAGACGCTTTTATCCAAAGCGACTTACATAGGTTACAGTTCTTTACAATGTTATCCATTTATACAGCTGGATATTTTACTGAGGCAACTGTGGGTTAAGTACCTTGCCCAAGGGTACAGCAGCAGTGTCCCAGCGGGGATTGAACCGGCAACCTTTCGGTTACGAGTCCTGCTCCTTAACCACTATGCCACACTGCCGCTACATTGTCTACTATGAGTGCAATATTACTGTCATAGGGTCATATTCAATTTAAATGCATGCACTTTGACACTGAGTAACTTTGAATTATGATATTAACTATGTGTTACATTGTTGTGAACTATCCACAGCAGTTTTTATTCATTTCAGCAGCTGCAGAACTCATGACATTGTAGAAGGAATAGAAAAAATTGTTGAATTCAAAATCGAGGACAGCACAAATTTGATTGAATCCATGAAAGAGGTTATATGGTAAATGCCAATTGATGTCATATGGTGTCTGAATGTACTCAACTGTGCTGTGTTGGTCTAAAAAGCAATAATAAGATAGATGTCTGAAAAAATGTTAGAAGATATAAAATGTATTCCTCTCAGATATTACAAGAACATATATACAGTAGTCTCTATATTTATTCATGCTCTTGATTAATGTACAGTAGACTAATAAATGCATGTTATTCCAGAAAATATGAGGGTCACCTTTACTCAAACTGAAGTTACATAAAATCAAAAAGCAGATCTACACCAACAGTGTGCTTTTTCAGTTCAGTGTAAGCTTCTCAAACCATACATTTGAAGGCTTCCAGTATGTCTCTCAACATTGAAAAGAAAATTATGAAACAGAGGGGATGAAACAGAGAAGCATTTTGTCCTTATTACAATATATGTTATCCCACCATTGCACTCATATGATAGTAGTTAAAACAAATATGAAGGCTTGGCAATCCAACGGTTGGAAAAAGCTACAAAGGGTCCTCAGGCTGTCTTTAACAGGACCCTCGGGCTCTCTGTCTTGTCAGCAAGCACTCAGTAATAGCAACCTCCTTACACTTTGTTTGCCATTAAAACCTTAGACATCTTTTACCCATTAAAAGATGGCTGAGCTTGTACTTCCTGCAAGTTTGTACCCAACAGCTTAGTCCGACTGTGTATACAACACTCAGGCAATGCTCTGTATTGAATACTGGCTCAAGTTAATATTGATCACAGGTCGTGAATACATTTAGTCTTGATTCAGCGAATTCAATTATCCACTTAGCTGGGACAACAGAAAGGAGACCTTCTGGGAAATTTACACAACACATCAAGCGTTAAAAGTACCGCATGCTTGAACGAATACATTTGATTAATATAGAGCCAATCAATACCTCTTGACAATTGACATTTGATCTCATTTGTGCTGTGTAAAACAGAGAGGAGGTGGCACCTTCATTACGGCATCTTGGAAAGTTATAACTATAAAACCTTGGTGGCACCTTCATTGGTTGGTAATTGGTTGTCCATTCTTTTCTGATTCTGGCTCTGAGCTATATCATAAACATTCACTGAAACATAACACCAATCTGCACAACAGACATTTTCACCACTCATTTATTTCTTCTGTGCTCAATCTTCTCTAGCCACTCCTGTCCAGCAGCTGGAGTTAATCGTTACATTGCCATCTCTGTGAAACACTCTTCTGTACTTCTGTACTCTCTGCAGATATCCTCATCGCTAGGCTGACATTTCTGCAGTGTGCTGACAAGTGTGTGTCAGAAGGATATGATCATGCGCAGTGAATGGAGCCAGGGGCTATGGAGCCTCCTCTCAATACAGCTTTATTCAGATGGCTTCACATCTAACCCAGGTTTGCCCTCCTCCACTTGGCCCCTGGCCACCCACATCCAGCATGTTGATTCTACAAATCACTAGGGCAAGTATCACCCCTGCCTTGCCAAATATTGACTAAAGAAAAACAAGGTTTTCATCTGACATTCCCACTAATTCTTGGCAAAGTCCCTGCTGTTGGGGTTTCAAGGAAAGCAGAGACAGTTCAACAACAATATGAAGACTTGATTACGTCATGCAATAAGACATGTAATAAAATCCCATTTGACATGGATTCTGCTGTAGACTATAATTCAGGATATATAGTTTCCCATTGTTGGTTCTACCGTAGTTTGTATCATTAGCTGCCCTTAGCATTCAATTAATATCCAAACAGGACTGTCCAACCTCATGAGTTGTTTGCAAAGGAAACTCTTGTGTTCAGTCATAACATTGTTACCTGTCTAAGCTTTTCCTTACATCCTCAAATGTTCAAATGTCAGAAAGAATATTGCACCACATCTTATCAAATTTGGCTTTTCCTAGAAATATGTCTTCCTCCTTCTTGATTTTGACAAGGCACATCATCACAATGAAACAAATATATTTTTTCCTGTTTTAGAGAAATGAGGACAGTTGATTGGCAGGAACAGCTACAGACGTAACTGGCTTTTTGCCAAGTATTACAGTACTTTGTGTAATTAATATAATTTGTTTATATTGGTTTTGTTCCCCTTTGCAGTTAATGTCTTTCAGTTGTTTTCAATTGAAAAGATTTTGTTATTCTGAGAGACAGTATCATGTCCTCTGATGAAAAGCTCCCTGTGCCAGTTTCTGAACTGATGCCAAAGACAATACAAGAGAGGATATCACTCAACAGCAAAAAATGCTTGGCAAAAACCATTATGGTATTTTACCATACTATTGCAGTAGTATTCTTGATACAGAAAATACAAAAACATAAGAAACATAAAGTAGTTACAAAAACAAAAATGTACATTATTGGAGAAAAAAGTGTCGAAGAAATAATTCAGGTGGAGCAGTTGTTCTGATTCAGAGCAGCAAAGCTTTCCTGTCTTACTCAGGGAGAGTCAACACATGCACGCTAGACAGGTGATGCAGTCAACTCTGCTATATTGTTAGACATATTCTCTTATATAGGGTTTTCATTCAGGAGCATACATGATTTATTACATGATTTATGACACACATACACAATGTGACTTCCTTCTTATCTTCCTGTTTTAGTTCTATAGAACTGCTCAGATCTGGTTGTGGTTCGCAGGTGTCCTTGTTTCCAGGCAGAGAGACATAGATAATGCTAGCATACGTAGTTAACTATCTTCCCAGCTGGGAGGCGCCATGCTAATATCAGCAGTACATTCAGTTACACAAAATAGTTCTCAGGTCAGCAACAGGCTACATGCAGCTTCAAGAAATAAAGCAAGGGTCATCATTTAACTCTCTTCATGAATCATCAGCATTCACACTCACATTTTTCTTCCACAAAAAGCAACTTATGTTAAAGAAAATTCCTAATAATTAACTATTTGTTTATTCTCTGAATTCTTGTTGGTTGGAAGATCACATTACAGATGGAAAAAGTCTGACATTTACATTGCTGTTATTTCTGTCTTTACATTTCAAAAACCCGCAATTTCATAAGGGTGTGTAGGGACTTTTTATACCCACTGTATGTGACACGTTATTTGTGCCTTGGCCTCAGCTGTAAATGAATACTGTACCGTATTTTTGGAGAACCAGGTTTTCACCTTAACTCCTGTCTGAAGCTCGGTTTAGAGGGACTTTCCTTTGAACAAACAGTTGGATGGGTGGAAAGAGAATCATTTGGGAGCCGGATGTTTCCCCTCATGAATCATGTGCACTGTGCAGTATTGTTGTATTTTGCTGCTGGTATCCTCCTGAGGCAATGTTTCATATTTGTCCTGCTCAAGGTTATAGTTCTTTTCTGAAATTTAACCCACAGCTGTCCCTGTGCCCAGCTTCAAGATCATGGCCTCTCTGGGCAGTGATGTTTTTCTGTGTTTTTGTGTGCTGCCACTGTGTCAAAATTGTCACCTCCTGTTGCTTGAGTTTCACTTTGTTTTAGCTTCAGTGTAACTTTTTACTTACACTGAGTTGCCAGTGGGTTTAGTATGTCTTGCAACTACAGGAAATCTATTTGTCTCTCTTCTTTGAGCATTCTAAAGTTGCAAAGCTTTGCACACTTGTCTCTCCACATTGTTCCTGAAATTCTCTGAAATTGGGCTTTTCCAAAGATAACATTGGAAGATTTTTTCCCTTACAGTGCTGTTCCAATGCTGATTTTATACTCTCAAATTTCTTTTCATCAGCAATTCAGGCAGCACACGCAATATGTCAAGAGATGAAATGAGGTGTGATTGGAGGCAATGAATGACCTACTGTGTGTTTCTCAAGGCACACCCAAACCTCTATACCCACCTTGGCTAATCTAACGTGTTGGAGAAGTCTCACTTCTGGGGGAGAATATGTATTGCTTCTGCTGAATTCTTTTTTACTTCTTAAAACATTTATTTTTGTTCCCTCTCTCTAGTGGCCAGAGTCTTCTGCTTGTGCTGTGGAACTTATTTTCTTTTCTCAAAAGCTCTGCAGACAGCTTCCTTTTTTCTGTGGCATCAAGCCAACTTTGTGGCCATCGCCTACCAACCCTAAGCTCTCCAGTTCTGCTCTGCGTCACACATTGATTCTTCATACCTTTATGAGTGCACTGACTTTAATGCTTATTTTCTAAAAAAAACTTATTTGTTGTTGGGTTAGACTGTATATTGCATTGTGCAAGGAAAATTTTCTTGCAATTTACTATCATTTAAATGTACGCTTTTATTAGACTTATTAAAGACACAATAAATTACTAGGTTCTTAAATTATAGATAGAAGGATATTCTCACCATGAAATCTGGCCATAAGCAGGTGGTTAATTTAAATTCAGGGTTCCAACTTATTGGGCCCATAAATTTAGGTGGGATGGGATTATTGTGCATGATAGCCTTATAGTGTATTATTATGTAGTTTATTGTAATTTATAATTTAAATGTGACATTTTACTACATTCTGTCATTTAGTACATTCAAAAATATTGTTTCCATTAAGAAGACCTTAGACATTAATAAAGTAGCACTTCTGTACACAAAAGGGCAGGTTTTGTTGGCTCATTTGCCATATAAATGTAATGTAAGCAAGAAAAGGGATGGAGAGAGATTTTAACTTCATTCAGTTAAAAACATTCAGGGGTTGAAAGAAAAGATCTGAAACAACTGCAAAACAGGCTAATACCTGGTTTTTCCTTGTGACCTCTTCTGTAGCGTTATGTAGCGGGTAAAAAAGGAAAAAAATCTGTGATTCATACGGTTCTCCTAACAATGACGACTGAAACAGGTCTGTGCAAATCCCATGCCATGAAGAAAAGGCCGCTCAAAGTGAAAATGTCACCTCTGGTGGTTGTCAATTTTGAGTATACAGCAGTCATTATGTTGTCTATTTAACAGAACCAAAGCAGTGATTCAGAACGGTCTCAGTCTTAATGAATGTCCATTATGCAGAGAACATGCCATGAACAAGCTGTTCAGACTGTTCAATTGCTATAATCAATCAGTTATATTCATGGGAATAATGTGAGGTAAGCTGGAAAGAGAGGCAGTTCTGTTCCTTGTTACTGAACACATATATGCTGCATATATATTCATCATTTAGTGATGCAGCGCAGTGATGTCTGGGCCATCTACGGTTCAATTTACATAAATGACGTGTAACACATACCACTAACAGATAGTCCATGCCATATAGCTAACATGTAGTGTTAGTAGTTGGAGGGGCTGTAGTATGCCTTTTAGCACATGCAGTATCCATGGCAACTTGAAATGTGCTAAATTGCATGTAAGATTTTACATTAAGCAAAACCTAAAATAAAACAATGTTTTGAATGAAATTGGGAATGTATAACTAAAAGCTAAATCACAACAGGCATGCACTCAAACAGCTCTGGTTAAAAATGAGGTACAAAACCCTATATTCTATAAAAAGGACATATTAAAAATATTTTTAAATATTCAAATATTACATGTTAAAAAAGACATACTATGTATGTAATAGAGCAAGGAAAAAGAAAACCTGCTCCCAATTTATTTCCCATAAACTACTAAGCGAAATTTTAAGAATTGGTTGTCTAATTTTGGAAGCATTTCAACAACTGCACACCAGATTTATAGCCTCTCATCTGCCAAAACAGTATCACATAAATACCCCAGCATGGTTTGGCAACAAAAAAAATTCAACTGGTGTCTACATGTCAAGTCTAAGAAGCAAACGCACATCCTCTTTCTCAGCTGATGCTCACTGCTGTGGGTTACTTCTGTGGTGTGTAGGAAGGCCCCATGTTAAATCAATCTGCCCTCCTCTTTTTTTTTCATTTGGCAGTAAATTTGCAGAGTTATTAATTACAGATCTGTTTTGGAATCAGATGTTACTATGCCAAATACCTATCTAAGTGTTATGAAATACTGAAAGTGTCCACTGTGTACTGCGGAATAAAACAGAAATTAAACAGAGAAATGTAACTGGCTACTCCCTTGGGTAGGTCAGTGTGGGTCTATCAATGGAAAAAGAAATTAAAAGCCAAAAAGCATTAATCATGTCAACACCCCTGTCCCTTGAATAGACCCAGTGTGAAAGTGAGTCATGTCACAAAGGAATGTTGATACGGTAAAGAAAGGAACAGAGTGACTAATGTCTTGTGAAATGCGGCTGCTATATTACGAGACAAACCTAGAGTACACATGTATTCCCCTGGACCTTGCCCTGCAAGTTTCAGTTAAGGACAGGGGTAGAAAAAAAAAACAACACTGCATCTACAGCATGTCCTCATTGTGGTCATACCAGAATGTCTGATTTAACTGTTCAGACCTGAACCACGTGGGAGAGCGAGACTATAAAACATTTCCTGCCTGAAAAGCTGAGCCACACAAAAAGGAGCGGCAACCAAACAGGACGGAGAGGACCGAGCTGGGCTGTTTGGAGTAACTGCTGAACCCTCTAGTCATTATCAGCAATGGTAAAACCTGATATTTTGCTGCCAATTTGCCATTTTTTGGTGTTATTTACACTTTTTGGAGTTGTGGATGCAGGCAAAGTGCTGGCAGTGCCTGTAGGCGGGAGTCATTGGTCCACCATGAAGTTTTTGATCAAGGACCTCACGAAGAAAGGTCATGAAGTTACTGTGATCAGACTCTCCCATGATCTGAATGTTGACAGCACGTCTCCTGATTTCAAAGTTATAACAATCCAGCTGTCAGACAACCAAGCCAGGTCCATGGAGGAGAAGATAGAAACTGTTCTGTCATGGATCTTTTACAACACCTTCATGAAGGAGACCAGCTCCAGCACAGCATTCTGGGAATTTCTGATGTCTGTAAGGAGACTGACTCAGGATAACAAACTTGCCATTGAGACCATTTTTGATAACACCAGTTTAGTGAGACAGCTTCAAGAGACCCATTTTGACATTGCTCTGGCTGATCCTTTCTTTCCAGGGAGCCTGATGTTAGCGCGCTATCTTAACTTGCCCATTGTTCTTTTTGGCAAGTGGATGCCCACTGAAGACATTCACTTCCACATTGCCCCATCTCCACTTTCATATGTCCCTGTGCTGAACTCCAGACTCACAGACAGAATGACATTTTTGCAACGCCTAAAGAACGTATTGATGTACAGCTTTGGACGTCTACTGAACCATATTTTCATTTATTCTACCTATAATGAGCTCTGCAAGCGGTACCTGAAGTCAGCTGACAGCATCTACACTCTTTACAAGCAAGCTGACATTTATCTCATGAAGTCTGACTTTGCTTTGGAGTTTGTAAGACCGTGCATGCCCAATACCATTTATATAGGGGGATTCCACATCCAGCCAGCAAATCCTCTTCCTCCTGAGCTCCAGGAGTTCATGGATGAGGCTGAAAGCGGCGTGGTCATCTTCTCATTGGGATCAATATTTAGCACCCTACCTGGAAACATTGCCACAGAGATAGCAGCCGGACTCGCACAACTCCCGCAGAGAGTGGTATGGCGCTACACAGGCCCGCCCATCCCAGGCTTGGGAAACAACACAAAGCTAGTGAGCTGGCTTCCCCAGAATGACCTCCTGGGCCACCCCAACACCAAGGCCTTCATCGCACACGGTGGCGAAAATGGAATCTATGAGGCCATCTACCACGGGGTCCCCGTTGTGGGTTTCCCGCTTTTCGGAGACAACTATGACAACCTCCTGCGGCTGCGAGTCAAGGGCGCAGCGATTCTCTTGGAGAACCTGAACCGGTTGAACAGGCGAGACATTTGGGCTGCGGTGCAAAATGTGACAGAGGACCCATCCTACAGGATTAGCATGAGGAAGCTGTCTCAGCTGCACAGAGACACGCCCATCCCTGGAAGAAAGCTGGCCGTCTTCTGGACTGAGTATGTCATGCGAAACAAGGGGGCTCACCACCTCCGTGTTGCAGGAAATGACCTACCTTTCTACCAGTACCACCTTTTGGATGTGCTTGCCTTCATTTTAATGTGTTTAGTCTTACTCTCTTATTCAGCTTGGTCTGTGCTCAGAATTCTGTGGAGGACGTTACATGGCAGAATTAAGGTTAAAAAACTCTGATTTTTTGAAGTACCGAATTATATTCTTCCTGTATTACATACACACATAATTCAGAAAACTTGTCTTTCAAGGCTTTCAAGCATAACCTGCTTTGATACCTGCCTGTTACTGTGGTTATATGGATCTACTGCACTTCAGTGGGAGGGTTGCTGGGGATTCAAACATTCTCTCAGTCAGACATTTAGATAATCTAAGAGAAAGTTTCACAATCTGTAGTAATCATCTCTGCTAAAGCTAGTTCATAACTATGTAATGAGGACACACTGCGACTCGGCTAAGATAAGCGACTCAGTGTCCCTCTGGTTTTTGTAAGTTATTATTAATGCTAGACCATCCCAGTTATTTGGGATGCAGAGTTATAGTTAGCTACCTGTAAAATTGTACATATTACCTATCTTGTTCATTGGCAAGTGGATTGTTAGCTTTCTCATTGCTGTTGGCTAGCCAGTTAACAACCTCATTACCTTAACATTACTTCCAATGCAACGTTACCATTTTGATGCTGCTAACTTTGCGGGCTAACATAATTACAATCAACAGGAATGTGCTTGCTAGCTAATGCTGCCTAGCTTGCTATGTTGTGTGAGGTTCCGTTTGGAATCACACTGGAATGATATCTCTTTATTGGAAGAAGGCATTTAAGATAGGCAGCTAATGTAAAAGGTGCTTAAATTGCCATACATGATTTATTGCCTCTGGTCTGCCAACTCTGAAGCTGTGTGTAATGCTTCTCAGTTAACTCAGAAAACTGTCAGTTAAACTGTGGCTAACAGTTAAAAAAAAACCTCTGTTCATGGCTCTGTCCCAGATCACATACTGGCATACTATGTAGCGTACTTTGCAAGTATGTGTCATTGTAAAGTTCAAGTACTGGCGATTGTAGTACAGCATCTGGGTACTGCGAGGCATACTACACTCTCCTACTATCATGTGTGAACATAATAGAGGGTCAAGCATTCGAGCTAAACATATTACATAGTATGCTAGGACAGGATTTAGAACACAGCCAAACAAGTACTACTCTATCACCATATCTAACTTTTTAACCTGATGTGAGACACTTCAATTACTTACCCTTATAGGTGCTCAAAAATTATGGATGAAAATGTTAACTATTCAGTAGTACCTTTGGTAATAATCATGGGATGTATTTTTATTGTTCGGGTAGAAGGGTGCAGATTACTGAAGGGGGCTGTGGTGTAAAATGAATTTTTAAAATTAATACTAATACATGACATAAATTTCCAAGAACACAACCAATTAAAAACCAAACAAGTTTCAAAACATTCAACTCATCCTTGTATGTTGCCCTGCACATTTTAACTAGGACCTTCTCTTTCCTTGATTGTTGTGAAGGAAATTAAGGAAAGCTTTAGTTCATTAATTGGTCAATTTAATGAATTAATCGCACCAGCCATTATGTGTACATATATACTGTGGGTGTTTGCGTACAATTGTTATCTCTGACACTGAAGTCTAAAACACCAGTTGCTGAATTTACAAATACAGATCAATGTGTACGAAAAAAAGATCTACAACAAAAATAATTCAGTGGTTTAAATTTTAATTTATTTCATAATCTTATTTACAATGTACCTTCTCATATATATGTACATGTATGTATATGTATATATATATGAAACAGGAAGTTACATGATTTTTGCATTCAATAAACAAAGAAACCACTCAGAACCAATGACAAATACAGGCTGGAACGATCCTGTTGATTAAATTGTGTTGTATTCTCTGGAAATGTATTAATATTACAACAGAGATGTGCTATGCACAGTCCATGGGCTTTGCCCATGGTTTCAAGTTCCACCACTGATGCATCTATAAAGTCAACATAGATGTCTGATTTTGAAGTCCCACGTGTCTTAAAATATAGCTTGCGCAGAGAGTTGTTAAACTTTACAAAAGTTGTTGACTCATTTATCCAAGTCTATACATGTAAAATAAATGACATGTTAACACAGAAACTAGTATATAAAGTTGTCAGGTTTTATTGCATATTTCACAAACAGGAACATGACCTCCGGGGTCTAGCCTCAGTCACTGCTAACTCCATCTGTCTTCAAGGTCTTCTATTGTTTTACCTAGTCTGTAATAGCAGCACTTTTTAAATACTTTGATTCATACATAAAATAGAGATTAGTGTACAGCTTTCACAAATAATCAGCTTTTTAAAGTATGGAATAATAATGATAGCAGCAATACTAAAAAATGAACATTACATAGTAATAAATAATTAGTAAAACATAATCAAGTGGTTGCAGAACACTTAAAACAATGAAGTTGGCTCTTTTCATATAAAAAGGATAACCTAGTGCCATGCACTTCAAGCAGTACACGTTGAAATCTTAAGACCTCCTGTAGCCCTTTCACTTGCTTCAAACAGTCCCTAGTACTACCTTGCCTGAGGACTACAGGAGAACAAGCTGTTCAGCCTACTTAATGTTACTGGTTATTTCAGTATCTTTTGGGAACAGAACCTCCATGTATTTAAATCAGTGTGTAACATACTGTATTTCCACATGCTTTTTGGCTTCTGGTACAAAAAGGCTGCATGACAAATGACAAGCAGAAGTAGATGCATATCAGAGATTACAGGTTTGTGTTAAAATACTGACAAAGTGGTTCAACTTAAAAAAAAAAAAAAAGTATGAAGGCTTCAAGTTAGTCAATTTGACAGTCTTAATTAATGAAGGGATTTGCCATTACCTTAATGCCAACAGAAATCAACCAAGAAACTTCACAGCAGTTTGGTAGTCACTGATAAAACAACTGTAATGCAATATTCCAAGGACTTGCAGTTACTTCCTTAAACCTTTCACTATGAATCAATCTATGGACTTTTAACCCTAATTTTCCAGTACATTATCTTACTTATTAAAAAAAAAGATCAGGAATATTGCTGGTTATCCAAATTCATATAACATTCAAAATACTGCCCCCTTCTTTCTTTTTGTTATCCTGCTTGTGCAAAATATAAAATACAAAAATAAAGTATTACATTATTATCAGAAATAAAAGAGACTGAGGTACCCTTATTAGTATGGTTTTAGAAAGACAAAGATCTCAGATATTCTGTACATGTTACACAGATTTGATCCAAACAATGTTCACCATGTTTTTTAAATACAGTTAAGGAGACCATATATCTCACAATTCCTGTCACTATTAATGTCTCAGACATATTTCCTGTTTTTGGGGTGGTTTTTCAGGGTAGGTTATTCTTCTGAAAATATTCAATAAACAGATGTACATATTCTGTCCTGTCAACAGTTTGAAGCATAATGTTTATTACACATAACTGTGAATCAAAACCTATTATATTTCCATTAAACTTCCATCAGGATTATCCAGTTTCTTTCGAAAAACATGCTATAACATTTAAATTGAGAAACCTTGCAACCCTATCATGACACCAATAATTCCTCAGAATATTTAAAACATATAAATCTTAAAATTACTTTTGGGAATAGGACTATTCCTATGTGCAAATCATTTTATAAAGTTTCAAGCTTGAATCTTGAGAAGTAAAGTAAGAGAAATATGATAAAGCTGTCCTTCCATACCTGATGTTACACTACGAGACTCCAGAAACAGTGCATCTCTTCTCTGACAAAACCGCCAAGATTGTGAGTGATGAACACAATCTGCTCCTCAAGCAGTATACAGTAAGTGGCAGTGTTATCTGGGCAGCTGATGTGTCCATAGGTCCCGAGGGGGGTCTAAGGCTGTCCATTAGGTTGTCAAGACAAAACGTGCACTCTTGGTAATCAAAAATACATTTTCTTATCTTGAATGTACTCAACTCAACATGTCATTGAGAGAAAACACTCTGAACTAAAACAGAACATTAACCTGGAATCTGACAACTGGTTTTGGTCAGGCCTGAAATTTACAAAGCCATCTAAACAGGATATAGAAAAATACTGTGAACTGGCACCAAGGAAAAAGTACACAGACTTAATACAATTAATCACTGTTGTGTAGTCTGTGTGCCAATTCTTCCAGCACATAAAGTATGTGCATTAGGTACACTGGCTTTGTTGACAGACAGGCCAAAAGCCAAAGGCCAAGTCTGTGGATATGACTGCTTGATGCAGACAACAGTTTGAGTGTGGCTCTGTTTATTGCAGCTAAGCAGGTCAGATCTGCTGTTTCACAAGGTAGGAATAGAAATCAAAAACTTCAATGACTTAGCTGGCACAGGCTGGAGTTTGGAGAAGGGACATTTTGCTTGCTCATTAGTGAAACCTCACCTGTTAACACAGCCTCCAATCCACACAAAGAATAAATGACTCCTAAAATTCTTTGAAAGTGTTTAAGGTTCAAGCCTTCAGCAGCCTTGCCACTCTGTCACCGCTTCCCTCCCTGTCCTGGTTCCAGGTCTCCTTCTCACTGATGTCCCATTCCCGACTGCTCCACAGGAAGCCCCAGACTCTCTTCCTTCACTGGTGGGGTTAGGTCACTGCTTTTTCGCTAAGCAGCTGGTGTCGGCAGGGCCCTCACTCCACCGCAAAGCCACAGGTCTCCTCCACCGCCGTCAGGAGCTTCTCATAGAGCTTCTCATATGACTCGTATGGCGGGATGTCGATGCGGTTAAAGCTGTAGAGGGAGGAGGAACAGCCTTCAGCCCAAACGCACTGAGATTCCCCACTCTTACAAAACATACACTCCCTCCTAAGACAGAGGCATACATGACACTCAAAATGCCTAAACACATGATATATGGCAAGTCACAGAGTAAATACCATTATTCATAAAGCTGAAATGTTCGGGTACAACACACTCTCAGTGTAATGCCTCATCAACCTAACTACTCAGGAAGCTCTGGAGAAGAGAAACATTACATTGTTTGTTTAGCAGACGCGTTTATCCAGTGTAACTTATAGAACTATCCATGCAAGTGGATATTTACAGAGGCTGATCAGTCGAAGCACCCCAAGGATACAACAGCAGAGGCCTACCAAGGAATCAGACTAGCTACTACGCTGCCTCTACTACATAACACCACTCCCTGGCACGCTGGGTAAAATGGACAAATCAGGCTACTGACTGATTAATGACTGATTAATGGCTGCATTAAAATCTTACCAGGTGTGGGCTTTGGGCAGGTTATCCGTGTTGGCATCTATTAAGTGGATGGTGAACAATCTTGGTCCTGCTGAACCTGTAGAACCTTACAAATATGCATTCTAGTTAACACTGAACTACACATCTATTGTTCAATCTATTCTTAATTGTGTGGTCATTTACATTCATTTATTTTTTTTAGAATGATGTTAGGTGTCTACCACTCAATAGGTCAATTCTGCCAAATACCATGAAAGCACTGAAATTGACCTTCTCTGGTATGAAGACATCATACACAAAACTAGCATACCAATCAAAGGAATAGCATAGACAATGGTTATTCATGGTAACACACCCAGGGAGTCTATCCCACCATATTAAAACAGATATAATTAGAATATACAACTTTTCAGAACCTTGGAGCTAATCTATGTCTTTTGAGCTGAATCCTCAATATCCGTTGGTGGGTATTCTCTTGTTCTCTTTGATCCACACCCTGATACATGAACCGGATGGCAAGGTGACGAAAGGTCACATTCTTCCTTTGTGTGAGTGTGGAGGTTACAGCCATCAACAACACACAACATGGAGACACTGAGCAATCCGCATGCCATGCAATTCACTGGCAGCTAACTGGTCTACGCAGAAACAGATGCATGTTAGTGCTGTTTGCACATAGGCCTTGCCCTTCCAGGTGCCTTGTGCAACAGGAGCACGTGGGAGATCTGGGGGTCAGCTAATTCGATAGCCACCTTGCAGTGCTTTAAACCCCTGCAGGGGGACGCGCGTGGAGCCCGTGACGAACTGCAGCAGACGCCCCCTCCTCTCCTCGTCGAAGGACTCCACCGCCTGCCAGAACCACTTGACAATGTTGCTGTCGGCCACGCAGTGCTTGAGCCGCGTGTTGGCCTTCCAGTCGTTCAGGTCGATCTTCCCCAGGCCCCCGATGATCAGCTGCCGAGCAAAGACACGGTGCAAAGTGAGCCAACACCGCTGCTTGTGTAAGGGGAGTGACACGTGGCGCGGTGGTTGTTTTTGCCATTGCGTCCAACGCCGGACTGTTTAACAACCACAGAAATCAAGGCTTAATACCCAGGGTTCTGTCCAACTGTTTGCAAAAGTAGATGCTCAGAAACTGTAATTGTCAGCTACATGACAGATGTAAAAACACCACATTGGCAGGTAGGATACTGGCTAGCTGGCTGGTGTCCGATAGTTAGCTTCAGCTTGCTAGCAGGCAGTTTGACTTTAAAATGCATTCAGCAGAGGACAGAACTAACACTAGTCAGCATCTGATGACAAATTTAGATATATTTAAGTATGATGAGTTTTCTAATAATATTTGAGGATTAGACAGATAGATAAGAAGAAACCACTTATCTATCTAGTTACCAAGAAATTCACAGGACAGAGATGAGAGTTAGTTGCTAAGAAGTATTCATTTCCCCTCTCAGCTCTGCTTACTTGTGCACTAAAAGGCACAACATTCTTTTTTTTCATGAAAGCAATTTGCTTAAAGTTAAAACAGATGACTTAAATATGTTCAACATCACAAAGAGAAAACCTCCAAAGCTGCTGTGCGGTGTTATGGAAGTGAGGGTTGTGTGACGTCACATGAGGAACACTAATGCTGCAAAAATGCCAGCTGGAGGGGTTGGTAGCAACGCCTTTCTCATACGAAACCGATTATGTTTTCCGCACATTGTCATGCACTGCAAGTGAGATCACGGGTATTACCTCTAACTCCTTGTGATCAAATGGCTTTAGCAGATGCTGTGGGATGAGCTCATTGAAGCCTTTCTGCAGCGCAAGGAACTGCGCTTCAATTCCTCGCATAAACCTCCAGTTTACATAGAGCCTGAAACACAGAGTGATACTGTCAGGGGCAGCAGAAAAAACAGAGCAGGAGGACAACCTCACAAAGTGGCCAGAATGTTGCACACCCTGGACGCTCCATTCACAGTAAAAAGACCTACATTAAACTGTTTGTTAGGAGTGGGCGATCTCAAAATTCTCTTATCATCATACCTTCCTGAGAAAACACGGTGATACACAATATTGTGGCCACTGGTAGAGAGTAATTGAAGAACATTCTTTCACCACCTTTCAAGCCAATCTAAATGCAACAGATATCTAATCACGATCACACGCAATACCCCAACAGCTGTACTTTCCACATTCCCTCCCTCTGTTACGACAGAACAGCAAGCAGTTGCAGTATCAGTTTACTCCCCCACTGTTAGTCACATTTGGCAATAAACAGCAGCAATTCTATGTGCTTCACTCCCTCCCTCAGCTGTCAAACCCCGTCAGAACACGTGTGCTTCCTTTGAGCCTTGCTGCAGGCGAATACAGCTGAAACAAACAATCCTTTTACCACCAGCTGCTTTTGTCTCATAACCACTACACAAGCTGACGACAGATCACTGTTGAATATGCATACATAGTTTTACTAAAGCACTTTTCTGCTATCGGGATTAGGAATTTCATACTAACATCTTCAATATGCCCGGTATATCCGATGTCTGATGTTACTGTCCACCAGCCCAACCTTATTGCTATGAACCACTAATTTTCCAGTAATACATACCAATAGTTCCCTACACCTTATGATGTTGAAAAGCAGACTGATTGGTTTATACTGATATTTGATGAAAAGGGGTACTTTCAATTTGTACATACAGGGAATACCCGCAAAACACATGTGACAGAAGGAGCACATTTACCAACAGCGACAAAAGCACATCGCTTCACAGAATGTGCTGTGTTAACCAGAAAAAGGAAGGAAGTTTGCCCCTTCCTTTTCACTGTAACATGGCGTTTTCCGAAGGCTTGTGCAAGCAGCAGACAGGGTTTATATAAACTAACGTTGCAAAACCCACAAAGTGTCTGGAAACTGTTACATGAGACCCCCCACAAAAAATGGTCATCAAGTATATTTCTAAAGTGAGCTGATGAGATTTGGCATGGGTTGTTTGAGAATGTCTTAAAGCAATAATGCACAGTTAAAACACAGTGCATATCTACTACAAAGTGATAATTGTTTGTAAACCCTGCATCATCTGTCGCCTACCTTACATATTCTTTTTTGTTCTCTTCTGTGACTGGGATGTTTCTGCCATTTGGCTTCAGTTCATGCTGGAGAAATTTCCCAAATGAATTATGCTCTACGCAAAATGTGTGATCCAGAACTGGCGTGATGTCATTCTCCCTGCAAGCAAGAAAAATGAAACACATTTAACCAGCAGCTATTAACATTTTTGATTGCCATCAGTGTTTAATATTATGCACTGTCATTCTATGTACTGATGCTATTCTAAGGCATTCTATTTGGAGTTAAGCAGGCCTGGTTCTATGCATGAATGTGTTAGCTTTTCTCCTTATGTCTACCAGGCCTAATCAGAAGAGACCATGGATGGAGATGGGGAGATGCTGGACTTACAGGATCCACACCAGGCTCTTGTGCAGCTCAGGGTCGACCGTCTCCAGGTCAGACAGCTGGATGGGCTTCCCCAGCAGCTGCTTGTAGAAAGGCAGGGTGAAGCCCCCGTTGATGTAGTGTCCGTGGAAAACAGCCAGACCCATTATCCGTCCCACAAAGTGGAAATACGACAGGTGATCCTGCCACAAATATAATGACCATTAGCGTCCATGATTGTCCTGTGGAGGTAGACTAATACCTCAAATTACTGTTGGCTGACGCTTCAAATGAACTCTTCAACAAAATTATATAATAATGAATGAACAAAAGGGCAATTCAGTATATAAGCAGGACCATGATACTCACAGGGTTGATAGAAGAGTCTGCATTTATTTGCAAAGTGTAGATGTTATCTGTAGAATACTGGAAGAGGCCATAGTATGGATTTAACATCTCATGGCAGAGCAGGTATAACCACTCCCTGGATGAACAACAGAGAACAAAAAAACTTTCAACACAAAAGAAAAGTTTTTTTTTTAATAATTCAACAAGTACAAAACACAATGAACCTGACATTCAAAGATAAGTATGGTATCTTGCATTTTCATTCAGAAGGTTTAGTAGGCCTTGCCTTGCTACTCCTCCATAGTCTAGTCCTTCTTCTCCACGGAACTTCACCATTAGCCGCTTCTTCAGGTCTTTGGGTCTCATCTTCATGATCTGTCTGTAGGACTCCTGGAAGAATGACAAAGCAATAATCAAATCTAAACATCCAAAGTGCACATGTGCATGGAACATGAATGAATCAGGGCCAGGATACATGAAGGAGGCACCGTAGATCAGCAGAGCTCATTAGCCCAAACAGCTGCTCCATCTGGTGACTGCTAACAGTGCAGCATTACATTACATTGTATTACTGATATTTAACAGATGCTCTTATCCAGAGTGACTTACACAGGTTAAATTTTTACATGGTATCCATTTATACAGCTGTGTATTCACCAAGGTTATTCTGAGGCATTTCTGGTTTACGTACTTTGCCTACAGATAGCACCTTTCATTCTTATTATTTTTAATATCCTTGTAGTAAAGACAGTGTTGATCAGAGTGTTGAGTTGGTATGAATGATGAATTAAAGGCATGAACTATCAAGCACAAAAGCAAAAATGTAAACCAAAAGGCTAACTGGCTAAGGAAATGCAAACATCTATGTAATGAAATTTGCTGTGCAATACTGACACCGACTGGGAGCACCGAAGTGTTACAAGCAACTGTTTACAAAAAAACAAGGTGAAATCCACAGTTGTTGAATAGCGATGTCACCACAGAAGCATGTGAAGGAGGACCAGGAGTAAGGGCTGGTCGGATGATGTGAAAACGGTTTACAGGAATGAGGCAAATGGTAGCACCCTTTTACACCTATACCCCAATCAAGTGCGTCAGGTCAGACCACCTGTGGGGCACATTCCACCTGCTTTGACATCTGTTTGATTCTGCAGTGTGCCAAATGCCAGAGCATTAAGACAGATACAAGTAACAGCTTTGCTTACTACCACAGGATAAAAAGTTGTGACCCAGGCAATGTGATAAATAAGCTTGTATTTGTCATGATGTAAAGTTAGAAGAGGTTTCAGTATTGTAGAGATGAGGAAATAGAGATAGATGGGGAAAAAACTGTAATTGATCATTTGCATTCCTTCATGTTTTATTCAGCCAATTACCATACTAATGTGCCATATGACTTCCCTCTTGTCAAGTACTGTTTACACTACTTGAAGTTTCTAAATGTTCCTACTGCAGAACAGCTTTATAAATTCCACTTTGACCATTTCTCCACTGCAGTTTCTCTCCAAATCTGTATAAGGGTGAGCACTTCTCCACTGGACCACTGAATCAATTTAATCACCATGTTTCTGCCCAAGTCTGTATAAGGGTGAGCATTTCTCCATTGGACTACTGAATCACTGTCACCATGTTGACTTTTTTTGACAGTGCTGAAATTCAACATGCAACATGACCTGAGCACAATCTGCTTCCCATGACTTGACTCTCACAGTAAGCACTGTCAGAGACTCATCTCAGATATGTCTCACACTTAATCACAAATAATCTCCAAACTGCTTGCTATTTCAAAAAAAAAAATGACCCAACCCTACCCTAAGGACTGCAGGAAAAGAGTGGGTGAATTACATGAGGTTTACAGCAATAAGTGAAGCAAGTTCAGGAGTGGGTGAATTAAAGAGGTTTACAGCAATAAGTGAAGCAAGTTCAGGAGTGGGTGAATTAAAGAGGTTTACAGCAATAAGTGAAGCAAGTTCAGGAGTGGGTGAATTAGATGACAGGTTAACAGGAATGAGTGAAGCAAGTTCAGGAGTGGGTGAATTAGATGACAGGTTAACAGGAATGAGTGAAGCAAGTTCAGGAGTGGGTGAATTAAAGAGGTTTACAGCAATAAGTGGAGCAAGTTCAGGAGTGGGTGAATTAGACAGGTTTACAGCAATAAGTGAAGCAAGTTCAGGAGTGGGTGCATTAGATGACAGGTTAACAGGATCAAGTGAAAGAGGAACAGGAGACAGTGAATGAGCTAAATGCTTTACAGGAATAAGCAGAGGGGGTGAAGGGTTTACAGAAACGAGTGAATGAGATACTTGAGACAGGAGGAGCTACAGGAGAGAGTGACCAAGACGTGCTGGAAGTCACTCTGAATAAGAGTGCCTGCTAAATGCATGTAATGTAATGTTTATAGCAATGAGCGCAATAGTGCAGCATTGCAAGTGTGGCTGCATGAGGCTCATGGTTTGCCAGCAGCGTGTGAATGAGGAGCAGGGGACAGAAGTGCGGGCGGAGGCGCACGGGTAGAGGCGGCGTACCTCGAAGATCTCCTCGCGCGACACCTCGATGCGGCAGTGTCCGGCCTGGGGCTGCTGCAGGGACAGCTCGTGACGCAGCAGCTTCAGCTTCTGGACCAGGTCCCTCTCGTAGCGCACGGGCGCGTCCCCCTCGCCCCCGTCTTCCACCGGCGCCTCCGTCTGCACCGGCAGCGCCTGGCCCGACTCCTTCAGCTGAGACTGCTGACTGTCACACGGCACACACAAACGCTCTGGTTAGCCCGCGGCCAGTCCCTCACCAGCAGCAGCACCACAGCTCACACTCATCAAAAACACCCAACAGAAGTGAAGCTTCAGAACTACAGACCCATACAAGAGTGCACTCAGGTCAGGGAAAAAAAAATAAAGGAAATAAAAAAAGCAATTTCATCGAATCAACATTATGCAGAGGGTTACAGAAGGATTAGGTCTGATCAGACAGAAAGGGGATCAAACGTTTGGTCAAGCAACATGAGTATTCTGAGGGTACCCACCACCCGCAGACTAACTGCACCTTTGCTGTATCTTTCAAGCAAGCAGTGCCAAGTGAGCTGCCCAACACACAGAGGACAGTCTCTCTCTCCCTACCAGTCCTACACTAGTGAACTCACTGGTGATTACCTCATTATGTGATGCAACCTGGGGTCGGTGAATTGTGTTGTTCTGTTATTGTGGTCGACAAAATAAATTCTTCCTGACACTGTGCTCCTGACCTCCCAGCCCGGGGGCAGAGGTCCTAGATCTTCACAGCTCACACTGTTGAGGTCCCTGAGAGAGGAACAGCATTGAGGCTCTACACTGCTGCCACTTCCATCACCGCAGACAGGGGGTCACTGAACCCCCCGCGTTTCAATTCTGACGCCCTGGGAATAGCTGCTTTGATGATTTACAAACAGCTCATCGCGCATCTGCCATGGACTGAACATCGTACGGATTATTAAGTTAGT
Source organism: Megalops cyprinoides (assembly GCF_013368585.1). NCBI lineage: Eukaryota > Metazoa > Chordata > Actinopteri > Elopiformes > Megalopidae > Megalops > Megalops cyprinoides. Next base: position 29,966,512 of record NC_050583.1, read on the forward strand.
GAATCAGACATAATAACAATCAAACAGAAAAGCATTTTGTTTACCAGAGAAAATCAGAGAGAAGGGACAAATGAAATTCACTGCAGCTTCAGAATTCCTTTGTTTACCGAGGATGAAGTGACCCTTCACCTACCGTGGTATTCGTGGGTCATGCCAAGTGCTCACGCCGGTCTGTGTGTGGAGAAAATAAACCTGGCCCTGGACTGTTGTTCTTTGCTCTGTTGTAAAAGGAAGACAACAGTCAAGAGAAGAACTAACCATTCATGCACTGAATGAGTACACGGGGGCACCTTAGACTGAGGAAAGCTGAACAGCTCAAAGTGCTAATGTTTTTCGGTCCAGACAGAGTGCATACCAGAAACCCCTGACATGTAACAACCCTACCACTTCCAATAAACATGCAATGCTAATTACCACGTGACAGCAGTTACCTGTACCTTAGAAGGAAACTGCATTCAATTGTGACATTTAAATGCAGCCTGAGGCCCTTGACAATGTGTCGCGGTCAGTCTGAAAGGGTAGAACTACAGAAGCCGAGTCTGAGGAGAGGCTCACCTTTCTGCAGGGAAAACTGGCCATTTGACCCATTCAGTATAAAGGCAATTACTCTGGTTATTATTTACTTGTTTCTGGGCTGCCAGACGTGCTTTAAAAGGGCTTCGGGGGAAAGCCAGAGGTAGAAGGAAAGGTTATGGTCTAACAGGCATCATCTACCTACATGATTACTTTCCTAGAAATGAGCTCCTAACTTGTGTCCCTTGCCCTGTAGCACGCGGTCTGCAGGGGAGAGGGGGTACTCACCATAACCTTCAGGGAGGTCAGGTGACTGGTGACCGTGCGGCCGGTTCTGAGGGGTGTGTGCATGGCCTCTGGCCTCCTGATTTCGGATTCGTTGTGCCTGGAGCCTCTGCTCCTGATTGGGTGACTCTAGGAAGCGGCAGTTGCCCCCGCCTGCAGCCCCAGTGCTGTCTGTGTAGGGCAGGGGCTCCTCCATGAAGCAGCTGAGAGGCCGTCCGGGCCCAGAGTCTTCATACACTGGTCTGAAACACAGACCAACCCCCCCCCCATTCATCAGGCACACAGCCATAATCTGTGTACAGGACTCCCACACATTCAGCCAAAAACACTAACATAATGAAGTTACTTTGCGGAATGCTCTGGTCTAGGCCATATTGACGTATAGAACAGAGGCAGTACTCTGTCTTTTTGGCCAGCAGGTGGCGGTATTTTATCACATTTCTGTTGAAACTCTAGCCTTCTTTACTTGCTCACACTCACCCTTCATTTTCTAACAGTCCTCTGCAGTCCACCACAGGTCCTCCACTTCCTATCCGATCTCGGGTCTGTAAGCTTACTAAGATTGACAAAGAAGATTGGAAAAGCTTTGGTCACAAGGTGAGGGGGAAGGGGGTATTCTGAGGCATGGATTACCAAGATTCAATAATTCCATATAGTTCTGAACCACAAGGGTTGTGAAAACATGCTCCGCTGCAGCAAATCTTTCTGCCTTACCTACTATTTGGCCACGCACTGTATCGCTGTCAGTGGGATTTAGCTTGCATAGATCCAACCGCTGATCTGAAAGGGAAATGAGAATTTAAAAGTTAAAAGGCATTTCAAAGGAATACCCCACAGAGTTAAAACAGGAGGAATGAATATCAGCTGATCGCTGAATCACGAGGAAATAAAAAGCACATTGGACCAAGGAGCACGTTTGAAATGAGGTTCTTATCTAATGGAACACTTTCAAATAATTTTATTGGCCACACTAAAAAACACTTGGTAAAACTTTCATTATGGCTACCTCCCACTATACTGTATATTAAAGTAAAAAAAGCAAGCCAGAAGCCCTGTTTTTCATATATGCACACATGTCATTTGGGTTCCCTGACAGGATGATGAAAGTGGAAGGAACAGGAAGCAATAAAAGCTTTCAACAGGTTTATTCAGGGTTTCCCCAAATAAACAAACTATGGTCCCTGAAATCTCCGCAACATATGACACAACGAACAGCAATTTGGCAGTATCTTTACATACTGCTACAGATTAAGAGAGAAGACAGAATGGTGGAGACTTGTTGTTTAAGTGATCAGATGCATTGCTCTAGTGAGCCCTGCTAGGTTTGGGTAAGCTCTACATGTACGGTGCTTCCATAACAACGTTGTGTTAACGAATGTCCAGAAAGGATTGGTACCCACAGCCAGTGTCTTTGAGCCGACTGATGGCGTTGGACAGGAGCCTCACGCAACCCAGGAAGCCCGCTCCCTGTTTCTTGTGGATCTTCTTGTGGTTCCAAACGCTGATGGTTATGGAGTCGGTTTTCCCAATATATCTGGAATGCAGAGAGGGAAAAAGAGAGAGAATGACGGGTGTTAGTTCTTCCTTCTTAGTGAAGGTACAGCCTGCGAAAGAAGGCATATCTGTACGGAAGAGTCACTCACAGGTCGTAGTGCTGGTTCCACTTGGGGTCCAGTGTGGCCTTGACTGTGTCTGTGGAGTGGCACTGTCCCGATCCATCGACTACCACTTTAGCAAAAGGGTCGGGTAACCCTGTCACAGAAACACATGACAAGTGGGAATAACACTTCCACCATGACCAAACATCAGGGGATACACATGCAGAGGTCACAATGTGCATGGTGCCTGGGATGAAGGACTCCCTGATCCAAACAACACCAGTCAGCATTACATCACTGCTGTGTCTCACACAGGCAACAGTTCTGATAGATGTGGGATCTACAGAGGTAACCACTGAGCCGGAATTAGGAATAGAGAGTGACTGTGAAAATTGCCTACTTATGGAGATTTGGCAACGCTAATCCACTCAAAGATTCGACAGCAGCCCCTTAAATTAAAGTGATCGGAGTTTGTGAGAAAGGAACGGCACCCTGGACATTATTATCTTATCGCTCTTCTCTCTGAGCTTAAGTGGTCTGCAACTCTACAGAGGCGGTGGGCTCGATCTTCCTGACAGAGAGGACAGCGCTCAGGAAGGCTGCCCATCAATTGTGCTGCCTGACAACCTCGCTGCGAACATCGGACAGCCAGTTCCCTTCAATTACAGCCAGACACATTTCCCTGAGTTGCTGTGAGCTCCATAATGGCAATTCTGCATTATCGATTTTATCTGGCATACTTTCCAAAATGTTCACCACGAGCTATAAATGGAATTACTCTTAGCTGCTACCGTACATGAACTTCAACCCTAAACATATTAACTTGGCACCTCCCCCCTGCAGTAAAACTAATCTAAACGTTGCTGAATATTGCTCGCCATTCCAAATGTAATGTTTGTTTGCGTTTTGTCTGGTCTGTTAATCCAGGATCCAATCATGTTACGTTTCAGGGTTCATGCGAAAGAACGGAGCGGAGAGAGAGAGAGGAGCTTTCAAATCTCTATGGAAGCCTGCACACAAACGTGAAGAACATGATTCATCCATCATTTATGAACTCAGATATGAATAGCTGCTCTCAAATGCATAGTGAGGGGCTATGATAAGACAGGGGTGTGAAGAATACTTACGGAAGAAGTCCTTCTTTGCCAGATTCTTGGCACATAATACTGAAAAAGAAAAAGAGAAACCGTTACCAGCACGTTCTAGGTCCTTTCACAAATCAACTGCAAGAGTCCTGCTTGTTGATTATTAAGCACATTTGAATAAAGCATGTAAATCGGACAATATTTGGACTAGATGGAAACAAGTCGGACACCTCCTACGTCATTGTAGAAAAACAGTCACGGGTGCCAGTGGACGTGTGCACATCAAACTGTAAACTATAGCAATTTGTACGCTTTGTACACTGTTGTGTTGCTGTTGAGGACCAGTAAGCATTCTGTTTTACTGCATTCTATTACTGCTCTGCATGGGCAGCAACATGCACACTGAGCAGTGTCCTCCCAGGATGAAAGATGTTACTGTAATCTGCCTGTGATGCACAGCATAAAGACCTTTCCTTTCCACCGCCCGTGTCCTGTTTAGGGAGGCAGGATGGAGAGTGCAGAGCAGAGGGATGATTTAGAGGGGGCGTGCCGTGAACCCCAGCGGGGGCGGGCCGCGGCCCGAGAGCGGTACATCAGCGCCCCCGTCACACTGTCGCTTCATGGGGGGGGACCACACCCCCCCGCCCCCCCCCCCCCAGCGACAGCACACCAGCTCTTGTGCCAGAGGGTCACTGACTCGCCAGTCACACGACCGCCCCACTCACACGCCGTTCTCTCCAGCGGCCGGCGGGACAGCTCATCCTCAGCCTCCGCGAGCTTTCCGCCGCGCGGGAGATTCTCTGGTGGTGACACCTTCCGCTGCAATCGTACGGGGAATGCCCTGACGTCTCCCGTGCTTGTAGCAGCACGGGAGCGAGCGGGAGGCAGAGGCAGGGATGTCAGTCGGACGCGGGGCTTTCTGATGTCTGAACACAGGGGCTGCCACGGCACAGAGCCCCGCGGCACACTCCTCTCGCTGGCTCCCACTCTCACACACCAGGAAGGCGGTAATGATCTGAGGTGCCGGTGGGCCACCGCAGGGGTTAGCCCTACCTGACACAATCACACCGGTTATTCACAAGGACTGGAGAGTACATTACTGAACGTGAATAACTAATGAGGTACTAACAAAAAATCTGCCTAAAAAATATCATCTGAATAAAACTGAAAAAGGCAGTGGCTGTGATCCAAAGTGCTGTGGCTTGTGAGCATATAATGAAACCAAAACTCGTAATATCCCCATCCTTATTAGGATGACATATTTTCTTTCAATATCCACGGTGCCCAATCTGCTGAAAGCACGAAGGTACTATCTCTCTGATGAAGCCTACAAACCGCAGTGTACAATGTATTGATTGTGGCAGCAGAAAAATAAACCCAGACAGCCGTCTCAACGAGGCACTCTCTGAAGAGGCTCTATCAGATGGCCGTTTCATGTCGCACAAAAAAAAATATACTGGGAAAACAATGGCTTCTTCTGTTGGTACAAACATAAGGGTGTTGCTTTCTTGCTCGATAGTCCATTAAGTCTCGCACATAAAATATTTCATCAGGGGTTTCTGGTCACAAAGCATCTGTTAAATCCGCAACTGTGGGGTTGAATGAGAAGAGGAGCTTCGTGCTCAGAGCTGAAATCCCAGCGTGCTTAGAAAAAGGAGGCACCTCACCGTCATCCTTTCTTGCTGCTCTGAGAATAAAGAGATTCAGATTCTCTCTGTGCTCTTCACACCGCCCGCAGGTGTCAGCCCTCCAAATTAAACCTGACATTCAGGGAGTATAATGAGAAAAGCAGCAGCAATTTAAGTGTGGAGCGCAGCTTTCAGAGGATCCTGACGTTACACAGGAGCGGCACCCCCCCACCCCCTCCCCGGACTCCATGATTAATTCATGCGGGTGAGAGGGCTTCACACTAATTATTGGCCACATATATCTGGTAATATACAGCTGTGAATCGATTCAGGTGCGTGGCTGTGTTTGACATATGAGGTATGGGAGAGCCTAAATAGTGAGGCACAAAATATTGTGCCTCACTATTATATTCTGTTTTGCAAACAAACAAAGCCTGTCCTTCGTGGCACAGCCCGCCGATACCACTCCTGCTGTTGCACACCGCAGATGAGCATCAGCTGAAGGGTCCTCGTTAATTTCTGCACATGCTGGAGCGAGGCGACAGAGGCCGAATGAGGAGTACGGAATTCTGCAGTAAATTACGGAGGCATCAATGTTCTGATGTCCGGCAGTCCACCAGGGCGCGGGTAGAGGCTGACGCCACCGATTGGAGCGCTACTGTAGAGGAGCGCTCCCTGGGCGGGCGGCTGTCAGTGAGCCGTATCGTGTTGAGATCTGTGTTAGGGAGATCCTGCTGAGATCGCACCACCTCTCCCCGCAGTCCCGTAGCTGGCATCATCACGGGCCAGGTACCTGCAACACCGCTCCCCTGCAACGGCTGATCTCAGAGCAGTGGGCTCACTTTGCCAGGAAGTGGTGAAGTGATGAAAAATGAGCTTCTCCACAGATACTCTAATCTCGTGCTACATTGTTCTATCAGCACTGCAGATAATCTATACAAACTGCTGTCTTGTTTCCGCCTTTTGTGAAAAATCCTTGCTGTTCTGAATGTGACATAAATACCATTTCACACTGCTTACTAAAATGTGCAAAAGCAAGCTTCTAAGCACAGTCTCAGATAATCGCAGAAACGTATCAATCGTACCAATTAGCCTCCTAGAACATGCTGCCAGGAAAAATTTTAAAGAAACAAGCAAATGCTCCTTTTTCCTCTTATAATGACTTGTGAATAGTTTGTAACCACAATAATCTTGAGCTAAGAGTGGTGTAGCAGAGCCAGTATTATATAGCCTGGGTTGCTTTGTAGAGCCAGACATAACTTTGGCCTGAATGAGGATACCCCATATTTCAAAGATGGCTGATTAATCATTTAGAGCCGAACTGAGGTGAGCACAGGAGAGAGAAACTGTGGCCCCACCAAGCCTGAATGATGCAAGACAAATAACGTCATGTGGTGTGTGTAGGAGGACCGGTCAGTCCTATATTTTGTTAGTCAGATATCTTTCCCCCAAAACAATCAAGTCAACAAAACAAAGTCCTTATATGTTTGCACAGAGGATCTAACGGACTGTAAAGACTACAGATCACCATCATTTCAGGAGGTGCCAGTTAAGGAAATTTCAGTTATTCCATACACTGCAGACAATGATTCAGTTTGCAATTCACCAAACTCATAATTGTATTGCATTTTATGTAAGACAATATTTTTTCGACATTCATTTATTTGAAGATATTACATTAAGTTAATTATGGGTAATGGAAAGATTTAAAAATTCAACAAGGAGTCATGTAAATCTACAATGTTCTACAGTTCCTAGGTCTAAATATTAGTACTATTCATTTACAGTTACCGCTAAACAGCCTTGAAAAAATCAAAATCAAAGGAGGCTCTGACCAATAACCAGTTCAGCTTTCTTGTGAAGCACTCTATGGCTGTGAATCAGAGTGAATGGCAGAATGCGTCTGGAAAATGGAAATAACCGATGTTGAAACAGGGGGCCTTTTTAACTGAAACACACGCCTTTTGTAGATGATCATTTGATCTTTACTGAAAGGAAATCTATCGTTTCTCATTAAACCCCAGCAGTTTTGTAATTACAGTTCACTTAGTCAGCATTACTATAAATTTCCCCATACTACACCGCCTCAGTAGACTGGTGGGCCAATTTGTTCTTGTGTATTTTTTTCAAATCCCATAATGACACAGCGGAGATCATTCAACCCGGTTTTAACCATTTTTTTTAGAAGCCTACATGATTTCCTGCCCCTTTCAAATCCCCGGCATGCCGCAACGATTTGAAATTTGTGAGAAGATGAATCACAGGAACCAAAAACGCTGGCGTTCCTGCTGCGTTTTTAAAAGTGCTGTAATCTTGGTGGGTGAAAAGCAGGCCAAACGCGCACAAACCCAGCGGTCCCAGACGCAGACACAGCCAACACGCACAAAGCAGCGGTTTGGCCTTATTTGTTCACAACTCGTCCCGGGGGCTATGGGGCTTTGCGAACAATCCCGCCGATGCACTTTGACTAAGCCTTTGACTGCAGGCCAGACCGTCTGATACTGCACAGTCTTCAGCTGCGACGGGGCAACTGCAAACAATGAGGAAGGAGATTTTCACTCATCAGCCTCCATTTTAAACTTGTACCTTTAAGGATTACTTCACACAGACATGTACTCTCACTCGCAATGTAATACTATGGTCATTTGTACAACGGTTACCCAATGCAGATTAAAAGGGGGAAAAAAAGCGTAATCCTTATAATAAGGTGAGGTTGCCATTGTTCACAGCTGTTCATTTATGTATGCCGTGGTTACAGTTGCCATGCTCCAGCGACATTTCCATGTGACTGAGGATTATGTAACGCTTCTATTACCTCCCAGGTTACAGCTCACTTGGGCAGAGAGCGGTCTCTGACTTTCAATCCAAAACCTGAAGCTCGATGGAGCCAAACCAGGCTGTACATAAGTAGGCGTGTGTGTGTGTGTGTGTGTGTGTATGTTTTTTTTTTTTTCTTTCCTTTGTTGAATGAGGAATCAGGAAGTTGCATATGCACACACTTCCCATAAATGAACAGAAACATCCTTTAGCTATGCCGTGTTCTTACAGGGCAGCCGCCTCCGAAACAGAGCTGTGGGAACACGTCAGAACGTTAGGCCTCGTTCCCACCTGCCACTCAGTCACCGCGCGGGACAGCTAGATGAGACGGGTGCTGTCGGCTTGGGGGGTCATTCAAATTGGCAGTCTGAATTGACCCTGGATCCTATCCAGCAACGTCAGAGGTCGACTTCTTCTCACTGCACAGCATGGTGGAGAAATGCTTTCGAATGTCCATGACTCCATGTGGAAGCTATCTGTAAAAACTAATGAAAATGGGAACTGAAGGAGGCATGCTGCTGCTCGCCAGCATCATTTTGCACTCACTACTAATGGGTGTAACTGGAGATGGTGTACACACACCAACTAAAAACTACTAAACTCTGGTGGTGCTAGGTACAGGAAAGACTTGCAAGAGAGATTCAGGCCTATGCTATACGTTGCACTTACAGCATTTAGTGATTCCCTTTTTCCTTCTACTGGGGGTCATTTTGCCAACGCTATGTTTCAGTATATGGCAAGTAAAAGAAAAACAGCACTTTTAAAAGGACTGTTTACCTTAAACTACAATAGTCTCTTTAACAACACATTTTAGGGCAATCTGAATCATGATTCATAGGCTCGGCTGGTCTAACTACAGGTACTCATAATAACCATTGATGTAGCCTAATTTAAAATTTACTTCTGTAATTAAACACCATAAAAGAAGCATGGAATTAAATTCAGAAACAATTTATGGGCCTAAGGAGTGATCATAATTTTATTAAAGTGGTAGCTAGCATTCTAAATCAAAATGTAAGACATGTTCCAAAATACTGTCTCTTCCAGCAGTTTATCAAAAGGATTCCGGAACATTAGAACGCGTAGTTCAACACGGCACCTACATCCTGTATCATAAAGGTAGCAAATGGGTAGAGACCTGTTTAAACAATATGAAAGCAAACACATTTCTCAGAAGTTTTTTTTTTCCCCCTTCCAACTAAGTGATACATCAGAAGGTGCCAGGCAAGAATTCAAATGCTAAATATGAAAGACATCTTAATCACTGAGCGAGAATGTGAGAGACTGATTATGAGTCAACAGAAACACTGATTATATTATGACATTATGCTGGTAATCTTCCCAGCAAATGCCCGTATCCAGGGTAGATGACTGCACACAGTTTGCCTTAAACACTACATCAAAGTCCCACCCTTTTAAAAAAAAAAAAAAAAAAAGAAAAAAAAACAAGTCTCTTTACAGCTACAGTAAGGCCAAAGTACTGTGCGTGCAGCCAGATATTAAGATCAGATAAGGTCATATGGGAATGCTGGCATTGCCAATGTAAGGGAAAGGCAGCCCCCATTGTAGGAGATCACATTCTTTACAGTGCTGCACTGCAACTGAATATGTCCTTTACTCACTACAATCACCCTAAACTGAATATCTGAGGAAGACTTGAATAATTCAAGATTCGGCATCACAAAGATTTCATCTCAAATTAAGTTCAAGGGTTGCAGTCCTGACCCGTGAGCGGGCAGAGGTGGGTAAGATAAGACGCTACTTCCTCCCGCCGCACCGCGGGTTGAATAACGGCAGCAGGAACAGCTCGGGAGATGCACGACTCTGCCCCGGTTAATGACCACACCTGAGTACCACGATACAGTAGTGAAACGCAAGAACCACGGCCTCGTAGCGTGTATTAAATATCCACCAGCTTTCATGTCACCTATAATCCTAGGTAACGTTACCTTGACAGAGTCGGACGCATTAAACTAAAAGGGAACATTTTGTTGACTTTGAACAGGGACGCTGTGCCATTTTTGGAAAACAAGAAAAAAAAAGTTGTTTTAGGTTCCACCAGCAAATGATGAGGGTTGTCAGCCAGGAAGCTCTTTATGAGAACTGTGTGAACCGCGCGGACGGCTGGATGTGACATTTCCGTCGGCAGCGACTCGGGAGGTCAATAAACAGGCATCCTAATGGAGGCTGGATCCTCTGCGCTCCCCCAGGAAGGACGCTCTCCGCCTCAGTCAGGGACAGCGGCACTACAGCCACCGCGGAGGGCGGGAGAGAGGCTTCCCGAACAGTGAGTCACTCTCACTTCAGATCCTCCATCAGGAAAATTACAAGGAAGCGTCCGACCAAAATCACGCTCAGAGGCAAGGTGCTGTGCCTGGAAGATGACACGAAACAAAGCTTCTCTTCACCAGTCATGAGCACTCACCATTGTAATGCATTAGTCAAGTCGCAGTCTTACGCCACATCCTGGATGAAATGGGTTGGGTATTAATCACAAGGCTGCACATAGACCGTGGAGATAAGATCACGAAGTTACTTACGGCACCAGATCGCTATCAAATGAGAAATCACACGCTGCTCAGACTACAAAAGTAGCTTCAGGCAGCTTGGTACATTAAAAGTTCAGTTATTTACAAAACAAAGTACAGTAGCTCTTGGAAAGGGGTATGTGGAAACTTCGCACAATAGGTGTATGTGGGGAATGACTGGAGGAGGTGGAGCTCTAGACTTGTATCTGCAGCACACAGCTGCACTCAGAGCAGGTCTTCCCCTCCCCTGACCCTATTCTTCATAACAAAATTTCATACTGACAGGCTACATACAAGGGGATGATGACAAAGAATCAAAACTAGGAGTGGATGTTTGGCCTGATAGGATAACAGCAAAACAGAACCCAGCCCAGCTAAATTCGAGTATAGGCCTATAAATTATATATATATATATATATATATATATATATATATATATATATATATATACATATATATATACACATATACATTGGAGCCCTCTCTCATGTACAGTGGTTATGCACGCACATGCATATGCGCGCGCACGCACGCACGCATCCGCACGCATCCGCACGCACACACGCACACACGCACACACGCACACACACACACACACACACACGCACACACGCACACACGCACACATGCACACACGCACACACGCACACACATGCACACACATGCACACACATGCACACACATGCACACACATGCACACACAGCATTACAGGTAGCATTGCTGCTGTGAAAGCAGCATGAATGCACTTATTGAGAACAACATGTCAGCTTCTTAATTTCATGTGTTAAAATCTGGGTCATTAAATAAATCAGCTTAAGTGGTCACTGTGGTATGTCACAGTGTATGATGTGAAAGTGCTCCATGATGGGGATAAGAGATGAGGGGGTGGTTCAAGACGCAGCCTAAAACTGCTCTAAATGAATCTTTAGTGAAACGTGTTGACTGAAGGAAGACAAAAATGCTCCTATTGATTCATACTGTCACCCTCCAAAACCACAACAAAAGGTATAGGCTACCTCTAAAAACATACAACTGGTTGTGGGAGAAACGTGCTTATGGTTGGTGACGTTATCTCTTGCTCACATGAGCTGGGAAAGCCTGTCCTCAAGTGTTCTGGTATGGTACTGGATGTGAACACTCCTCTATTTACAGTGAACCAGATCCACATGGCACTAGGTCTTAGAGCTGAGGGCTCGCAAACCAAACCTGCACCTACTGCTCTGACCTTACACATGGGATGAAACTGACTGGCTAATGGCTTTCTAGCCAGAAAGCATTTGGCTCAAGCCAAAAGTCCATATAATGAATTTGTGCATGGCTCATAATTTGTGTTTAGCACCTTTCACTGAGGTCCAAAAAAATAAGACAGAGTAAGACAGCACCACATAGCCAGGAGTGCCAGTAGGAATTTAGGGCCCCCTGAAAGGTTGATGCACTGGGCCCCTATATATATATATGTAACAAAAACATATGGTCGAATCTTTGAGGGCCCCTGTCTGCTTGCCCCCCCCCCCCCTTTAGGTGCCCCTGCACATAGCTGATGCACGTTTATTAGCAGAAGGGTTATACAGGTGGAGAGCATGGTTCTCCGGTCGACTGCTGAGCTTGGCACTGCAGTGGTATCAATCTACTGCAGAACACAGCATACCACAGACATTCAAAATTCAGACACCTTAATAAACTGGCACAGAACATGCACGCTTTAATTATAGCCATGCAACCAACACTACGGCCACGTATTTCCGTATGTGAAATTCAGAAGAAGTCGTAGTAAAGATCACACAGCACCAAAACACCGCAGTTCAGACTGCCACTGTGATCACAAGGAAGTGAATCTCTGTTGCTGCGCTAATTTTTTATTAGCTTTTTATTTGTCTCTTATCAGGGGCAGTTTTGCATGGTTATTCACGACTACAAATTATGTTGTTATCACCAAGATTAAAAGGTCTCCACTTCTGGAGAGACAAAAACCAAATACATTGATTGGTTGGCCATGAACTTTAACCCCAGATGGGTGGGGGGGGGGGGGGGTGTTACATCTGTATACTATGCCAATTCATACAGTATGCATTTGGAGCATGCACAAAGAAAAAAAACCAGAAGCTCTCAGGGCGAACACAGCACTTTCTACACTTGTGACTGTGTGTGCGTTCACCATGGTGCACACAGTGAGGATTAAATAATGCAAACACACAGTAATTTGATAGGACTGTGGTAGTTTTCTGCCCACTGAGGACAGTGAACATTTCTTCAGCTGACACCACGCAAGTGACCAATTAAAGGGCACGCATACCCGCATGCGCGAGAACACACACACGCATGCACAAGCTACAAAGGAGAGAGCGTGCAGTAGGTGCTCCTCAAGCTGTGCCTCTGTTTATCTGTTGTTCCTTTTTGCCTTAGTTACAGTGTTTTTAATCTCCCTCCCGGTTCCATCAGCTATTCAGATGTTCTTTCCAGCGCAGAGCAAGGTCAGAGGATGGGGCTCACCAAGAGAGCTACCGAGGTTGGGTCGCAAATGAAAGATTGATGTTGCCAACGCCGTAGGAGCAAGTGGCACTACTCGCCAAGCTTATGTCACAGGGTGATTGGAGAGCAACACGGTATTTCAATGATTTATGAGCACGTCCTACCCTAAAAGGCTGCGGTGCCACTTTCTGCGTGTGACCAAGCAGAACCAGAGCAGAGAGGCGTTTCTGTCCACCGTTTGACTCCTGAAGAGAAATCGCATCACTCAAACACAGCAGAGCTCTGTCGGTAGGGAATTCAGCGCCTGGGCCCAGGTGACCTTCACTTCAGTCCTCCCTAGTTTTGCCTGCTTGTGGCTGTATGGAGGGGCCTTCGATTACAGTGCAGTGCTGAGTTGAGAGAAGCCAAGCTGTGCTTACTGAGAGGCGTTGCTTGTTGCGACCAACTAGCTCTCCAACAGTCTGAGCAGAGGACTTGGGCTGTAATGACTTCCTGGGACAGAGGGAATGGGGCACACGTGCAGGACAGAGCTGCAGAGCTGCCTGTCTGCTCAGGATCGCCTCTCCTCTGCGCTCACTTCCTGTAACCCAGCTGCTGCGGGCTGTGTTTGGGAACTCTGGTTTCCACTGCGCAGTGCAGCCTGCAAAGTGTGTCACTAGACACGGACCAGACTTGCGGTCTTATCAGCGCAAAAGCAGTATCCTGTAAAAAGACCCAAAATGACCCGGTATTGCCTCGGCTATTCCTGCAGTGACAGTCTGAGACCTCACTTTGACCAGTGTACAGGGACACAATTTTAAATAAATGGCAGAGGCTAATCCGCTCAAGCTAAAATTCAGAAAGGTTTAAACAGCCTCGTATTATAATCAGGCAATACTCTAGAAAATTGCACACATGTAAGACTGGAAAGTTCTCTATATACTGTCATACATGAATGGTTACTTTTGTCCTCCTTCGCCAAGACTGCTTAACTGTTATACTGGAGGACAGTAGTACATTCCATGCCTTCTCTAGTAAATGACCAAAGACATCCCAGTTTAATTATAATTTATTAAAATGACTTTTGGTAAATGTATATTATAAATCATGTTTTTTCAGTTTATTCTGTGCACATTGTCTCTCTCAAAAGGATGTTCCTTTAACCTCAAGGTTTCATCTTAGAGAAAATAATCAGAGGTAACAATGTGCCTAGATTCTTGTGATGCCAACAAATCTACAGTATGGATGGAAAAATATGTGTGCAGATCTATAAACTGGGCCATTTGCTTACATTTACAGAAATCAATAGCTAATACACTGTCCTGTGTGCTGTGCTTTCTCTTACGCTGTCACATGCTTACCGAGCGGCTATGGCATGGGGGTACAAACTGAAACTCACAGAGTACGGGTCACGAGAGCGGAGAGCAAGCCGAGCGGCTGGCAGCGGCTGCGGGAGACACACGTCGGGCTTACCCAGGGCTCCGCAAGGCTTCCTCCTTTTTGCGGTCCCTCTCTCCAAACCGGCATCCACTTCCTCGGGCCAGTTAATGATTTCAGTCTAATCAATAGTGTCAGTTTACAGAGAGCGGTGCAGCAGACGGTCACCGGAGACTGCATAATTAACCACATCCCCTCTCCTTCCTCCAGCTGGGGCCGCGCGGCACGCACTGGAATGTCAGAGGGGGCTGCATATTTGACATGCCTGGAGCGGGGAGAGCGGGGCGAGCGCACCGAGCGCGGCTCCGAACACGAACGCCCCCCCCCCCCCCCCCGGCCGCAGCGCCTTCCACCGCTCTGCAAAAAAAGGAGGGAGGGAGGGAGACTCTCGCAGGAAGGGAAGGAGACGAAGGGAAAAAAAGCAGGCAGCACGTGAGACGGGAGGCGCTGAAAGGATTAAACTGGACGGCTGCCTCTGCGCCCCCCCCCTCTCGCTGCACTTTAAGCCCCTGACGCCGCGGCGGTCGGGCCCGCGCCGTACAGCAGCCCGGGTCCCCGGCGCTAAGCGTTTTCACGCGGCCGGTTCAGGCCGTAATCGTGAATGTAATGCCCCGGCACAGACACAACAACCATACACGTGCCACCCCCCCGCCTGTCACAACAGTAAACTGAGCTGGAAATGACAAGATGGATTTATAATAATGTATTCTGCTTATTTCACCTGCTTTGGCCTGGATGGGAGTTCTCAGGCTGAGTGAAGCACTGTTTAGATTCTAATTATATCTTCTAAAAACTACATCTCTGCACCTGTTTGCATTTATTCATTTGTGTAAAATCAAAAGGACGCAAGGTTTCAGTTTACTCTCATTTTTTAAAAACATATTTGAACATAATTAGGAAAAAAATTCAATTAAAAAAAACGCAAAGTGTCTACAAGGATTACATGACATGGATGCCTACCTGAGACCATGTCACATTAAAACTGATCTGCATAAAAGCTGATGTGGCAATTAATAGACCAGCAATAATGACCACACAAAGTGGATTTCATTATGCAGCCAGAATGTCTACTAGCAATGACACCAGTTACTTGACCAACACATATTACAGTAGCCAGTCATAAAAACATCAGCAAAATGAAAAGAAACACTTTTCACTTTTCATCAGTACCAGCCCTACTCTCCAGACCAAAGACACCATTTGGATGATATAACACAAACGAGAACATCTTCAATTCTTGCTTCTGAATATTACAACCGATTCCAAAACGTTTGACATCTTAAAGTAATGGGTCAAACAGAACAGAATGTCTCCAAGCACTAAAACATTTTTAATAGGCCTATATATAGGGCCTGGTGCAGTCCATCAGACAGGTGCTACATAAAAACACTAATACAGCCTTCAGCCAAGTGGAAACATCACTCAGCCATGCTACATTAAACATTGAGGGAGGATTTTAGAGAGCCGGCGTTTGTATATAACCGAAGAGCAGGCCAGTACTGTGTGCAGTGCAGTCAGTCTTTCTACACCACATTTACCATCCCTACCTTTAACACACCTGCTCTCCCACGCACTCGTCTCCGTAGTAGCTTTACTGTACGTGAAAATGTTCGCCCAGCTTCAACCTTTTTCACTGCCTCCTGAAGCTACCGAACCTTCACGACTAACCCTCTGGCCAACCGAGAATGACTAACAGAGGCAGTCTGCAAGCAACCAGAGTTATAAATACAGCTGTGTGTTTTACATTAAAATTCCATATTTGTCAGTAAACATCATCTAAAATACTTCTGTGACAGACTTTCATTTTTTCCTGTGAAAAAATGTACTTTTCATAAAAAGAAATTTAAGAAATACAATCATTAATCATATACATTGACATGTTAGTTTTTTGGAGAGGCCGCAACACTTTCCTCAATATGCGCCTAAGCAAAACAGAATCAGCTCATTAATTCTGTCCCCCTCCCTGTTCCTTCTGAACTGTGTCTCTTCAAGACACCTAACTCAGGTGAAAGTAAAAGAGCCTTTTGTTTTACTCATACAATGGCAATTACTTTACTATCTGACTGTAACTATTTTTAGGCAATTGTGTTTACAAACAATGATATTAAACTAAAATGAGGTTTATGATTGTTTTCTGCTGTGCCATGACATGATTATGACCCCTCCTCTCCTGCATCTCCTCTAATTCAAAATCATTTTCTCTTTGCAATATCAAGATGAGCCCAACATCTTTCAAAACTGGTCATAAGGGGCAAAAGAGGGGAGGGGGAGGGGGATGCAAAAAAAGAAAACACATGCGCCACGGTTTATCAACACGGACAAATTCTGTGAAAAATAATAAGTCTTAAACATTGTATTCAAAATTATTGCCAATTTTGTTTTGATTTAAATTATGGTTGTTCTATATAAAGATGTTTTGCAGGACTCTCACCCCTACAAAAAATTCAACGATAAAACAAAAACAGAAATGCAAAATAAAAAGGTCCAAAGACTTGATGAAAAATGTTACAAGTACACCGCACTGACTGTAGAGCAAAGGAACTGCGGGCTTTCCTGAGAGGATTTCTCTAATTGCTCTGCCACTTCACCTCTCTTCTCATACAGTACAAAACTGACACCAAACAGAGCTATCGTACTAACAGTTATATCAGTATGAGGATTTGGAAATGTTTATAATTATGCTCACTCCCTGCAAGGACCTGATCCTGTAGTTCTGAACACCACAGTAACATTAGGTCTGCTCTGGTCACCCAAACCAAAGCTTGGGAATTCGCTAATCTAGAAGTGGTGTGTTGTAAAACACATGATCCGAATTGCTCAACGTGAAAGCAGCACACATGATTAACGTTGTTGTTGGCTATCAAAGCCTCATTGTGAGGTGGAATTAAAAGTATGAAAAATGTCCAGTGTTGGCACCAGTGCTTTTCCGCCCACTGTCGTAAGCTCCATTAGTCGTAAGTCTCACCACGGTCTTAAAAATGAAATGATCAGCTATCCTGCGCTTTTTGGAAATCCATGACCAGCCTTGAATGCAACAGCTGTCAGAGGTTGAGTAACAGGGGTGATAGAATTCTCCAAAAAATTATCTGGATTTTAAGGAAAAAGCAAGCATTTGAAGAGATAACAAATTCAATACGAGAAAAATGCTTTTGGTCTTTCTGCTGCCTTAATAAAATTATTCATACAGCTGCACACAGCTCAAGGCGGAATGTTTCCAGAAAAAGTGCAAATTGGCAACTTGAGTGTCAGAATTAGGCTTTCAAAGTAACACTGTCGAGCTTACATCTCTCTTTCTGTCTGAGGTTTTGCGCATCGATGGTATAAATAAGGGAGAGGCGGCGTTCTGTCAGAGGACACGGTGGAATGAAGCCCACACCACGTCTAAATAAGACCGTGCTTTAATAATCCCAGGATATTTATCTCAGGGCTTGTGTCATGAGTTGCTGTGCTTCATTTACTGCCGTGTTTAACAGAAAGCAATACAATGCAATCCTGTGGTTATTCCAAAGAATATAGACTCATTCTGCCAGGATTCCTTCTTCTCCTCAGTGTGCTGCTCCAAAAATCTGCTCAGAGGCAATACGCTTCACCTTTTTTATGGTTTGCGACTGTAAAATTGAAATCCCATACAGTTACAGAAAAACAGACACTTTTTTGTCTGAGAAGAGCTGGAATTCTGAAAACACAATAATTCAATCTTCCTGGCATCTCCTCCTTCCTGAGGAATTTGGGTCTGGGCAATGCATAAACCTCTCCTTTCTGGCTCCATAAATAGGACCCCTGCTGAATGGGCTGCAAACACTGCTTTGTTTCCGATGAGTTTACGCCACAAGTAGCAAGCCCGTGATAAAGGCGGTTTATGTCAACATTACAGCCCACCATAAAGCCATAACAAGTGAGAAACAACTGCTGGGAATGCCCCCACGCTGAAGGCACACAAATGTTAACAGCCAGATGATACTGGATTTGTGGATTGTGAACATTACAATGGCATAATATTAAAAAGCATATTGCATCATGAAAAGCGCCTTGCATCAGCATCGCACAAAACTGATTATCGTATTAAGAAACGTGAAGAAATTACCCCGGTATTAACAAAAGTTATTTCCGTACTTCGATATAATACAGATCGTTAGCAATAAAGTCTGCAGTAACAGCCTTAGCTAAACTGATCCTTTGGGTCATTTTAGACAGTGAAGTTAAAGGGAATGCACAAACACTGCGTGGTTTGTGTAAGCTTTAGCCTATAGATATATATGATTCAAACAAAGATGATTCCATAGCTGCTGGAAGCATGGTGAACACAGAATCCCCCCCAACCAAAAAAAAACAACTGACAGGGATCTGAAAAGAGCCTTTTGAACCAAGAGGCCTAAACTGCTGCCTTATAGACTGAATGGACACTACTCGGCAATGCTTCCCAGAGCAAGGTCTGGACTGATAAAAGCAAAAGAAATGGAAGATTAAACCACACAGCAGCCACTGCAATGGCCTCATGTCCATTGTTACATGACACTCCAGACATTCCTCAGCCAATTAGAATTCCTTTCATGTGCTCAGGGGGGTGGAACACAGCTGGAACTGAGGCACTGGTCTACATCCCTGGAACACTCCCCAGGAGGGTGACGTTTCCTCTGTTTGGAACATGTTCGTTTCCCCAAACATAAAGCACTCAATTTCAAATGGCTAACAACACAGCCTTCCAGCAAAGAGAAAAAAAGGAGAAAGAAATTAAGTACTTATAACTCTACATTTTCAAAGCCTATCATCCTTTAGTAAATACTGATATTCAATTAAATATCTGATAAAGAAGGATTTTTGACAACTTCACATGGCAAAGAGCACAAGGAGACAACCTATTTAATACCTATATGCCTGTATACTGTACCTACACTGTAGTTAACATGACAGCCTGAGCAAAATGTGCTTGCATATTTCAGTTGTAAATACTCCTTTCCGTCTTTTTAACTACTGTTAGCAAGTACGATGTGTGTGTGTGTGTGTGTGTGTGGGGGGGGGGGGGGGGGGGGGGGATAGAGTCTTTGGATCCTTAAATGTATGATTTCACGTCTCATTCTGTTGAAATGCACATTTAAAACAGCTATTTTTCACTTAAATACATTAAATGTGATATGTGAGCAATTGTCATTTTGCAGAAGGGCACCAAAGGAACCACAAAGTCATCCCTAACCGCAACTATTGACCTATACCACCTATATTCAAATTGTGTTGCGATGCCAATTTCTTGCTATTTTCTGGCAACAGATATAGGTGGCTAGCTTAATGCAGCCATATCACAAAGACTCTGTGCTGCCTGCCCAAAACCCATGTCTTTATAATAAAAAGTAGGCTCTTGCTGAAGGGGGAAAAAAACAAGACTTGCTCAAAGAGCTGTATGCATAGTGTTAATGGGCAGTATTTCCTGCCCTGTATACAGAGCCCAGTCTGTAAGGTGTTATTACCGACAGCATGCACTGAAGACTTTTTATGCAGGAAATCTATGAACAAAACATTTTAATGTGAAATTCCCGTAATTCTGTACACTAGATGTGTATAGTCTGACAGGTTCAGTCGCTAATGTATAATGTAAGAATAGCATAAATAGGTCTGGTATTGTTCAGCAGATACTACACAAAACATACCTTCATGAACATATGACATGGTAGCAGTGATGCTAATAAACTGGGTGGGGTAGCTAGGTTGCTGTGATGTAGTAAGGCAAAATAAGTGTGATGCTCTACATATTTACAGAGGACTTTAATATATAACATTCAAGTCCAGGGGTTAACACTTCTGGTAGATGACAAAAAAGTGATACTCTGAAAGAAATTTGTTTCATTTCACATTCAAATTGCTGTTTGCGGCTGAGATGTGTGAAGTATTTTTGGTAAAGTAGTACAGTTCCCAACAAGTAAATATGCCACTCCAAACTGACTATTCCTTCAAGTGGTCAGCGTACTTGTTTCTTTGAAAGAAAAAGGAACTGTAGCCAGATCATGCTTTGTCACTTTCTTCTTTTTCAGGGGTGTTGATTAGCTGGGTCAGGTTACGACCTATGTAGCCAGTAATAAAGGTCAGGAATTGTCTGTCAGTTCATTTGTGTACAGTTACAAATATCCATGACCTTTAATCCTTCATTAAACAGTGTAAAAAAAATAATTCACCATAAACTAGCATTGATTCTAACATGTTTTTAAAAGTTTTAACAGTAACCCATCAGTTTTGAGGAAAGCATACTGGTTCTGCACCTACAAGCTTCTAATTAATTTTTTCTGGAGGATCTTCAAAGGTAAGTAACTATGAGGATGTAGACTAAAACTTCTTGCTCTGAATGCATCAGCTACAGAATTTGAGACATTCTGTCTATCTGGAATTCACACTAGTTCACACTAGCCCCAGGACCTGGGCAAATTTTACATCAGCCCCAGCAAAAGGAAACACCTATTCGAATTCTGATCTTACAGGTGATGGTACTCTTAGATGTACCAGGATAGAGGGCAACTGTGTTACATCACAAATCACAAGTCAATTTATGAGTCTTACAAAAAATCTTGTTTATATGTGCAACATCTCAGAATTTCATGCAATTCAGCTATCACAACACACACAGACAACACACACACCCAACTCAACGTCCAAAATACATGTTCTGTTCAATGTGTTAGTGTAGTTTTGCGGTTTCCTTGAAGCATGAGAAAATGCAGCAGTAATGAATTCGAATCAATAGCATACGATACAGGGATCGGTTCAGGTGAATTTATGGTCAGACAGTTACAATGATTCACCAAGTACCTCATGAGCTATGTTTATGGAAAATAAACAACCCACTAGCCTGCAAGCAATAAGCACAACCAGTAAGCCTCGCTTAAACACAGGAAAGACACTAACACCTTGTTATGCAAACTGTGTGCTAAGTAATAGGATAAACTGTGAAGCTTGAGGAATTTCAAAACATGTTGAGAGCATACAATATGCAGCATTAAAATAAAAGTAGCATGAAAGTGTTATGAGCCTGATTTAAAAAGCCTGCTGAAAACAAAACAAATCCACATCTACTGAGAGAGAACAAATATATGCTATACCCAAATGAGCAAGCAAGACATTTTTCCTGTGAAGTACAGAGATTACAAATTACAAATGCTACTGAAACAGTAAAATGCGAACTTTCCATGCTTTAGTATTTAAAAAACTGATGGAAAAAAATTGATTTTATGTTTCTGAAGTAAAAGACTGCTGAAACGAAGTATCCATAAATACTAAGCTAGCCTGCACATTGCCACATTCATTTGTTAAAATAAAAAGTGCAAAAGAATAAAACTGTAGTTGTTTTCCCTGTTATAAAATTAACTGTACTTTACATTAACTCAGCCTTTGGGTTGGTTGCTAAATGTGAGCTAATTAACAATATGAAAAAGGTTTCTCTTCAGTGTAACAAACAGGTACACAGAAAGTAATTAACAAATGTGAATGAATTCAAAATATTGCTTCACATTTCCCAGAAATTGCAAGAGTTATGTGGTGGCAGGATTTGTGTAGTGTGATAGGATTGGCATAAGCACAAATCATCAAGTAGGGCTTGTGTCATAGATACTGTGGGTCTGGTATATGGCTAAAGTATGATAAGGGATATATAGGTATATACAGCATTTCTAATAAGGTACACAATATATGAAAAGGTAACCTGGTGCACAGCAGTAGTACTGTGTTACAACCACCATTAGAGTTATATATGCATCCTACATAATCACACTGTGTATGTATGGAATAAGAGGAAAATGTCAGTTGTGAATACATACAATATTATGCATTTCTTCTATATTTCATTACGGTGGAATTTTCCAAATCATAGCATCTTCAGCCACCCTTTTTTTCAGCAATGGGCCGCTGTCGAAGCATTGGAATGTTGGGTCATAACGACTCTCCTGCATGCACTTCCAAGGCATTTTCTGCATTTTTTAGCACATAAATAAAAAACTGCACATGGCAGCTGCATAAGGCAGACAGTGTCCATATTAACCTTCTCATTACTTTTGAAATCATGAACTGACAGCTGTCATTCCAATAGGAAGAAAACAACTAACAAACTGTGATCCAGTAAATTCTCACGTTTATGAATAAGGGAAATGTTTACCTATAGTATATTTACACAAATGCTAGACTAACTTAAAGACAGAATACAACTATAATTAAAATTGCATGTTTTCATTTCCTGTCAGTAATGCGACCAGGACTAACAAAATAAATAGTTTAAAACACATTTGGAACTGCAAATGACCAAGGAAGCACAGCTGAACCACTGGATTAATCAGTGCACAAACCCATGGCAAAGAAATACTCTGCCTCCTTTTACCCAACGTGAGTACAAAATAAACAAATGCACATTAATAACATAAGTAATAAGCATACAATTGCGGAGTACATGCTGTGGTTTATGGTTGGCAAAGGGCTGAGGTTAGGATCAGGATCAGGGGAATGGGTAGGGTTAATATGTAACCGCACACACCACATACTTGTTCTACTTTAATTACTTCATGGCAGTGCCTACAGGATACTGTCACAGGTAATTAAGTATAACTTGCATTAATGGAAACATTAAAATTGATTTGGTTTTCAATTGTCAAGAGATGTCTATAAATTTTGACCGCAAATGGGCGCCAGTTAACACGTTGGGGAAGAGTAGATAAAGAAACTACCTAGCTAACGTCGCCTGTCTTGGTTTTACTGAGCCTGTCGGAACCAAAATCTCTGACTAGAAGGCTCATGGTCACAGTGTAATTCAGCCATCTAGGCTATAGGTCCATGTTCCTAAGAAAGCTGAAAAAAGTAACAAATTGTGAGTGTAACTGACTGTAATACGCACTGCGTGCGATTACAAGAAAATATGCTGGGCATGTAGTTTGTTCATCAAAAAAAACTATTTCGACAGCTAGTTAGCTGGCTAGCAAAAATTACTGTACGCTTATAAATGTTTGTTTGCTAATCATGTGCCATAAGCTAGCTAGAGTGATACCTGATTCCAGGTGTTAACTACTGTTACCTAAATGTTAGTTCGTCAGTTTTCTCCCAACGTGAAATCAAATGTGTAACTTTAGCTATCCTAGTTATCAAGATAGAAAACAAACAGAAGAAATAGTCAGGCGTATTAGGGGAGTCTAGTCTAGCAGGAAGGAAGCTTGTTGGTTACTGTAGCCTGGTAGATTGCGCTGGCTAGTTAACGTTACCACGGATAAAATACACGCCTGTGTCCCTTCCTACTTAGCCACTTAGCTAGTTAGCCACGGGGAAAGCCCTCTAAAATTCGGGTTATATGTTTTTTGTAAGTTTATAAATATGAATTCGAGATTAATCAAGTGGAAAGGTAACTGCTTAGCCAGTAGTATAATTATTTCAGACAAGTTAAAGTATCTTGATGACAGTTCAATGGATTTATAAGATAGCCAGCTAGCTTGTTAGCAAATCCAGTTGATTAGCCTACGGCACATTGTCAGAGGTGAACTAGCTAGCTAGCTAGCAAGCTGTATTTTTAACCAGGTACCTCGCTAGCTGACCAGCAGTATCAAATTGACAGAATAGCTACTATAGTCATATGCAGTCAGCAAACGTTAGCTAGCTAGTTATGCACCGCACCGAGTAATCGAACACAGAATAACAATAAGCGTCTGTCTGGTTCAATGCCAATGCTAAAAAAAGACAAGTCCACAGACAAACGGTAACAGTACAGTATTCCATTCACCTCAGTGAGGACAGCACAGTGTGTCTCCCCCCTAAACCGCTGCCATTGAAAACCGGATTTGGTCTTTGAACATTTCAAAACCGTGGGGGACACCGACCCGACGTGTAAATCTTTAATTTCAAGGCCGGAAAGCCACCTAAGCCGTCTCAAACGAGTTATATGATGCGCTTACCTGTCAGTCGGATTTTGATGCTAGACCCGTTCCTTCGAGTCCCAGGATTCGACATCACTCCGGAAAAATATCTTGCTAACTGTCTTTCACTTAGGATTGACCTAAGATTCAAACTTCAGACGAAGCTGAACTGTAGAAAATTGCAACACACTAATCTGCTGTTTCACGAAAGATTCAACACAGGTACATTTGTCTTAATTCCTCAGAAAATCCCCGAAGCTCTCCCCTCGTACTACACTCCTAAACATTTTAGGGCTTGAAAGCGTTCTGACGTCAGGCAGCACGGCAGGACGTGCGCGCACTCGAAGGGCGTCCGAGCATCGCACCTACATTTCAGAGCACATCATTGCTGGGGCTTGCTGCAATGTTCACTGCTAAATTAAGGGGCGGATTTTAGTGTCACGCTTCATGGTGTGCTTTAAGGTAAATGTTTCTCATGCAAATAATTCTTTGAAAACGAGCCAGATTACCTCCCAAACTCTTTTCTGGTATGGCAATTGTCAAAACAATGACAATAAGTCTTCTCTAAGGGTAAATTAAGCACATATTTTGTAAATGCCAGCTTTGAGATGATTATAATGAGTTAACACGATCAAAGTTAAATTTTGTAGTGAAAGTGACAAAAGTTGTTTCTTCTTCAGTCCTCACAGGTTAACATCAAATGCTTCGTATAAATACAAGAGAAAGACCTTGTTTGCAATGTGCACATATTTAGAAATGTGTGTAATGCTATACTGTATGTTTAAACGTTGTGTCTAAACATAGCAGTCATTGTTAAGACCAACGCTGTCGGTTAGGAAATGACTAAGGAAATTCGAGGTTACTCACAGTGTGAGGAAAATGTAATCACATGGGAATATGTCACAGGAGGTTTCCACAGAATTATGTATTCACAAATTATCAATAAAATGATTTAATTTCCTAAAAATAAATTAACCAAATGTGAAAAACATCTATACCTGTTTTGATCCACACTATAAGTTTGATGATTCCAACATATGAAACAAAATCATATATACAGCATATATATATCTTTCTGATACAACAGCCACACCAACAGTAAAATGGGCTTCCTGTTATCACATTTCCTGTTAAACCAAGCAGTGAGCATACGTCTCAGTATGCCTCAGGATAAGATGCACAAAACTTGTCATGAAAGAGTTCCAATCCATTTGTGAACATAGACCCTTATGTCCTCATTGGTAACCCAGCCCCGGAAAAATACCATTTAGATGAATGATTCTTACATCTGATTCTCATTTTAATGAAAGGTCAATACCTTGTTACAGCAACTGGTTACAGAATTATATTTCCATACACAAGTTGCCATTCCGTACACAAGTGTTTCCATTCTTTGTTTGGTACACTAGAAATGGGCCGAAGGGTGCTGAAGGATTTGTTCATTTGTACATAATGAACATTAATGCCTTTAATGACCTCCTGAAAGTGGAAGGACCAGTGAGCTTCCCAGGAGGAGAATGCATAGCAACAGTTGTTGCCAAGGGCTTATGGTGTCTAGGTTTGTGATTATAAGAGAGACAAGGCAGGGAAAAGAACTGAGATAAGAACAGAAGGACAAGATATAGTGAGACTGTCTGTAGAATCATACAGCTAACAAACACTGACAGGGGACTTACATCATGTAATATGCTATGTCTGTGTTGAGTGCAAGAGGAATCACAGGACACTGACTTCCTGCAGTGATATGATAGACGGCAGGGGGTAAGAGAAACAATGTAACTGAGGCCATAAACTGTGTGGTGTACTAAACAATCCCTTTGCTGGGATTCCTGCTTGAAGGGGCAGGGGAACACAGCTTGAACAACACTTCCCCTGAAGGAGTGTACAGACAAACACACATGAATTGCAATTGTTTTAAATGCATGAGCCAAATCAAAACCTCACAGAAAGGTTTCACTGTTCAGGAAAAGGAGAGGTTTGCTGTGTGTTTTCTATGGACTAATCAGACGAACATCCAGCCAACTCAAGATTATGTGTTGCAACTGGATATGGAACATTCATTTCATTCATTCAGCACCAATATTTATCATTTGTAAGCAATATACAGAAGACTGTTTTTGTAAAGGACACGAAAAAATTACATTTGTTTTAGTCTTTCATAGAAAAAAAAATTCTAAATTGAGCTTTCAGACAGAAAAACTGGATCGATCTGATCTAAACCACATTTCAATTTATTTATTATGGAAGCCTGAAGAATACAGTCAGTCCTTAGGGTTTCTGCCCCACACACAGTGTGTCAGTCTCATAAACCTTCTCATATAAGCTTCATAGACCTTTTGTTCCTGAGAGATATACTGGCAAATCTGAGATAAAAACTGATGGGGTTTGATTCACACAAATATTGCACAAATTCTCAGCCTTTGCTCAGACCAGATTCACTTGAGGCAGTTCTCTGACTGTCAAAACATTTAGTTGGTATCAGAAAATGGTGGTATAAAAGCTGGCAATTATTGGAGCAAGGAAAAAAGAACTATATTTTATGTCTGCAGAGTCACTTCTTTCCTCCATTATCGAGCACAAGTGTCAGATATTCAAACTACCAGTTACATTTACTCTTTCTTGTCTGCTTCTCTGCCCTTTGTCACAGTGTAGACATGCATTCTGTGGGCCAGTTTTGGGTTTCTCTATACTAGAATATGTGATCAGGCATCTTGGTTAATCTGTTAATGCCAACCAACCATTTTAGATGGAGTAAATTACTCAAAAAGTGCTGAATAAATGTAGAAGTAATCTATAGCTGGACTAAAATGGCATTTAAAACAACCCAGTGCACAATACAGAAAAGCACTGTGCATCTAGAAATCAGTGACCCTTCTCACAGTACAGGTCAGGAGCCAGTCTGCAGACAACTCTATCTCCTCAGATATCAGTGTTTAATTGGGCAGAAAAACCAGGTAGGTGAGATATCATATTGAAATAAGCCTTGAATAATTGTAGGCCACTAGGATGAGTAGAGGAGGCCTACATTTTGATAGCACTGTCCTGTGCTTCATGGTGGTTCACTGTTTGAACCACATGTTCACCCATGTGTACTCAGACTTTCTCCTTCTCACATACAGGCAGAATTAAGAACAGTTGATTCATGTAATAGAATGTTCTCC
Source organism: Megalops cyprinoides (assembly GCF_013368585.1). Taxonomy (NCBI): domain Eukaryota; kingdom Metazoa; phylum Chordata; class Actinopteri; order Elopiformes; family Megalopidae; genus Megalops; species Megalops cyprinoides. Next base: position 29,993,879 of record NC_050583.1, read on the forward strand.
TCAATCACAACTTGTCTTCAGATCTGCGACAACATCAGCTGATATTTTGACTACAGCACTTACTTACATACAGTATGTATATAATTGTTGAACTTTTACATCACACAATGTGCTTTACAGCAAATATCTGTCCTTCTCCCTCATACAAAGTATGGAAGAGTTGGTATAAAATAAAATCTGGTTGTTGTATTATGGAAATCGGGATTCCGTAAAGTTTGTTCACAGTATCATGTCTCTACTAGGAAGCTGGTAGCAGCAGAAACCAGGATGAGCAAGATACTGTCGCCCACTGCTGTGAGCCACAGTCTGCTTATGGCTGTTTCCTGTTCGGTGATTTCGAGCCTTTGCGCTTGCGCATTGTTATTCAGCCAATGCAGAACCGTTCCATGAGACTTCAGAGCATAAGAATAAACATTCCAGAAGATTGAAAAAAGCAGGTTCCTTTTCCTGGCTCAACTATACCACCTGCTGGAGAGGAATATAAAGAGGGACATATTAACAAGGTTCCTCATGCAGTTTCATTTGAGGGGATTGAATCTGGGCCAAGTTTTTTCGGGCTTGAGAAATATTATTGACAGCTGTGTGGTGCTGGTAATGTAAAACTGGCATTGCAATCAATCAATGCATCTAAACATATGGTGCTGTATCTTGGAGAAATCACATGACACCATCAGCAGTGTGCTGTTGACTGTGTCTGTACATTTCCACACAGCAACAAATTAGCTGTTTCTAACAATTAAGTGCCTAAACATAACATTTTTAACTTGGAATATTAATGGAGTATTTTTTTTACATAACAGCCAGGGATACTCACACTGTATAATTACCAGTTTTCTCCATTTCACCACCTTCATTTGTTTTGACCTAAGTTCAATGGGAAAGGTCTGCCTCCAGTTACCTCCATTCAGCTCTGCTTCAGACAGGCTGGTGTCTTTCTCTGAACTGTCCCCGCAGATGTACAGAAGGTTCTGTGAACATACCGGTATTTTCAGAGGCACAGGGAGCCAGTGTTTATTTCCTGTTTCTTTGGTAGCTGTTGAAGCTATGTTTTTTCAATAGCGCTTAGTTTACTGAATGTGTGTTTTATATTGCCCTTGAATATCAATTAATGAAAGCTATGGAAAAGAAATATGTCCAAAGCATAGCTATATGTACATCAACATAATGTAATAGATTACAATGTACAATATTCAGTTGACTCAGTATATTTCAGCGTTTGTGTCATATCTGTAATAAAACAAAAAAAAAAATAATTAGACCAGTAAAATTACTGGCATTACAATATAAGAGCTTTTCAAATTCCTGTAGCCTAACTGAATATGGAGCACAATAAGGCAAGTTAACTATTTGTTTAAAATTGATTCATTTGCAGCATGTGTAGTAAAGGTGTCACAACACATTAGCCAATTTGCAAGTGAATTAAAACAGAAATGCATACAGCTTGTAACCTTCTGGCGCAGCTTATCCAGCCCGTAGTTTTATCCTCTTGAACCCACACAGAGGCACTACTGTGAGTGTGTTGGCTTGATTGTTTATGACATTGCACTTGACTCATTCTCTTGCTTGAGGAGATTTTGTAATGGCAGGAAAGTACAGTGAGCCATATTTTAAATGATGCACAGATGGTTAAATTCAGTGCAAGAATCCCCATCATTAATACACTGACATGAACTGAAGTGTCTTCTGTGTGTTCATTTGCTTCACTCAGCACCTGGCAAGTTTCAGCAGTAACATTATCTTGGGCGAGTATTGTCCCTGGGGCGATGAAACTCCACACCCGCGCACATATTAAGCTGTCCGTTTTAGGTTTTCCATAGCTCACTGCCAAGCTGGGATGCTCAAGCAGGTGGGTGCAGTCTATAAGAATGCCTACCATTTTAGTCAAGCTAAGTGTATTCTTAATTTTCTTTCCTTCTGATCACCAATAACCATTGGTTACCCCCAATAACACCCTGTTGTGTTCTATACTTCAATTGTGCTGGATACATTTTTTGAGGTTCAGTGAGAGATTTAGTGAGAATACTCTGAGACTGAGAATTTGTTGAGAGTTTGACTGTGAATATATTCCCCTAGCCTTACCTTATGTTAAAAACATGAAATTCCATCAATGAGAGTTACTATTACAGACTAAGGTCCTTGGTCCACTTTTCACCTTGGCTGGCCAGTTGCATGTAAGAGGGTTTGATTAGAGAGCTGTCATCAGTTCTTGAAAGTTGCTCTCAGAATACCTCTCTGGAGAGTGTGTTTGACAGCTGGAAATGGCAAATTCTCATCCTGAAAGTCTTACTTATTGGCTAGAGGATGAAATCCATTGACGGAATTCAAATTAAACAAATTTACTGAGGTAATGCCTGCTCTTTTTCATCCAAATCTATGAAATTTGATCATCCATCAGCTACCATTCTTCCATATTTAGAGGCCACCACTTATTGCTCCTAAACCAATGGATGCTGAGTGCTCAAGATTCTCAAAAAGGGCATAAGGAGATTGTAGAACTCCCCAAGCCCCAAACCATCAGATGATCATTCCCAGACGGACAAGTGTTACTATTCCAACCTTGTGGTAAGGGCATTTTTAATAGATACTGCCAAGTCAGGAGTTCCACAAGGTGATATATAGCAGCCCATCCTGTGATGACACCCCCATCATCACCAACACTTTCTCCATCCTGCTTTGGTAAGTGCACATACCCCAGACAGGTTCTGCCTCATGTGTTGTGCCAAACAATCTTTTTAATATGTCTAACTATTTGGATGTTTTATTAGTGCAACATATGCCTAATTTTAATGAGTAAAAAGTATTTTTAAAGAATGTCATGCATTTAGTTAAATTGTATCCATCACTACCAGGTGGAATTCTGTATTTGATCTAGTAGGTGTGGGTGTTTGTTTTTTCAGCTTCACAAGAGGAACTCCTGCCCATTGCAGCGATTGTAGCGCGTGGCTTTGTTGAACTTCACCACAATGCCAGGTGCGTACAAAGGAGAGTGTGGGGACGATGTGGACCCCATGCCCTTCCTGGCTCCCCCTGAGAAGGAGAAGCTGGAGGCCATGGCCAAGCCCTACGACATCAAAAAGTCCTGCTGGGTGAAGGATGAGAAGGAAGCCTTTATTGCCGGGGAGATCCAGTCTGAGGAGGGTGATCAAGTCACCATCAAGACCTGCAAGAACACCGTAAGACCTTGTCTCATTTAATTTTATTGTACATTATATATGTGTGGCTGTGCATGCGTGTTAAATAATCTGGCAATGTTGACTGTAGGGGAATGTCTGGTTTATATGATTAAATGAATCATTTGCTGAACAAAATTAGCCGGGAAAGGGTCTGTCAAAAAGCTCAGTCATACAAAAATATAAGAGAAATACATTTGTTATGATTGATCACCATTATGGCTACAGTTCCCTGACTTAAAGCCCTTAAAGTGCTATGACTTGCATATTCTAAATTCCAGCATTTCAGGGAGCTCACATTTCATGGCTTTAATTGAGCCTCATGAGACTGAGATGACAGCGTACTCCTGTGGGGTTTAGTAAGTGGCTTACAGAACAAAACAGCAGAAAGAGGCACATCACTATTTTAACATCACTTCTGATGACAGAAACATGTACTCCTCTCCCCCAAAATACACACAGAGACACAAGCAGGTGCACACACAACAGACAGCTTAACTCCCTTTACTTCGGTCCCTGACAGATAACAAATGTTTTGTGGGGTTTTTTTCCACTCCAGACTGTCACCCTTAAAAAGGATGATGTTCAGCAGATGAATCCCCCCAAGTTCTATCAGGCCAGCGACATGGCGAACTTGACCTTCTTAAACGAAGCCAGTGTGTTGGACAACCTTCGCCAGCGCTACATCAATATGAGAATTTATGTAAGTCAAAATCACCAAAAAGGCAGTTTATTTCTAAAACCCATAGTTTGAAACCACCCCAGTATCTGTTTATGATTATTGTTTCTGACATTGTCAGTAGTGTTACTGATTTTCCGCAACTGACATGTACCATTCCATTAGAAATACTAACACATACATGTATGCTGTTATTGTTAATAACATGTAAATACATGCAAAAGTCATTGATATCTCTGTGCGCCTTGGTTTTCTGCAGACATACTCTGGCCTGTTCTGTGTGACTATCAACCCATACAAGTGGCTTCCCATTTACGGCGCCAAAGTTGCCCAAATGTTCAAGGGGAAAAAGCGCAGTGAGGTGCCCCCTCATCTCTTCTCCATCTCAGACAATGCCTATCATGACATGATGATGGGTAAGTCAAGTTATGAGAGTGAATAGGTAACAAAGACTTCAGTAGAAATGGGTAGGATTGCCCATGCTTGCAAACCAAACTAAAAGGCAACAAAAAATAAATCTTGTTGCCACTAGCCCTGATAATTATGTCCCAAGTATTCCCCATGCAATAAAGCATTATAAATCACAACAGTCATTTGAATGAAAAAAGTCTCAGGGAAGTTCAGGTAATGAAAGAAGAATATAAGTAAAGCAACTGTGAGAGGGCAATTTGTTTTGTTGTATTGTTCTTTAAATGAAAAAAAGGGAATGGAGAAGGAAACCAGTCTATATTTTTACAACACAGAGAGTAATACATAAATGTTTCTTAGTGCTGTGCTGGGGCTCACATTTCTTTTGAAACATATTTGGTTAGGTGTTCAGAGACAGTAGGTATCTTGAGCGTACACCTGTGGGATTCATTCATCCTGTAGGGATTCAGTAGGAAGACACAAATTAAATAGAAACTTCTTTATTTACATTCACTTCTTTGTTGTTCACTTCTCCTCATTTTAGAGCATGAGAACCAGTCTATGCTTATCACGTAAGTATATTTCTTCAAATGAACTTTTGACACAGATTCAAAAAGGTGTAAAGTCTTGATGAAAAAAGGTCAGCTCCTGTTGATAAACATCCTTTCTTGCCTAGTGGAGAATCTGGTGCTGGCAAGACTGAGAACACCAAGAAGGTTATCCAGTACTTTGCCAATGTGGGTGCCACTGGTGGGAAACAAGCCCCAGATTCCAAGGTAATCAATGACATTTTTTATTGATACATAGCACTCATACATTGGCTGCAATTAAATGTGTATCTGACCTACCGTATTATATTTGTTTAGAGTCAATACTGTCTATCATTTAATTGACTCCATTTGTTTCCTGTAGGGCTCCCTGGAAGATCAAATCATCCAGGCTAACCCTGTACTGGAAGCATTTGGTAACGCAAAAACCACTAGGAACAACAACTCCTCTAGATTTGTAAGGCTCTGTCAGCATAACTATCTTCATACATTCTGGAAAACAGTCAACTACTTCACTACTTTGTTTTTTGGATGATCTTCCAATAAAATCACAGATTGTTTCTGCTTTGTAAAAAATGGCTGATGTAAGTCAATTGTCTTACATGGCATTCATGTATAATGAATACAGCGATAGTATTGGGCTTATCCACATGCAGTCTGGTGTAAATGTGTTGTTCACCATATTCAAATATGTTATAAAAGTTCCTGGTGACATGTTATGGAATATGGCCATTACAAGCCAGTGAATTTTAGCCATTTTGTCAAGTTCTGCAAGTTATTACTTGTACCTGTATTACATCTTCTCCTACAGTGCTCAATGTATTGACAAATAACTTTCAGTAATTCATTCACAGATTGTTTCTACATTGAGTATAAGGGCTATCATGTACATAAGGACTGTAAATGTCAAAAAATGTATTTATGGAGATATATTTAGTGTTTGTAATTTTTGTGACATTAAAATTAGTCTCATCTTTTTTTCATTCATACTCATTGCAGGGTAAATTTATCCGAATCCACTTTGGACCAACAGCTAAGCTGGCTGGTGCTGATATTGAGAGCTGTAAGTCATTCCTGTAATTTTATTCACATGATGCTAATTTAAAGGCTGCGCAAGAAATATTTTCAGAGGCATCATTTCAACTGTATCCATTGTCTTAAGTGGAAACCAGTTAGCTACAGTTAGGGGAGACAGAGAATTTTTTCAAAATCATCCTGAAGGATTACCCATCAGCAACATATTCCCTTCGATTTGTTTGTATTTGATGTAATATCTCTGCCTCTGTACAACTCACATAAATACTTTTACTTATGACAAAAATTGGCATTAAATTAAATACCCTTAGTAATACTAATCTTTGTTATCTCTTTGTCAAGATTGTTTAAGGCAGGGGTGTCCAAACCTCTCCTGGAGGGCCAGTGCATGTTTTAGATCTCTCCCTGCTCCAACACAGCTGATTCAAATGATCAGTTTGTTATTCAGTAGCTTCAGGAGTTTGTAACAAATTGATCATTTGAATCAGCTGTGTTGGAGCAGGGAGAGATCTAAAACATGCAGGACAAGTGGCCCTCCAGGAGAGGTTTGGACATCCCTGGTTTAAGGTAACTCAATTTCTTCCTTATAATTTAAATGAATTGATGTGAAGTGTCCAAAGGTAATGATATCACATCTGGTACAAAGAATCAATTGCAGATGGCTCATACTTTCTCAGATAATTAAGACTGCTGTAAAAAAAAGTTCAGGATTACAATCAATTTTACAGTTAATTCTCTGCCTCTACTAATTTTAGCCCATTATCCACAAGTTTTGTCTTACAGCATTACCTGAAGAACTGAGTAAGAGCACAATCTAACAGATTGTCTGAAACATTTAAAAAGAATTGTTAGCATACAGGGTCAGTTACCTTAACCGCTAACCATAACGATAAAAGCACAGCATCCCCTAGGACTGCATAGCATAGATGCAGAAGCATGAAGTATGTATAGCATAAGACCAATGGACCTTGATCACAGTGCTGTACCTTCTTCCCACAGACCTACTGGAGAAATCTCGTGTCATCTCTCAACAAGCTGCGGAACGTGGCTACCACATTTTCTACCAGCTCCTCTCAGGAAAGAAGCCAGAACTGATTGGTAAGTTTAAAAACATGAAAAGACTAGCGTATGTTGAAATTATTATAATGTGGTATTATGATCCTCCTCAGGGTTACATTCAGGGTTGTACTCACTAATGTCACTGTTTGAGTTTATCTATAGTTTATTACAAGAGCCAGACACTTAACACCGATTCATTTGTTCATGGCAGGGCTACAATGTCTCATTGATCCCCATTTTGTGTGGCTTTTCAGTCATGTATGACAATATTTGTGAAATCATTATCAGCCCTCCACACATCAGCGTTGACTTGAATTTTGAGATTGTTCCTCAGTCACACATTTCCAATTGCAGAGGCATTGCTGTTGACCACAGACCCCAAACAATATATATGGGTCTGCCAAGGAGTGACTGTGGTGGACAACATGGATGATGGTGAAGAGTTGCTGCTTACTGATGTAAGTCACATGTGGTGAGGTGTGGAAAAATCTGACATCACCTACCAAACATAGCTCTATGTTGACAGTGATGGTTTTGATCCTTAATTTAAGTAAAAGCAATTAATAAGGCCCTCACATGATTTTGAATGGGGCTGCATGGCATATTCCAGTAATGTGTTCTCTCCTTATGGTTTTCAAGGTTGCCTTTGATGTCCTGGGCTTCACTCCAGAGGAGAAAATGAGTGTCTATAATCTGACCGGTGGCATCATGCATTTTGGTAACATGAAGTTTAAGCAGAAGCCAAGAGAGGAGCAGGCTGAGGTTGACACAACCGAGGGTACGGAGGGGCATTGGTTAATGATCTTTCCTTTTTCTTTACAGATTATCTGTACTAGAGTATTGTACATGTTAAATTACACCTTGGATTCTCCCTTTCATCAATTTCCTCCCTATTTCATTTTCAAATACTGCAAGTGTTCATATGTCATTTGAATGATAATTTGAATTCACATGGCTGAAGACAGTAAATCATATGACAAATTATAACATTAAGGTAAGATTTGAAATATGATAAAGGTGCTCTTCATCATCAATCATATTCTGTGCTACATTATTTGTTCTTCCCACTGCACCCCTGCAGTGGCTGACAAAGTCGCCCACCTGATGGCAATCAACTCTGGGGAGCTGCAGAAGGGCATAACCAGGCCTAGAGTGAAGGTGGGGAATGAGTTTGTGACCAAAGGTCAGAACCAGGACCAGTGCGTCTACTCCATCGGTGCCCTGGCCAAAGCCGTCTATGATAGAATGTTCAAGTGGATGGTCACCAGAATCAATAAGACCTTAGACACCAAGATGCAGCGTCAGTTCTTCATTGGTGTGCTGGACATTGCCGGTTTCGAGATCTTTGAGGTAATTTACAGCCTTCTTAATCAGAGCACCAAGATGCATATTTATGTACAGGCACTGATCTAAAATGTCTGTCTATGTTTTTTTTACAGTTCAACAGCTTTGAGCAACTGTGCATCAACTTCACCAATGAGAAATTGCAACAATTTTTCAACCATCACATGTTTGTGCTGGAGCAAGAGGAATACAAGAAGGAGGGTATTGACTGGGTCTTCATTGACTTTGGTCTGGACCTGCAAGCCTGCATTGAGCTTCTGGAGAAGGTGAGAGTAAAGATTATATTCAAATGAGAAAATGCAAATGACTTATTACAATCTAAATCATTGCACCAACTTGATGTATTCTTTTAATAATACTACAGTACAATGCTTTAAAAATAAATAACATTTACCTTAACATGTCCCTAAGAATTTTCTTCATCTCTCCACACTACAGCCTATGGGTATTTTCTCCATCCTGGAAGAGCAGTGTGTGTTCCCCAAGGCCAGCGATGCCACCTTCAAGGCTGCCCTGTATGACAACCATCTGGGCAAGTCCAACAACTTCCTCAAGCCCAAAGGGGGGAAGAAAGGCCCAGAGGCTCATTTTGAGCTGGTCCACTATGCTGGCACGGTGAGTCTACTAGTGAAGAAGCTGAGATTATTAAAGTGGGTGATATCAGAATGCCACATGTTGCTCATTGGCTTCTTTCTACAACCCAGGTTGGATACAATATCTCAGGCTGGCTGGAGAAGAACAAGGACCCTCTGAATGAGACCGTGGTTGGCCTCTTCCAGAAGTCATCCATGCCGCTGCTGGCACTCCTTTTCAAAGAAGAGGAGGCTGCCCCAGGGGCCAAGAAACAGAAGAAGGGGTCGTCTTTCCAGACTGTCTCGGCTTTCTACAGGGTGCCTACCATCTCAATGCTTTGGCTTATGCACCTCCTAGGCCTCGCAGAGACTGTGAAAAATAGGCTGTGTCAAACTATCATTAACACTTTGCAAACTCTTTCTCTAACTCCTTTCCATTTTTCCCAACAGGAGCAGCTGAACAAATTAATGACAACTCTGCGTAGCACTGCTCCACACTTTGTGCGCTGTATTGTACCAAATGAGTTCAAACAATCAGGTAAGGAAGGGTGTCTTCCAAAATAGATGTAATTTCACCTCAACTGGATGGAATATTACATTCCAATATTCCTAGAGGGGCACCCTGTACTGACTGTTAACCTACTCTTCTCCCAGGTGTCTGTGACGCCTATCTCATTTTGCACCAGCTAGCCTGTAACGGTGTGCTGGAGGGGATCCGTATCTGCAGAAAGGGCTTCCCCAACAGGCTGCAGTACCCAGAGTTTAAGCAAAGGTCTTGTCCAGATGCTTATACTTACTCTTAAAGACATAACCTGTCACGACTTTCAGCTCTTGACTGTCACGTCCACATTTGTACTTTTTGGTGAAAATCTAGCAAACTGTTTTTTACTATTAGTTAATATCAGGTTTATATAGTCAGTTGAATTGATTTATCAATTATTTATTGACAGAATTGTCTGTGATGACAGGTATGCAAGTTAGAAATAATAGTGATATTTTTACAGCAGAGAAAAATTTTATATGGTCATTTTACAAGAAGATACATAGCAAAGGGACATTATTAATTGAACATGGAAAGTTCAACTGAGTTCAAGGAATTTGGTTTTATCTCTTTCAGAGTACAACTGGCAGTAATGATTATGTTGTTTATCATAATAAATTAACTACTGTTCTATTGAGCTGAGTTGAGCTTCTATTAATTAACTTATTTATCAATTAATCATTCATTATCTTCACTGAGGTATAAACTGTAGTAGAGTGCTAAATGGATTCCTGTGCTGCATGTTCCCATGATTATGGCTTATGAAGTAATACTGTAATCAGAAAAGGCTTGTTGCTGTGTATTCTATTATATTAAATGTTTTATGAACAAAGTAAATTAATATCAATGGGTGGCTAAAAAGTGACTGTATTCTACTGTTGCAGGTACTATGTATTGAACCCCAATGTCATCCCCAAGGGATTTGTAGACAACAAAAAAGCCTCAGAGTTGATTCTGGCTTCTACTGGTTTAGACAACATGGAGTACAGAATAGGACATACTAAGGTAATACCAGCAATGACATAAGAAAAGATTCCATTCCCAGTTCCAGACTGTGTTTTCTCACATGGTAATTTCAGCTTTTTCAGTCATCTTCTGATTGTAGATGTGCATTCTCTGTAACTCCTCAGGTATTCTTCCGTGCTGGAGTTTTAGCCAAACTTGAAGACATGCGAGATGATCGCCTGGCAAAGATTATGACCATGCTTCAGTCCCGCGCACGAGGCTTTCTCATGAGGATTGAGTTCAAGAAAATGCTTGAGAGAAGGTTTGTTAAAATGGAGGTCAATATAATGCTCCCTTTGGCCAGCTTGCTTATTGAGCTTTACATTTGACTGTGAGGACTGTGATGAAATTTTGTGACATGTTTTCTGTTGGATTGTTTTATTTCAGAATTGCTCTCATTTGTGTCCAGCGCAATGTACGCAAGTTCTTGCAGCTTCGTTTCTGGGGATGGTGGAAGCTTTATACCAAGGTAAGTCAAAGTAGCATGCTAAGGACAGACCCAAGAAAGTAAGTATAGAGGAGGCCCTCCTTTTAATTTGTTTGTTGATGGCACTCCCCAGGTCAAGCCTTTATTGAATGTAGCTCGTCAGGAGGATGAAATGAAGGCTAAGGAAGAGGAGCTGCGCAACGCAGCAGAAAAAGCCCAGGAGATGGTCAACAAGGTCAAAGAGCTGGAGGAGAAACTGGCAGTCGTCTCCCAAGAGAAGAACGACCTTGCTCTGGCTCTGGCAGCTGTGAGTGTTTGGAAAATAGCCACAGTAAAAAAAGGGACTTTAAATAACACACGCTAAGGCATTGCCACGTCCTTGTTCATTTAACACACAGTCCAACTGTCTTCATTGTCTGCCATCTTCAACAGGAACAAGAAAGCGTGGCAGACGCAGAGGAACGCTGCACTCAGCTGATGAAGACGAAGGTCAACATGGACAGTCAGATCCAGGAGATGAAGGAGCGCCTCGAAGAGGAGGAGAGTGCAGCCAGCAGTCTGGGTGCCAGCAAACGCAAGCTGGAGGGAGAGCTCAACGACCTCAAGAGAGACCTGGAAGGACTAGAATCCACCTTGGCCAAGACTGAAAAAGAAAAACAGGTGTCAATATCTCTTCTCCCTTTAAGACAAGTGGTGCTTACAATTGTATCTAGTATCTTTTAAGCATAGCATCAGTGCATATAAGGTATGAACATGCGCTTAACTGGGTGTCAGAAATCCATTAGCCTGTATGTCAATGGAATGACACAGGGCCACATTTAGTCAGAGATGGAGAGTGAAAGAGAGAGAGCAAGTGGTGGACAAAATGAGAGAGCGCTTTCCTGCCATTTGATTTTGTTCAATATTCATTTGAACCAGTAAGCAAAGCAAGGAACTGTACCTATAGGACATATTGTTACACCTAAATGGAATAAATTTACAGTGAAGTCCTTTGACATGTTATTTTTAACTGCAACCTGATTCAGGCAATTTTTCAGGCTTTTAAGGTGCTCTGAAACTGAGTGAAGTATGTGAATGAACTTGCTGATATTTTCTACAGCTTACTGCGAACATGTAACAATGTTTCATTTTTTTGTATTCAATAAAATTTATCATGCTTAAAATATGTAGAATGGACTACAACAGGGAAACACACAGCCACACAGTGAGAAGATTGAGAATGTTGTAGCACTTTAAGAACCCAACCTCCTCTGGTATTCTAGAGTCTGGACCAGAAAGTGCGTAGTCTAACAGGGGACCTCGGTCAGAGGGATGACAGCATTGCAAAGCTCCAAAAGGAGAAGAGAGCTTTAGAAGAGCTCCATCAGGTGAGGCCCAGTTCCAAGTTCTCCATCAAAACAACAATGGAATAATAATATGTTATAATAACTATTGGCATGTATGATGTTGTTATTTTTTCCATTGTAAAATTGGATGTGATTTCGGTTGACAGAAAACTCTGGATGACCTTCAAGCAGAGGAAGACAAGGTGAACCACCTCACCAAGAACAACAGCAAACTCAGTACTCAGATTCATGAGGTGAGTGTGGGAGCAAAGAAAATGTATGTACAGAGACCGGGGTGGTACTAAATACTCCCTTTATTTTGGAGCTTGCTTCAATTTATGAATTATTCTTCAGCATTTTTTCTCCTGTGGTCTTTCAGCTGGAAGACAACTGGGAGCAAGAAAAGAAAATTCGTGCAGAGGTTGAGAAAGCTCGCCGCAAAGCGGAAAGCGACCTGAAAATGACTATTGAAAACCTCAATGAAATGGAGAGAGCTAAGCTTGATCTAGAAGAAGTTGTGAAGAAGTATGCATATTTTCAAACTCAACATAATTCACATTATTAACTTTCCAAACAATATTAATGCATGTGTACATATAACCAGGCTCAGCGGCAGGAGAAAATACAGAGGGGTGCAGTTGCAATCCACACGGGTGCACAAAAAGTCATAAATACTACGTAGACATCGAGATATAAGGAGACAACTGGGAGCGCACTGAGGTCTGTCTGGGGGTGCAATGCACTCATGAGTACCCCCATAGCGACGGGCCTGCATATAACTCTCTAGAAGGTTCAGTGAGGCACCAGTGACATAGATTTAAGTGTAAATTCAAGCATGGAGCAATTTTCAAGCATGTAGCTGAAGCTGTCAGTGTTGTTTTTTTTAATATTTTTTGACCTTTCATTATAGGAGGGACATTGAGATCAATCATATGAACACAAAATGGGAGGATGAGCAGTCATTGAACTCCACATTGCAGAGGAAGCTCAAAGAGCACCAGGTGATGAGAATTAAGGGTAGTGCATACATGCTACTATTGATAACACGCAAATACAGTCTGTTTTATCCTACTAACTTGTCTTTCTGTTTCATAGGCTCGCATTGAGGAGCTTGAGGAAGAGTTAGAAGCAGAAAGAGCCGCAAGAGCCAAGGTATTATAGTTATGTCTTTGATATTACTGCTGTATCTCAGTTTTCCTTATTGAGATAAAGCCCCCCCAAGACATTACTGTCCTTTACATTACCTCTGATTAGGTGGAGAAACAGCGGGCTGACCTATCTCGTGACCTGGAGGATCTTGGGGACAGACTGGAGGAAGCAGGGGGAGCTACAGTCGCTCAGGTAAGCTCACTAACTTTATCCAGACCCCATGGCCTGGAAATCTACATTTTACATTTACATTTATTCATTTGGCAGATGTTTTTAACCAAAGCGACTTGCAAGTGAGGCAGAGAACAATACAAACAAAAAGCCACATAAGGAGTCAACAATATTAGAAGCGCAGCATGACCGAGTTTCAACAGTTGGCCAGACAGCTCTCTGATTTTACCATCCTGAAACTTGTGTTTGTGTGAACAGATTGAGCAGAACAGGAAGCGGGAAGCTGAGCTGCTGAAGCTGCGGCGCGAGCTGGAGGAGGCCGCCCTGCAGTCTGAGGCCACCGCCTCCGCCCTGCGCAAGAAGCACTCAGACTCCATGGCCGAGATGGCCGAGCACGTGGACAACCTGCAACGGGTGAAGGTCAAACTGGAGAAGGACAAGCAATCTATGAAAGCTGAGATTGACGACCTCAACGCCACCATCGAGTCAATCCAGAAGTCTAAGGTCAGGATGAAGGGGCATCGAGAGTAATGTTATTGTAGTGAACGATGTATGGTGTAAATGATTTTTTGAAATGGACCGATTGTCAGGTTGGCCTTCTTCATCCGTTGTAAACATCCCTGAATTGTGAAGTAAAAACAGACGTTTTTACATTATGCTCAATGATTTAGATGACGCCTTATAACATCAATAAAAAAGGCTTGCTAAATGCCCAACTCCCTTCTATGCAGCTGAACTCTGAGGCTCACGTTCGTAAGCTAGAGGACAGTTTGGCAGAAGCTAACGCCAGATTGGCTGAGATGGAGAGAACCCAGACGGAGCTGAATGCTATCAAGATCCGTCTCTCTGGTAAGATGCCATCTGATGACAAGAGTCTGTAAATCCAAAAAAAGATGAAGAAACTAATGTGCATTTCCTCCCCTCTGTGCAGCTGAAAGTGGGGATCTGAGCCGTGAGCTGGAAGAGGTGCAGAGCAAACTCAGCCAGTTAGCCCGTGTGAAGACCACACTGACCTCTCAGACTGATGAGCTCAAGAGGCAGTTGGACGAAGAGTCCAAGGTGCTCGATTTTAAGTACAACTCACTTCTTTAGCTTTATTATTGTTTATTATTACCCAAAAATGAAAGGGTCAATGGAATATTCATAGTAGTAAATCGGGTCTAACAAACACCATGGCCTCCTTTTTACGTCAGGCTCGTAGCACAGCAGTGGTCAGCCTAGCCAACGCCCGGCATGACCTGGACCTGATGAAAGAGCAGCTGGAGGAGGAGCAGGAGAGCAAGGCTGAGATGCAGCGCCTCATCTCCAAACTCAACTCTGAGGTCACCACCTGGAGGACAAAGTATGAGACTGATGCCATCCAGAAAACAGAGGAGCTGGAGGAGACCAAGTAAGCTGGCCTTGCGTCTATTTACCTGGTCAACACTGCAGGGAAGTATTCAAATTCTCACTCAGGGCTCTGTTATTGTTTCAGAGACACAGTGTAAATAACCTTGCAGTTGTGTCCATATGAAACTTATTATCAAGTGATGACCATAAAGCACAGATAGGACTGTTTTCCGTGCAGGCGCAAGCTGGCTGCGAGGCTCCAAGAGGCGGAGGAGGCTGCAGAGGCAGCCCAGGCTCGAGCTGCCAGTCTGGAAAAGGTCAAGCTCAGACTGCAGGGAGAGGTTGAGGATCTTACCATTGACTTGGAGAAGGTACTGGCTTAAGTGTACTCTCCCATGTCATGCCTTCTTATACTTATACTTATCTTGCAGTCTGTGTTGACAGTGACCATATGAGAACGAGCTATTCTGCTCCTTTCTGTAGTCCAATGCTGCCGCAGCTGCTCTTGACAAGAAGCAGCGCACCTTTGACAAGATGATTGCAGAGTGGAGTCAGAAATGCGAGGAGCTGCAGCTGGAGCTTGACAACTCCCAGAAGGAGTGTCGTGCCCATATGACAGAGGCCTACAAGCTCAAAACTGCCTATGAAGAGTCACAAGACCACCTAGAAACTGTTAAGAAGGAGAACAAGACCTTCCAAGGTAAATCCATTAAACACTGAGGACATACAAAATGAATACTTTTACACATCAGGAACGTGTTCATTTCACAGTCTACACAATGCACCTAACACAATGGAATGTACAGAACACATAATCACTGAAGTTCAATATTTTGCAATCACTGAGAATCTAAATAACATGATCCATGCAGAGGAGATCAAAGATCTTGTGGAGCAGCTGGGTGAGGGTGGAAAGAGTGTTCATGAGCTGCAGAAGGCTAAGAAGAAGCTGGAGATCGAGAAGGATGAGCTACAGTTGGCCCTGGAGGAAACTGAAGCTTCTCTGGAGGTAACATGGTTTGCAAAACAAGGTCAAACTACAGGAACTAATTATTTGGTTTATTATATCTAAGGCTATATTATTAATTAATGTTTTGTTTGAAGGGCTTTTGTATAATGTTTAAGAACTAACATATAAACTGTAGCATAGTTTTTTTTAACTAAATTGTATTTAACTGGAAATAACACTGCAAAGGCCACACATTAATTCAAACATGCATACATACTCTTTAACTAGGATTTCTAAATAATTTTACATTCTGAGATTGGAAAATTATCTTCCATATAAATACTGCTTGATTTTGATTTGCTTTCCACTTAATATTGTGATAAGTAATATATAGCAATGTGCTTGCCAGTTGTATTTCAACCAGTTGGCAAGTATTTGAAGAGACTCTATTGACTGCATGCATGCCCTGAAAATGGCTTCAATTGACACTAATGGATGCTATATGCTGTGCAATGAAAAAAATGTGACTTGTTTGCTCTTAGGTTGGGGAGAGTAAAGTGGTTCGCGTCCAGCTAGAGTTGGCTCAGGTCAAAGCTGATATTGATCGCAGAATTCACGAGAAGGAGGAAGAATTTGAAGTTACAAGGTCAGAAAATCTGCCAGCATTCTTCAAATTATTCTGAGGGTATTTGGTCAAGGGACCCAATGATCTGAAGACCATCCTTTACAGTGCTTAAAAATAAAATATATTTTTGCCAATTAATATGTATCATCTTATTTTTGCTGCATTCGAATTTTTATGGGGGAGCGAATGCTTAGTAATGTACAAACAAGCACCCGTTTAGTTAGTATAGTACAAAGTATATGACACTTAAATGATTTTAAATCATTTTTCCTTGATAACAAACTAATTAAAGTTCTGATGAAAGTTGACATTGATTTGGTGTGTTTCTCTGTAACCTCATTAGGAAGAACCACCAGCGAGCAGTGGAGTCCCTGCAGGCCAGTCTGGAGGCAGAAGCCAAGGGCCGTGCTGAGGCTCTGCGACTGAAGAAGAAGATGGAGACTGACCTGAATGAGATGGAGATCCAACTGGAACATGCCAACAAGAACAACAGTGAACTGGTCAAGACTGTAAAGAAAATGCAGCAGCAGATCAAGGTAGAAAAAAATCTGTCAGAATCTATATGTTTTCATTTAACTAATTTAATTAATCATTGTGGCATATACATAATGTTTGGTATGAACATGGGATGAGGATAGTTTATTCCCATTTTACCTGTTCTTTCAGCAAACCGTTTCTAACTCTGTAAGCAGATGAAATGGCTTAGTAAAAATTAAGTTACAAGCAAGGAATGCCCAGTATCCTTGGGAAAAACGTTGTTGTCTAAAGTCCTCTTATCTGAAGTCAGAGGTTATTTTTCCAGGATATTTTTAGAAAATTTGTCTAGAATTTGGGGTTCACTAAAAATCAGCTTGAGCCTAACATACAGGTATCTGGCACCATGGAACCGCTCCCAGTTGCCTTTTGCATTTAAGTGGTTGAGCGTATCGGTCTTCTCCTCTGGCTGGCAGGACATGCAGATGCAGATGGATGAGGACGCCCGTCAGCATGAGGAGCTGAGGGAGCAGTACAGCCTGCAGGAGCGCCGCCTCAGCCTGCTACAGACCGAGATTGAGGAGATGCGCAGTGGGCTGGAGGCCTCTGAGCGCTCCCGCAAGCTCATTGAGCAGGAGCTGGTGGAGGTCACTGAGAGGCACAACGAGCTCAAAACTCAGGTGAGTACTTGTCCCGGGTGCATTTTGAATTTTGAAAAGTGCTTCCAGACATATGTGTTAAATTAACATCAAAACCGTCTTGGTCCCCTCTTTTGGGTCTCTCAAAACTATCACTACTACTATCACCAACTATATTTACTTTCACCTATAACTATATTTATTATGTGGACTAAAGGTGAGAATCTGTCAAATATAGGGGAAGGATTTTATTGCTTTGTGAAGAACAGTTGTTTGTGACCATAAATGAAGAATGTGTAAATAATCATTACCATTATTAGCACACTTATTTGGACTGTTGCCCTGTGCCTAGAATAACAATACTTCCTTACAGGTTTGTATGATGTGAGCAGACAACTGAAATTGACATAACTCTGTCTCCATCAGAACCAAAGTCTGATCGTGATCAAACGTAAAATGGAGGCAGACATGACACGCATCGCCAATGAGAATGAAGAGCTGATCAGCGAATTCCGCGCTGCAGATGAGAAAGCTAAGAAAGCTATCACTGATGTGAGCATTTGTTTCCATGCTCATACCGACATTTACTGGTTTTTATGGTGAAATTTCCACTGAATCATGGATATGGACCTGCTTTCACCATTCTCAGGCCACTCGCATGGCAGAGGAGCTGCGGCAGGAGCAGGACCACTGTATACACCTGGAGAAAATCAAGAAGAACAATGAGATCGCCATCAAAGACCTGCAGATGAAGGTGGAGGAGGCCGAGCAGCTGGCTCTTAAGGCTGGGAAACGCACCATCCAGAAACTGGAGGCTAAGGTGCGTATCTTGACTTCCCTCAATACAACCAGTGTACATCTCCTACAGATGGCATTCATACACACACGTACACACACACGTGGCTGGTAGTGACCCTCTCTGTTACGGACAGGTCAAGGAGCTGGAAAGTGAGCTTGATTCTGAGCAGAAGCGACACGTGGAGACCATGAAGACTCTGAACAAGAACGAGCGCCGACTGAAGGAGCTGGTCTTCCAGACTGAGGAGGACCACAAGACCAACCAGCGCATGCAGGAACTGGTGGAGAAACTGCAGAACAAGCTCAAGTCATACAAGAGGCAGCTGGAAGAAGCTGTAAGTATCTGCAGAGAAACCACTGGATTCTGTCTTTAAAATTCCATCTTGAAGTGCAGATAAGGTAATGAAGTGGGAGAGACAACTAGCAAATTTATATTTTCTATTATTCATTTGGCACACACTCTTGTCCAGAGCAAGCAAAAAAAGGTGCATTCAAGAGGGTTAGGTGTGTAGCCATATACTGTAGATATAGAATCACATGGTTTGATATCCGAATCACTGGACACCATATAAAGGTAAGAGAATAAAGAGAGGGTAACACACAGTGTAGCAAGTTTTGCAAGTTTTCTCTGAAGAAATACTGAACAATTACAGCTCTGCAGGGTAGACTAGCCAATCCACTCACGACAAGCTCTGCTCATGAATCTCTTAATTATAGGAAGAACAAGCAAACGTGAGCCTCTCCAAGTACAGGAAGACAGTCAATGACCTGGACGATGCTGAAGAGAGAGCAGGCATGGCCGAGTCGGCCCTCAACAAGCTTCGCACCAGGAACCGTGCTTCCATGGGGAAGGGCTTCACTTCTGTGGAGATCATCCAGGTGTCCAAATCCTCAACTAAGGGTGCTTCCGAGGAGTAGATTACTCCACACAGCTGGTGAGTGGCCTACAAATGGTTTCTTAATTTACCTTTAAAGACTGCCATGTCCTCAAACATGCCAACATCTGCTTCTTGTTGCTATTGTTGAAATACATATACAACAATACAAAACAACACACTTTAACCCACCATAATACAATCAGCTAAAGCATATTGCAACATGTTAAAATCTGTTATTTCTTAAGAATTGTAAACATGTATCTTCATATATGACCTTAAGTAAAACATATGACCTTAAATAAAAGTAATTCCATAGTGGATTGAAACTGCTGCACGTACGTTTTATTATCTAGGTGCATTAATGATACCATGATTGCCTTTGAAAGCTTTACTATTGTCTAAAACCTATGACATTCTCTTTATTTTTACTGTTCCAGGATGATATATACTCCGCTCCACTCATTTTCCATCTGGAGAAATACATCATGAAGTTGAAAGGCTCATTTGGAAATAATCAAATGTCCAAAATGATGTCTGCAACATCCTAAAAAGGACTCTTTCATCAACATTGTGTACATTTATTCATAATGCAATTACTTTACAGTAAACCACATATGTATACCGTGTTACAGTTACAGCTGTCAAAACAACATTTGTATTAAGTAATTATTCATGTCAACAATAAGAATGCTGCAGATTACTGTATAGTAATTACAAATGTAATTACATAGTTATGAGTGCACTTCTGTGCAAATGTTTTGCTATTATGGGAAGTGATTGGGGAGGGCTTCACTCTCACATCAACGATAGAGAGTGAACCACAGTATGTCATCCTGCTTTGAATGCTGCAATGTCTTAATAAAACCTAGAGCAACATCACCTTATTTTTTCCTTCATTTATACTGTCTGGCAGCATTATCACACAATATGGGCTTTATTTGCCTTCAAGATGTTATCATCAGAATACACAGAGTGACAGAATAACACCTGCAAAATGGGTTGCACAGATCACATGAAAAAGAAAAAAAATCTTCAATATTAGAAATCATATGACCTTTGGTGAGGAAATACATTTTCTGCCTCAGCAGGTGAATACTCTTCTCTGTGCACTTATCAAGACAAGAGAGAGGAATTCATTTTCATTGATGGCTGATTGCCCATCAATATATTTAAATCATTTTAATTTTGGGATCTCTCCATTTTAGATTGTGCAGGAGCAAGAGATTCCCTAAGTCCCCCAAACTGTAATTAAAAAATGCATCACTGAGGATAAAGTAGTATGTGGTCAAAATAATACTGCAAGGATGTCTTCTCCATCACTTCATCTATTCACATTACAGATGGTAAGAGACTCCTATCAATGATGGAAATGGTCAAATAAGGACACCATTGTGTTTAAACATATCTATAAAATGATTCTGGTTTTGAAGTAATTTTTATACATTATGAGGCACTTTTGGAAGATGCAAGTATGAAATTATGTTACAGACACAGCCTTCAGGAAAGAAAAGAAGTAGTTCATGTCAGCATTATATAGTTTATTTGTGGCTTCTCCCCATATATAAACAGAAAATGAGTTTACCATTCAATTAATTTTATTGACATTAATATCCAGATTTTCACTAAAAATAATGTTTGCCTTGATTGGATTGCTAACCAAGCACAAAAACACAGCCTTTATTCCTCTCTTACCTTAATCCTCTCCACACTTGTCTTTTTTTGCTTTACATCACACGTCCCTCTAAGATCAATCTACTTATTATTTCTCTTGTTCCTATCATAGGAACATCACAAAATCAACCAACGTTTTATTCAGGAGAATACTGTTGAGGCTAGACGGTTTATATCACTCAGCTACGCATATAATTTAGCCAACTTTATATCAGTTATGTATACTGGTTTCAGCTAACCAATCATATCATGCAGATGTGCATATCACTCATGCCACTACTTCCACATTTTATTATCACTTTAAATGTTGCTTCATATGGACATAATTTGTGTGTTTTCCATCTCCTTTAATATTTATGTGGATGATGCCCCATGTTAGTAAGTCAAACCTGAGTGTGTGCAAACGCTACTTCTTGTTGCATTTCAGATTTCTGTTCTAGACTGGGTGGTAATGGCATTGTTATGTGTGACATTTGTAAAAGAAAGCATGTTCTCAACGGACCTGCCAGGCAACCTGGTTAAATACCCAATAAAGGTGTGATGCTTTCACTGTAACTGGTCTACCAAAACAGGACTCACGGTTTACCGTAACAGTCTCAATGTGGAGTTGCTTCCATTAATGCATCCTGAGATTTTCCTGGAGCAGCGGTGAACTGCATAACATTACTGTGACATGTCATTACACAGGCGTTGCAATGCAGGAACAAACCGTCAAATCTTCACCATGACCTAAGCTATCTTTCGCAACCAAAAAGGTTCAACGATGCCAAAGTTAGAGTTGTGGAAAAACAAACCACTCTTCCTCTGTCAGGCAGTCGGGGAAAAATTTACGCCTGCGCAATGCCAGGCGTCCTGCCTTGTTCACAGTACGCATGTTCTTGATCGTTTCCTGGATTCCTTGACAGCTCAAACATTCCGGAGTGAATTCGTGTCGACTGCCCAGAGTCCGCGAATTCAGATCCGTCCCAACAACGGAAAAAGCATCCAGTAATCAGGTCCTTAACGGACACTACATCATCAGCAGAAAAAGGTAAATGTCGAATATAAAGCGGCCCTATGAGTCCGGCTTGCTCTATCTGTGTCATGCCGCCGTCGGTCAGCAGGGAGCGGGCTTCAGCTCCAGGGAAAATACGCTGATGGATAGTGGAGGCCCAGTTCGGGCAGTGGCTACTTTTAACGTTCACTGAATTCCTCACAATTATTTGTAGCCAAAACTTTTTGGTTATGCGCTGCGTTTCCTTCCGGGGATACTGTCGTTA